>NC_133040.1:355000-707500 GCF_048771995.1 Taeniopygia guttata
GTCCTGTAACTTCCCAAAAACCCACCAGGAGCATTGAAGCCATGGTGGTGAGAGGTCCTGCTGGGGATTTCTGCACCTCCAAAGGGGAAGGAGAGCTCTTAGCTCCTCCTCCAGCATACAGAGAGTTCATGGATCTGCTGGAGGATCCCATGGATGCCCCACCAGCCATTAAGGTGATGCCAGGAGTAAGAACAGGACCAGTTTCTTCCTATCAATAAGGAGTGATGAAAAAGCAAAAGTCATGTTTGCAACCTCCACAAAAAAAAAAAATCCAAAGGACTGCAGCCTCCCCGTCCCTCCCCCCCCCAAAAAAAAAAAAAAAAAAAAGAGCTGGGAAAAAAGGGAAGGTTCTAAATGTCCCAGGGGAAAACATGGTTTGAATTGCAGGCTTAGTGCTTTGTGGCCTGGGGTGGAGCCCCAAAGGCAGGTTGGAAGCACCTGGCTGGAATAGCTGGAACACAGCCAGCTCCCAGGGAATGTCCCTACATAGAAGCAGGAGGAGGCCAACTGCAGGCAGCTGGAATGTGTCCCTGAGGTCTTGAGAGTCCTGGAGAGTCACCACCTCCAGGGACTACCAGGCACAGGATCATCAGACAGGACATTTTTGGCACAAGCTTGATCAGGATGGGGGCTCAGACCTACTCAGAGGCTCACCCAGGGATGCTCAGCTCTCTGCTGGGAGTGACACGTGGGGATATCCCACCCAGACTTGGTCAAAGAACTCCCCTCAGGCAAATGTCTGGGGGCTCATGATGCTGAAATTAGGGGTGGGGAGTACATTCCCCATGACCCCACAGAAATCCCTTCTCATCCCTGGAGCCCCCCACTCATCCCTGGGGTGACCCACACCGCCTGGTCCCACAGGCGAGGGAACTATGTTGGAGGGCCACAGACAGCCCAGGCGGATGCTGCAGTCAAGGAAAACTTCACCCGGGCTGGTCTGGCGGTGCAGCCTGGAATGCATCTGGCTTTTTCTTTTTTTTTCCCCTTTTCCTCTTTATATGTAACAAATGCAGAAGAGGAGGAGACAGCGAGGAAGTATTCGCTTGAAACCCAGAGCAGTCACAGGACCACGTCTGGCTGCCAGACCGCCTCATCCATCGGGGCGGGAGCTGCCAGCGGCGCCGCGGCCAGAGTGGGCTCCTGGAGCCACAGCTGTCCCCGGCCCACAGGGCAGCACCCCTGGCCCAGCCAGGAGCACCGTGTACCCCTGTCGTGGCCAACAGTGAGAAGTTGGAAAGGAGGCAGAAAAGAACCACAAAAATTATTCAAGGCCTGGAAAAAATGCCTTGCAGCCGGAGCCCAAAATAGCTCCATCTCTGCAGCCTGTGGAAGCAGCCCCAAGATGCTGCGATGGCAGCGGCACAAACACCCCCCACAGGGACCCTAGGGCTCAATGGGGGGCTCTGCTCCTGCAGAGCATGCGAGGAGTTAATGGCAAAGGGGGGCCGACCACCAAATCACCTCCCTGAGAACTGGGCAGGCTGGAGACAAGGTCCTTCTTTGCAAGAGGCTTCAGGCTGTGCCCCCCCAAAAGCTTTGCCAGCTGTGCTGGGATACTCAGGCAGAGGTGGAGAAGGGTCCATGGTGTTCTTGCCCTCCCACAGCATGGCCAAAGCCTCACTGTTGCATCTGGGGTTGCTTTCACCAGTCCGGCCTTTAGAAATTCAATTTGGTGGCTTTCAGAATGAAACCATCCCAGGTTTGTAAGAGGAAACTCTTCCACCTGGGACACCTGCCTCCAACAGCCCAGCCTGGCCACCAAAACGGGCATCACAGGAAATGTGCCAAAAAGTGTCCGTTGTGATGAGCTGATGGTGGGGAGCTGGAAGTTACTGGGATGTGGTGGCAGGAGGGAAAAACTGCCATGCGCTGGAGGAGGTGAGCGGCACCACAACCAGCCCAGCTGGGAGCCAGCCCACCACCCCACAGGATTTGAGCTTATCTATTCCCTGATAGCTAATCTCTCCTTCCCGGTGCCTGCTAATGGCCTCCCACACCCTGCTCAGTACCCATCTCGTTTATCAGCAGCTTTGACAACAAATTAACTTGGTCCTGGGGCAAGGAGAGGTAGGCAGGATGTAACACTGGAAAACACCTGCTCCCAGTGGGGTACACGGACTGGTCCCAGCACAGCCAGCCCACAGAGGGTCAGTGCTGCTTGCAGGTCACCAACGCTCATCAGGGTCAGGGACTAAAAGGGGTTTCATGGCCTCAGCTCCTTGACAAAGGGCTTGGTCCATGTATCCCCTGACCACTGGAAAAGGATAACTGAGAGATGTATTTAAAAGCTCGCTCCTGACCCACATGGACATGGCACTGCAAACATCCACTCTGCAAATACTTTCTTTCCTTCAAAGCACTATAAATGGTGGGGGAAAAAAAAAAAAAAAATGAAATGAAAAGCTGCCTCTGAGCCAGGGCTTGAGACCTCAGCTGATGTGAAGGAAAAGGAGTGGGCTGTGTGCAGAGCTGAAGCTGTCACCTGCAGGGACAAGTCCTCCATGACAAGTCCTTGCTGCTGACCCACAGCCACGTCCTGCTCGTGCTGAGCATCACTGGGATCTTGGCTAATGATCCCAGGCTTTTCACAGAGGTAGACTATTTTTCTTGTGGATTACTATCCTACGCTGTTCCTGGAAATCACTTTGCCAATGGCTACAGAGAGGCCTCTGAGGCAGGAGGGATGACTCCTCAGTCAGACCAGCACAGCCAGCCCTGAACAATAAGGAGCAAGCTCATACCCGGGGAAGCAGGAATAAGACTCTGGGGCTCAGCTGGGAGCTGCTGCATGTGCTACCATGTAAGACCACCCAGCTCAGCCCAGTGGATGGAGCTGCAAAGGAGCCCTGTGCACACCCAGCATACTCCTGGTGCTCAGAGAAGCACTGACACTGACCCCTTTCTCAGTGCTTCTCCATTCCTGCCTTGCTGCTCCTTCCAAGCATAACCCCAGTGCTAATCTTCCTCTGGGTCACCCATCACTTGGTGCCACCCAGCTGGCACAGTGTTCCTGGGACAGCTAGGTCCCAGGCACTGGCACTCCTCAGCTGATGCCAGATGCAGCTCCCTGACCCCAGCCTCAGGGTGCAGACAGACACACAGATATCCCCAGGCCAGGCAGGAATAGAGTCATGGGCATAAATAGAAACCTTTCAGGCAGAGAAATAAAATTGAAGACCAGAGATTGGAAAAGAGAGTGTTAGCATAAGAGCAGGACAGAGTCAAAGCAGTGCCCAGGCTGTCACCACTGGCACCTTCGGTTATACCAGTGGGAAACCAAATATAAAAGAACTTCAAATTTAAGGACAAGTTGAATTTAGAACACAAACCCCAAAGAGCCCCAGATGTGCCCTTTTCTTCTGCCCTAAATTATTCCTTGAATTTCTACTTGGGAGCCAGGTCTTAAGAAGTCACACAATCCTTCTGAACCCTCTGAAACCTATGGTGGCATCTCCACAGGATGTCTGGATGGGCTTTGCAGAGGTAAGGGTCCAGCAAGCTCCAGCAGCCTTGGGTGGAGGAGATAGGGACCTCCTCCCAAGGCCACCTCCAGTCCCACTGCCCCTGGCGCCAGGATCTGCAGCACCAGGGCCTTGGGGCCACTGGGGTGGGTTTGGATGGTAACATATGGGATGTCCTCCATGTCCATTGTACACAGCAGTGATGGGGGTGGGTGCCAAGCGAGTGGGTGGAGAGGGAAGAAGGGTTTGCAGAAGGGTGAGGGATAGAAAATGATGCAAACATCATCTGAGCTTCCTAGGGACTGTCCCTGCCCCACCATCCCCAGCTCCTAGACTGCCCTGAGGCACCAGTCCTGCCAGAGGATGGACACAACCAACCCACTCAACAGCCAATGCCTCTTGCATAGCCCATGGCACCCACGGGTGGCACAGCGAGGGAGTCCGAGCCCTGTGGACATCCCCCACCGTCATCCAGTGGGGACGACGGGGAGAAGCCAGATACCTCAGCCCCAGCACGAGGGGCAGCACACAAGGAACAGGCTGGGGACACTGCTCAAGTTCCCTCTGCCACCCCAAGGTGAGGTGGCAGCTTTGCTGTGCAGATGACGGGCAGCGAGGAGGGACGGCTCCCTGCTGTCAGGGAACAGCTCCGGTGGGAGCTGCGGCCGCTCTGGCTCATGAAATGCCTCCTTAGGAAACTCCGCCTGTAATTTGAGGAGGGGGCACCAGCGCCCTGTGGGCCTGCTGAATGGAGCCATTATGCGGCCCCTCTCGCTCGAAGCACATGTTTTCCTTGTGGACTCGTCTAACCTCACAGGCGAGATGTAAAGGTGCATTTATGGCCTGCCCCCCCATCAAGCGCAGGGGATCCAGCGGCTCTGGGCTCTCTCCCCTCTTGCTGGGGCCAGCCTGGCCCAAAAGCCTGGGCAGACCGAACCTGAGCGCTGCAGAGAAGCTCGGCCGAGGTGATGCTCTGCAAAGGGACCTGCAGGATACAGAGAACACTGGGAGCCGGGAGGAGTCAGTGCCACCTCCTGAGACCCTGCACCCAGCTAGGTAGGCAGGATATGACCTCCAGGACAGCTAGGCAGTGCCAGAACCCACTTTCTGAAGCCAAGCACGAGGGTCCTGGGGCTGCCAACTCCGCAATCCCCAGCATGATAGCCAGAGCATCCTGTATCCCACCAGCCCAGGGTCAGCAGGGCAACCCGATCCCCGGAGACACCCCGGCCAGGCTCCCCAGCGCAGATCCTGCCCCAGGGATGGAGGATTGCACGCCGTCCCTTTCAGGACTCCATCCCCAGAGCCACCCAAACCCAGCTCCCTACAAAAGAACCGGCCCCGGGCATCCAGGACTGGCTCCGCAGACATCCAAGGCCGGTTCCCCAGAGCCCGCCGGGGATCGGGACCAGCCTCCACGTCCCTGGCCCCGCTCGGGCTCAGCTCCTCAGGCTCTCCCCGCCGCCGGCTCCCCCCGCCTCAGCCGCGCACAGGACGGACTTTGTCTTGGAAGGCGCCCAGCGCCGCGGCCGCCCGGGATGGGGGATGGCCCGGCGAGCCCGGCCCGGCCCGCGGCCCCGGCACGGCCCGGGGGTCTGTCCCGCCCCGCACACCTGCCCGGCCCCGCTCCTACCCGCCGGCCCTGCAGACGTTCCTGCCGCGGGGGCTCAGCTCCTGGGCGGCTCCGCGGCTCAGCACCGGCAGCAGCAGCAGCGGCAGCAGCGCGGCCCCGGCCCGGGCGCGGCGGGGCGGCCGCTCTCCGCGGGCCGCCATCAGCGGCGGAGCGACGGGCCCCGGCCGGCCCCGGCACGACCCACCCAGGGCCGGCGCTGCGCCCCCGCCCCGGCTCCGCCGCCGCCGCCGCTCCCCGCCCGCCCCGGGCCCCGCCGGGCTCCGCTGCCGCTCGGCGGGCGGAAGCCGCGCTGCGATCGCTCCGCCGCCGCCTCCCCCGCGCCCCTCTCTGCAGCGGCGGGAGGGGCTCCGCCGCCAGCCAGGAAATTCCGCATTGGTTCCCCTGACGGCGGGCCAGGCTCCGGGGGCCGCTGCCGCCGCCGCCCCGGCCCCGGGCAGCGCCGCCCCGACGGCCCCGAGAGGCTCCACCGGGTGGGCGACGCTGCCGAAATCGGGGAGGGTCCCCGAGGGGGAAGGGGAGGATGCGGAGTGCTGGCTGCCAGCGCAGCCCGGGGGTCCAGCAGCTCCCGGGAGTCCTGGGAGTCCAGGGGCTCGGGGTGTGGAGCCGCTGGAACCGCGCACCGATAGCACCGGGGATCGGCTGTCACGGCGGTCTGGAAGCCTCAGAGCACCGGGAGTCCCCAGCAGTCTGATGGTCCCCGGGGTCTGGCTATCCCGGGATCCAGCAGCTCCAGGGGTTTGACAGTGCAGGGTGAGCTCCGGGTTTTGGCTGTCCCGGAGGTCTGGCAGTTCCAGGCTCTGGCTGTATCTGGGATCTGGCAGCTTGAGATGCACAACAGCCCTGAGATCTGTCTGACTTGTGATTCCAGTAGCTCCTGGGGTCCCACAGTCCTGGGTGCCCAAAGACCTGAGGGTCAGTCTGTCCTGGCAGTCTGGGGGCCTTCAGGAGCCCGAGAGCCCCAGCATCCACCTAAGCCAGGGATCCAGCAGCTCCAGATGCTGGAGACAGCCCCAGGATCCAGCTTCCCCAAAGGTCTGGTAGTCTCAGGTGTCCGACAGCCCCAGTGTCCAGCTGTCCTGCACGTCCAGGAGGTGCCAGATGCCAGTGATCTGGCATCTCTATATGTCTGGCAGCCTGGACCAGTCTGTTGGGAGCCATGTAGGACTCGTGGGAGCCAAATGGTGCCTGCAGCAGCAGCAGAGCCAAGGACCCTGTACAGTGACAGAAAGGCTTCAGAGCAGCCCCTGATTAACCCACTGTAAGGACACAGCTGGGAATCAGGGGGGACACCCAGACACCTGCACAAGTCCCACACCTCTGTCACGGTGGGGCAGTCAATAAACCTCCTCAGTCTGACAGTGCAGCAGCACTGAATGGGCCAGGGCTTTCTTGGCCACCATCCTGTGCCAGCTGGATTTTCAGCTTAATGGTCACTTGCAAGAGATGCCTCAAGGTTCTTTGAGCTCCCAGGACACCTGAAAACAGTATGGGGGAAATGTGGATGAAGACATTCTGGCCATCTCCCTTAAGGTAGTGCAAATGCAGCTGGACAGCTGCACGTGTCTCCTGAATGCTGATGGCTTGCACAGAGCTGGGGAAGGTGTACAGACAGTGCATCTCCCAAAGAGCTGCCTCTGAGCGCCACACACATCCGGGGATCTCCTGCGGATGGGGAGCCTCCCTCCCTGTAGGCATGAGTTGGGCAGCATCCTTCTGGAGAGGATCAGGGAGTTCTGAGCACCAAGCAGAGAGTGAAGGCATTTTGTGGGTTCTCTTCATCTTCAGTATTAGCAATACTGATGCACATGAAGGCTTCTCTCCTGCTCAGACAGGTGACTCCCAACAGAAAGTCTCTGGTGGCCTTACCAAGTGGGAATGTGACCCTAGGGTAGCAGCGCCTCTCCCACCTCTTCTTTTCCCTTGCTCATTCCATGTGTTTGGCAGCAGCACCAGGGAGTGGCATCCCTTGCCCATCTCCCCCTGCCTCCGCATCCCTGTCCCCGCTGCCCTGTTCTGCTCACAGGCACAGGAATGTGAAGACCATAGAGTCACAAATTGCTTCCATGGGATGACTCGGCATCCCTTTCTGCTGAGGAAAGTGGGAGGGGAGGGTCAGCTCCAAAGTCAGGCAGAAATGTGAGTTTGGTGGGGGTGCCACCCCTGGCAGTTCTGCCCACCTTGAGCTGAGCCTCACTCAGGCTGTTTCCACAGCTTCATTCCCCAGCATTGTGCTGAGCAGCCCTTTGTGCTCTGCTGTCTCAGTCACAATGAGCCAGGGCCAGATCGCACTGCCCCACCTTCACTGTGCTGGTGCTTTGTGCGAGGATATGTCAACTTTTGTATGTTTTTTTTGGCTTCCATAAACTTAACTTCTCTTTCTCTTGGCCAGCAGGCAATGCAGCTCAACTGCTCCGTTTCTACCTGTGTAACCCACAGCAGGGCAGGGACTGAGCTGCAGCCAGGGAGATAAGCTGCTCCCTCAGAAGGTGCTGCCAGTTGGCATAAGAGGCTGGAGAAGCTGAGGATGCTGTAGGGAAGAGGAGGAGGGAAGTTTCACAGTGCTCTGGGTTGGTTGGTGCTGCCAGGGCCTGGGCACTGCACGTCCCACAGGTAGCACCCACCCCTCCCTCCACTCCCACTGGTGCCAGCCAGGCTGTTGTCCATGCAGAGCTTGGCCCGTGCTTTCCATCACACTATTATTTGCAGTTCCTGTTTCAGACCCTGCCAGGTGCCTGTCTCCTGTCTTTCTGTGTTTTGGAAAACACTACAGAAGAAAGAACCCCAGCACTATAATATTTCTGAACACGAAGCTAAGTAAAAAGATGCTGTTTTGTCAATGCTTTGGTGGGCTGGACTGCACAGCGGGGCACGGTGGAACCTACAATATGAGGTACTTGTCACCATCCTCACTGTGCTCAGGCTGTCAGGATGGTTTCTGCAAGGATATGGCTCTTTCCCTTTCCAACTCCCCACTGCTGCAGCAGCAGCCTTGCAAGCAGCAAGGCTGCAGCACAGGGTCCTACACACACACTGCCTTTCCATGCCTCCTCTTCCTTCAGGATGAGCAGAAAACAGCAGCAAAAGCTAAAATTGAGCAGTGTGGGGAATGCCTGGAATATGGGAGGATTGGTTGGGTCAGTGCACCCAGAAATAAAAGTGGCAGTTGCTATTTTCTGGCTGTGCATGGATACAGCCGTGCCAGGGGACAGTTAGGTGGGAGATCAGGAAAGGCTCTTCCCCCAGAGGTGCTGGCACTGCCCAGGCTGCCCAGGGAATGGGCACGGCCCCGAGGCTGCCAGAGCTCCAGGAGCCTTTGGACAGCACTGCCAGGGATGCCCAGGGTGGCACTTTGGGGGATCTGGGCAGGGCCAGGAGTTGGGCTTGCTGGATCCCTGGATCTGGCAGGGCCAGAAGCTGGATGCTTGTGGGTCCCTTCCAGCTGAGGACATTTTCAGCTGGGAAGGTTGTGGGGAACTGGGGATTTGGGGATTTCAAGGGCATCCTGTGCCTTGAGTGTTCAGGAGGCAGCACTTGCAGCCCTCCACAGCCCCTGCAAACAGGCACACATACAACACCACTGACCCAGGCTGCAGAGCTGTCCTGTCCTAGGAAGAGGGGTGGGGAGGGGATTATCTGCAAAAAAGAAGGCCAAGAGGGGCTTCTCATGCCCTCCTACATGGATGACTGCAGGTTTTTGCTGAAGCTCACAGTGCTCCTGCATCAGCCAGCCCTGGCTGCAGCTGCAGCAGCAGAGCTGAGCCCCTGGGGCAGCAGGGTACTCTGTGCCACTGGCACAGCATCCTGCTGGAAGGCAGCCCAGGGCCTAGAACATCTCCTGTCTTCCCTTAAATTCCAGGAGCCCAGCTGCTGCCTGAGCCAGTGCTGTTCTGGTCCCATGCTCCAGGCAAGGCTCCCTGCTCCCCTCCAGGTTTATTATTTTAAGGCAGAAGAGTCTCAGCGAGAGAAAAGGCAGGAGATGAACCAGCTCTGGAAAGCTGAAACATCACCCCTTTGGTGTGGGTGGCTCACCAAGTAAAGGGGCTGACCCTGAAAAAAAGGAGACACTGCCACAGCTCCAGGCAGGGAATACCAGAGATGCCTGTGGTCCTGCAGAGCCCAGAAAAACATGCCCCTAATTTGAGGCATGAAAGGCTGCAGGGTGCATGTCCCCCAAAAGCAGGTACCTCCCAGGCTGCCACCCTCTCTTCTGCAGCTATGGGGATGGCCCAGGGACCCAAGCCCCCCCCCCCCACCAAACCCATCACAGGAAGCTCCATGGCTTCTCCAGTCCTTGTCCCAGAAAGTTTGGCCTCACTCCTTTCCCCAGGCTCTGGCTCAGGCCAAAGCATGCAGCACTAACCCCCCTTTGAGACCATGGCAGTGCCTGAGGGACATGTGTCTGCCCAAGACCAGAGAGAGAGAGAGACTGGAGCAGGAACAGTTGTGATTTAATCATTTCCATTCTCTACAAATCCAGTGTACAGCAGAGACAAGCTGTGGTCCAGCTCCTGGCGCTCCCACTGCCATGGTCCATTGTTAGAACCAGGGACTGCAGGCAGGAATGATACAGGGATGGGGCCAGCCCACTTCCCTCACCTCTCCTGCTCCACTGGATGTGTGCCTGAGGATGGACAACCCCAGGCAGCTTATCCCAGTGGGACGGGGGAGAGCCCGGACCTGCCCAGCTCTGGTCAGTGCAAGCCAGTGAGCAGGCAGGTCTGGGACAGGCAACAGGGGCTGACCCTGCCCCTTCAAAGGTCTGGTGGAGGCAAAGCTCCAACCCTGGCAGAGGCTGGAGGAGCTTCTGGATGAGGACAGCTCGTCCCCAAGTCACCCAGCCCACCTGGACTTGAGCCCACGGGCACAAGGCGAGTGGATAAATCACCCTGTGGAATCCTGCCAGGGAAAAACCACCAGGACAGTGTTCATCAAGGCACAGGGCAGGCTGGCAGGAGAGCCCAGTATCTCCCCTGGGACAGCTTGAGAGGCCCTGGGATGGCAGAGGGACATCCCTGGAGCAATGCCAGCTGGGGCCATCCCAGAGGTCACCGAAGGTGTGAGTGGTTCAACAGCAACAAGGACACTTCTCTCTTGGGGCAAAGGGGGCTGGGGGAGCTGCGGCAGAACTGGCACGGGAAATGGGGACAGTGGTTCAGGCTGAAGTACAGGAGCCCCAGGGCTGAGGCTGGGGTCAGTGGCTGAAGAGGTTTCCTGTGAGGAGGCGCCTCTTGACCTCTTTCCAGAGCAGATCCCGCTCGCGTTTCGCCCGCTGCATGAAGCCCCTGTTCTCTTGGGCCCGGCGGGACAGGTACGGCAGCACCTCGTTCACCGGCCCATAGGGCACGTACTTGTACACAGGGAAGCCAGCCTGGCCTGAGAGAGAGAGGTTGCAGCTCAGGGAATTGCCAGGAGAGATAAAAAAATGTGCAAAAAAGAAAAAAAAAGGTAAAAAAAGGAGGAAAAAGTGAAAAAAATGTGAAGAGGGAAAAGAAGAGGAACATACTTCAAATGGGGAAAAAGGGGGCAAGGGGCAAAAGAGGGGGGAAAGGGGAGGAAGGGGGAGAAAAAAGAGGGAGAAGAAGGGAAAAAAAGGGTGACAGAAAAGGGATGAGGATAAAAGGGGTGAAGAAAGAAGAGAGGGGAAGAAAAAACAGGGGGGCAAGTAAAAAAAGAGGCGGGGGGAAGAAAAGAAAGCCACCTGCCCTTCCTCCCTGCCCTCCCATGCCCTGATGGCTGTGCAGGAGGCTGTGGCTGGGCGCTGGGACAGGGAGCCTGCTGGGGTCTGTCCCGGCTCAGCACCGGGAGCTTGGGAAAGCGCCAGTGGGAGCGGGCCGAGGTCACCAGGAGCCCTGGGAATGTCGGCAGCCGGGGCTGGGCCAGCTCAAGGAGCGTTCAACCAGAAACATCAAGTTAACACATTTTCCAGCATGACCGGATGAGGCTGCAGACAGGCGGCCAAGCCCTGCTTCCAAGAGAACTCCAGGACAGAGCAGCATCTGTGCTGGACAACTGCCCAGTTTGCCTCCTGCTGCTCTGCTGGCCTTGGGACTCTGTTCTGGACACTGGTGTGGGCAGGGGGATCAGTCCTTCACCAGGGATGGGTACCTTGACCCTCGTGTGTCCCTCTGTCCAGGCCTCTGGCAGTGCTGCTCCACTGCCTGAGCTGGTGGCCGAGGACAAGGTCACACAAGAGGCTGGTGCCATCCTGTGAGCAGAGAGCCCAGGACTCTGGGTGCACCTCCCATGGAGCCAAGGGACACCCCCAGGCCGAGGAGGTACAGGAGAGAGTTTCTGTCTGCCAGGACCAGTCTCTGCCCCACCCTGAGACACCCCAATCTCTCCTCTGACTCCAAAGTGGGAATATCCCTGCCCAGCCACTACAGGCTCATGGAACCTCAGAAGAGAGATGTGACTCTTCATTTATATCCTCATCTACATCTTCCCCAAACCCCACCCAGGGGTCACAGCATTCCCCACGGCATGGCACTGTGCTCAGCCAGTGTTCTATGACAGGCCTTCCTTCCTTCCTCCCTCCCTCCCCAGCTGTTTAGGGGTCTCAGTGGGGCCAAGCCCCCCCGCCTCCCGTCACTCACCCAGGGGGAAGGTGATCTGGTCACACATGCCCAGCAGCTGCCCAAAGCACACCTTCTTGTCCGAGGGATGGATCCCCAGCTCCATCATCCTGCAAAACAAGCCTCAGCACAGGGGGAGAGCGGACCCAGCAGAGCTCACCAGGGCAGTGTGTCCCACCAGAGGGCTGGGGATTATCCCCAAGTAGGACAGCATGGCACTGACATGTCCCAGATGGATGCTGGGATGTAGCACTTGAGGGATGTGTTTTTAAAACAGCCTCTGGGCTGGTGATGGGACCAGTTCTGCAGCCACTGGGGCCACCATGCTGCACCTCAGCTCCAAGACCCATCTAAAGCCCTGAGCACCATGTGGGAGCCAGGATCCCCCCAGGTGAGCTCAGGGGAGACCTGACAAACCACAGCACATCTCCCTGCATCTCTGCTGCGCCCCCACATTCCTCAAGCCCCTTGTCCCTGCCTCACCACGCTGCCTGCCCAGCACTGACCTGCGCAGGGTGAACTTCACGGTGTCCTCGTTGTGAGAGGCCACCATCACGCTGGCTTTGCGGCTACGCTTGATCTCCTCCAGGACATAGTCCAGGCACCTGGAAGGCAAGGCGGGCCTCTGGTGCGGCCTCTTCCCACTGGGGCAACAGGCAGCAGTGTGGCCGGGGCTGTCCCCTACCTGTGGTACATCTCGTTGGTCTTCTCATAGGCTGGGTTGATGGGATCCTCGTAGCCCATCTGAGCCGCCCTCTCCCTCTCCTGCTCCATGTAGGCACCGCGCACCAGCTTGGCGCCGAAGTGCCAGCCCTCTCGGCGCGACAGCTCCACGTCCCCTGTCACATTGTTGTAGGCCTCCTGTGACCAAGTGAAAGAGATGCACGAGGTCACTGCTCCAGTGCCAGCCTTGACTGCCTCAGCACTGTGCCATTGCACTGCCGTGGCTCCAGGAGATGAGGTCTCCATCCATCCATCCGCAGCAGCCCTGGGACACAGCGGCCTCACCCTCAGGTAGCACTGGTAGGTGTTGTAGACGATGGGCTGGCTCCCGTTGAAGCGGCGCTGCGTCTCTGTGGTAAGGCGGCTGATGGCTGGTTGGAAGTAGCTCTGCTCCGCGTCTACCATCAGCCTCACGCCCTTCTCCGTGGCTCTCTGGGGGGTGAAGGACATGCAGGTTGGGTTCACAGGGCTGCCTGCTCCATGTGGCCCCCTCTGTGACTCCCCCAGCCCTGAGGCCTCCTCACCTTTGCAAGGACATCCATGCGTTGCAGCACCCTCTTCATCTGCAGCTCCTCCTCGTCACTGAAGCGTGACAGCAGAGGCTCCAGCTGCCCAGTCTGAAACAAGAGCAGCTTCGTGGCACCCTGCCTGCACCCAGCTCTGCCCACGGGGGACACAAACACCCCTGGAGGGAACCCATCCCCGGGATTGCTGCCCCACCCCAGTCCCCCAGCCCCCACCAGATAGCAGTGGTTGCACACTGTGGTCACAGCATGGCTGAGCTTTGCAGCCACCAGCACTTACTGGAAAGAGCATGAGACCCTTGCCCTGCTCCCACAAACCCTCTGTGGGACCACTCTGGGGGTAGCAAAGGTGGGCACCCACCTTCCTGTTGGGGATGAGCAGAGGCCTGGAGAGCTTGGTGCGGCTGTCAAACAGGCTGTTCCAGTCCAGCAGGTCCACAGTGCTGGGAGCAGAGAGCCAGGTCCTTGCTGGTGTCTTGCAAAGGCAGGGGGCTCTCTATCAGCTCCCAACCCCCACCAGCAGGAAAGACACATGACATGTGCCACCCTGTTCTGTCTTGTCACCTCCACCCAAACTTCCCCTATATTCCATTACTATGCTGAGCCATAGCAGGCATTTGGAGGCCTCCCCTTGCTGCTGCGCCAGGGACAGGGACAGAGTCCCCCAGGCAGCTTACCTGCTCGTGCCCAGCTTCTCGCCCGTGAACCACTGCTGGCTCTCTGCCTTGCTCGCAATGCCGAGGTTGGCCAGTGCCTCCTGCCACCAAAAGAAGCATCAGGGGTCTGTCTGCTTGAGGTGTCACAGCTTGGGGCTGCTCTGGCACCTCTGTATCTATGGCCACCTCCAGCAATGCAGCACAGCCTCCTCCCACAGGCCACACCCGCCTCACCTGCAGCTTCTCCACCTCCAGCTTTGTGTCCAGCACTGCCCGCCCAGCCTGGCCCTCCTGTGCAGCCATTTGGTGGAAGAACCTCCGCCACTTCACCAGCACCTCTGAGAAACGCACCTGTGGGGATGAGGCTCCAGGTGAGACGCCCAGGCTGGAGCCTCCTGTCCTGCAAGGGCTTTGTAAGACCACACCCAGCCCAGGGCACATGCTGACCCCAGAGCAGGGCACCTCGGCCAAGACAAGTAGAATAGATCCCACACATCCACCTTCATGTCACCTTTAAAGCTCTTTGTGTTGCCCCGAAAGCTGAGCCAGGGTCTTCAGGGGTCTTGGGCTCTCAGGGGACAGGCTCTTGGTGCCCACTCCTCACTGCCATTATTAGAGATGCCACCTGGCACCTGCCCCAGCAGAAGCATCATCTGTGGCCCTGGCTCTGCCCCACCACACTCTGTCACAGCTCTGGCACTCACCAGGAATTGGGGTCTGGCCAGTGCTGTCAGCTTGATGGCAGAGAAGCCGTCCTCTGAGCTGCCACCTGGATGGAACCACAGGGACGGAGTCAACCTGACCATTAGTCTTTGGGCAGGAGAGATGTGGTGGTGGTGGGACTGAGAGATCCTTGCAGTCCCCAGCACAGTGGGGCTGTCCAGGACACGGGAGCACTCACTTGAGGCATCAATGCAGCGGAGGAAAATCTCCATGTGTTGGTCACACTTGGCCTCATCGGCGTAGAAATAAGTGTGGGCTCCGGTAACTCCACCATGGTGATCCCCAAATCCCTGATGGGCTCGGTATTGCTTCTCCCTTTTTTCTGCTCCTGCGGTGGAAGAGGATGGAGATGGGCCACGCCCCACCGAGCTCCTATAGCCTCCCCAGGAGCTCCCAGTGGGGGTGAAGGGGGGAGAGGCTCTGGCTTGGACCTCAGAAGAGCCCCAGTGCTGACATGGGCCCTGCTTGCTCTGTGCCCAAGCAGAGGCTGAGTCTTCGCTGAGGGGCAAGACTGGGTCAGGAACCACATTGTTCTTCATCCAGCTCATTTTTTGAGGCTGTGGTACCTGGGTGCTTCCCCCACAACACCAGGCCTGCCGTGCCCAGACCTCCAGGCTATCTCCTGTCACTCACCTCCCATCTCCTTCTCGGCTGCAGAGGTGCGGGAGCTAAGAAGAGAAACAGGAAAGATAAGGGCCAGTTCAGCAACGCCCTGCAGCCCTACACTGATGGACAGGACAGCTCTGAGGCTCCTGTGCTGCCATCCTGCTGCTGGACCCTGCTGTTCGCTTGCCATCCCGTCACCTATGGGATCCAGCTGGCAGTTCAGATGCCCAAAACCCACCTGTGGAAGGGCACAGGGCTTCACCATCCATCCACGGAAGACCTGGGAGCCCTGAGGCAGCACAGTGAGGATGCTCCATCCCTGGGTTCAGAGCTGCTCTCCAAAAGCCCACCCCATGGCAAAGACAAGGTCGGTCTGGTGGGGCTCCATCTCTAACCTGCTCATGGTCCTTGTTCTGGTGACACCAAGCCTCAGCCCACTGCCTCCTCACCTTAATGGCACCAGCAGCCAGACCACAAAGCATGGAGCTTCTCCAGAGCCTGAGCACACCAAGCCGAGGGTGCCTGCTGCCCCACACTCCTCTGTGTCATTGCTTTAGCCAACAGCTCACAAACATCTTGTTTTCAACTCCAGCTGACCTTGGATGTCATTTTAAGCCCAAACTCTCTGTCATGGAGACAGCAGGGCTCTGACAGCCTGGCAGATGTTGGCCAAGTCATGGGATCCTTCCTGAGCTTGAGTAGCTAAGCCTTCTTGCTGACACCCTAAAGCCAGCTGCAGACCCGGGTCTGACCTGGAACAGGTCCCTGCAGAGCAGCCCTGGGTGGCAGCAGAGCCATCCCCTGCAGGAGGCCTCTGCCCTGGCATCCCTGTCCCCAAACTGGCCATGCCTGATGGGGGAGAAGCACGGTGCAAGGGAAGCAGCAAAGCCACCCATCCGGAGCCAGCAGGCTGGCCAAGTGAGCAGGGAGGCACATGGCAGGGTCCCAGGACATGTTCTCCCATATGAAAATCCTGTGACAGGGATTAGGGGCTGCTGGGAGCATGACAACTGGAAACAAGCCATTCCCTTGGCTCCCTGGAGCCAGGACCAGCCCCACATCGCTGAAAGCCTGGCGTGAGTCAGGGCAGGAGCAGCTGGAGCTCATGGGAAGCAGGATGCACCACATCTAGCAGGCTCTGCTCCCTGATGTTACTCACCTGAGGACAGGGAAAGCACCTTTCTGACCCTGAGTACAGAGAGTGGAGGAAAGGAAGGAGGAGAGATCATACACTCAGAAATGGGATTTTTCAGCAAAGCCATTGCTAGGTGGAAACTCTCTTTAGAGCGGGTGGCATGGCATAGGGGACAGCTTCAGCTGAATACTGCTGTGACATGAGGCCACACAGAGACGTGGGTCCTGTTGACAGGGGACAGCTCTGAGCCCAATGCACACCGTGGGTACAACATCTAAAGTACGGGGACAAGTGGCTGGAGTGAAGACACACAGCTCAAATAGCAAACTTTGCCCTTGGAGTTAGAGTGTTTTGTGTTCCTGAAGATAAACACACCATTCCCAGCAGCGTTTCTGCTGCATGACTGCACCAGCTGTTCCTTCATCCTCTAGGGGGGCATTCAAAGCAGTGCCATGGTGCTTACTTTGTTCTTCTGCATTAAGAAAAATAAAGGAAGATCCTTCCAGCTGAAGCAATAACTTTGTCCTGGGTATCAGCTGCTCACTTTGCAATATTAATATTGGCCAGCAAAGCCATTCCCTCACCCACCAAGTGCCACTACTATCAGCTTATACCTGATCATCCCTTCTACAAACCCACTAGTCTCCCAGAGCAGGTCCCATCTCCAGGCACTGTCCAGACGCTCCTGGCAGGCTGTATCCAGACTGGAACAACCTCAAGGCTGAGTTCAGGGCCTGGGAGCTCACACTTGCCTAAAGCAGGTTGTGAGGACTTGCTGGATGGCTGGGAAGGGTAGGCCAGCTGACAGGCTAAGTAAATCAGCTCAGGAGCAGCACAAAGGTCCCGCTGTCAGAAATAATCCCTTTGGCCCTGCAGGTTACCCGGAGGGTGCCAGGAGCACAGTGTGTTTGCTTTGCTCATCAGCAAATGGGTCTGGCAAAGGGGATGAGGGATCAGGGAGAAGCTGTCCTTGAATTACTACATCTAAGGAAAAGACTCATGGTTACATGAAGTCCATTTTGGAGTTATGGGTGGTGCTTAAAATCCCACAGGTAGGAATAAAGCAAAGCTCTTGGCAGAATAGACCTTCAACCTGCTCCATGCAGGAGCTGTCAGCACGCACCAGCCCAGGACCTCCTTGGAGAACTTCAAGCTAAACAGAAGCTGCCCCATGATCCCAGGCAGCATGCTGACAAAGCACAGGGCAGGGAGGGCAGCTGGGAATGAGCACTGGGAACAGGAAGAGAAGGGGAGGGGCAGCTCTGGGAGCAGCATTGGCCAGGCTGGGGACAGCGATCCCACCCTGGGGCAGGTGTCAGATATCCACACAAGGAATTTCTAGAGGAAGCCCAGTCCATACTCAGCATGGCAGAGCCTGAAGAGCATCTAACAACGCTAGGGGCAGATTGTCCCGTCCCTCCCCTGTGTCAGCACAACCCCAACCCATGTGCAGTCTTGGGATGCCTGTGGACCAGCAATGGCCCCAAGGCTGCCAGGAGGCTACAACCACCTTCACTGGGGGGGGGGGGGGGGGGGAGGGTGGGGTGTCTCGCTGCTTCACCCCACAGGTACCAGGAGCCCCTGTCCAGTACCGCCTCTCCATCCCCACCCAGGGCTGCAGCCACGCTGGAGCCCCCAGACCTCTGCTGCTTGGAGAACACATTTTCCAGCTGTGTCACCATGACCTGGCAGCAGCCTTCAGCACGTGGCTGAGGCCTCCTGGGACAAGCTGGCAGAGTCCTGGATGCCAGCCTGAGCAGGGCAGGCAGGGACCTGCAGCAGGCAGGATAAGCTGGTTCTTGCCCATGCTGCATTGTTGTTCCCATCTGGAAAGGCTGTGGAAGAGGTGCCATAGCCCATTGCTGGGGGAAGAGGGCATTTCCCTGCTGTTATGTCAGGCTTGCTCTAGAAGAACAACAGGAGATGGCACCAAGAGGCCAAAACACCCACTGCCTGCTGTGCTTTGTAACTCTGCTTCCTGGCTGGCAGCAGCACAATCCCAAAGCATTCACCCAAGGGAAGAACACAGCTCTGGGGTCCAGCAGCCATGAACCCAGGACTGCCCACCCCTCTCAACCATGTGCAGCCCAACTCAGCACCAGCCCTGGCAGAAGCACTGAGAATTTGGGATTTTACCCCAAACAGAACCAGGGAGAACCCTGAGTGACGGTTGGTAAGGGACACCATTCATAACCCATCCAATCCCATCCTGGGCTTGGTCCCTGTTCAGAGAATTATAGAACATCCTGAAGTGGAAGGGATGAATGAAGACATCAAGTTCCACTCCTAGCTCTGGAGAGGACAACAATCCCACCCTGTGCTCAACTGTCCAAACACTCCTTAGCCTTGGGACCATGACCACTCCCTGGAGAGCCTGTTCAGTGCCTGACCATCCTCTGGGTGAATACCCTTTTCCTCATATCCAGGCAAATCCCACTGGGGCTTGGGCAGGGATGCCTTGGGAAGTCTCTTGGACGTGAATGGCCCACACAGCACAGGCAGAGCGCACCTAGCCAGGAGTACCACATGTGCAAACCCCAAATCGGCAGCACAGCCCAGCCAGCTCACAAACCACCAGCACCCATCAGCAGGAGGGATATAGCTGCAGGCAGAGCCTGTCTGAAAGTCTTCTGTGATCCCTCACAGGAAAGCCCTTGGCCCAGGCACAGCCAGGCATGCAGGGCAGCAGTGACAGCCTGGCAGAAGCAGTGCTGCTGGCTCAGCCCCACGGGAATGCTGAACACAGCCCGGACTGTGGCTGTGTGTCCAGGGGAGAAACACTCAGCTACACACCATCAAAACAGGCATCCCTTGCCTGGCAGCAGTGGGGTGTTTTGAAGATTTTCTAGAAAAACCCCAAAGTTTGCAGCCCACTCTGGGATGGTGCAGCCGTGCCTCGCCCCGCACTGCCCTCGCCAGCGTCTGCTGCCATCACGGACACGCAGACCCTCCACTCCTGGAGATGCATAACAGCGGCAGTGGCGGCAGCAGCCAGGGCACATGGGGATCCCCGATAAGCAGTTTCCGGGTGTGCACCAGAGATAAGGCTCCCAGCGGCAGCACCTGAACACCAGCCTGACTCCCAGCCTGCTCGCAAACCATCCCAAAAAGCCGTTCCCGCTGTGTTTTTGGCACGGCGTGACAAGCATATACAAACGGCCGGTGTCCCCAGCTGCCAGCAGCGACTGCCGCTCTGCAGCCTTGCCCGGGGGCGCGGCATCCTCAGCCAGTGTCCTCGGGAAGGGCCTCCCCTGTCGCGGGTGGGAGGACACCGCCCACCCCCGTGACCGTGGGGTGCCGGCCAGCGGCCCATCGATCCTGAAAGCACAACTGACCGGAACTGGAGCCCGATTAATGGAAAGTTACCGGCAGCTTTGGGCTGGTGCCAGCTCTTGGCAGAGGGCGGGAGGCAGTGCAGGCTGCCTGGGATTGGGAGGCAGTGCGGGAAGGGAGGCACCACTCCAGCTTGAGAGAGATGGAAATGGTGGAGGGTGGAAATCATGAAATCGTGGAATTGTTAAGATTGTGAAAGAGCTCCAAGATCACCGAGTCCACCAAAATGCGTGAGGCAGCATTTCTATGGTGTGGCATGGCGGGAGCAGGGATGAGGGGCAGCATACCGATGCGGGAGAGGGGGAAGGGGGACTTCAGGTGTGACAGCACCGCTGTGTGTTGTCTGTCTGTGTGCAGAGGAGAGGGGGGGGGGGGGGACACAGAGTCCCAGGGGGTTAGGGAAAATAGGAGATGGTTGACAGAGGGAATATGGAATGGGGCGGGTGGGGGGGTTAGTATCCCATAGGAGATGGAAAATAAAGGTGGGAACCCCCTCAGGGTGTGCAGAAGTGTTCGGGGTGTACAGCTCCGCCGGGGACGGATTGCACTCTGGTGTGTGCAAGGGAACAGATGGGGGCAGAGGAGGTGCAGCAGACAGGAGGGCAGCACCCAGCACTTGCAGAGGGTGCTCGGGGGTTCGGCTCGGCTCCGCAGCTGCGGCTCACGGCCCCGCCATGTGCGGCGCGGGCGGTGCCGCGGAGGGGCGAGGCCGTGACGCACGGGCTCGCAGCCAATGGGAGCGGGGGGCTGGGCGGGCGCAGCCAATGGCAGCGCGGCCCGGGCCCGCCCCGGCCCCGCGCTCACCGCCCGTCGCCCAGGTCCTCCTCCACGCTGTAATCCAGCACGGCGCCCACGCCGAAGGCCTGGTTCCGCCGGAGCAGCGGCTTGATGGCCTCCTGGTCCTCCCCGGCCACGAACTGCCCGTAGAACGTCATCTTCATCAGCCGCTCGAACAGCGTCTGCCCCAGCACCCGCTGGCACAACTGCAGCAGCTGCGGGACAGCGGCGGGTCAGCACCCGTCCTGCACGGGCACTCCCGTAGGAAAAGTCCCCACGACCCAGGACTGGCATTCCCCAAAAGGAGCATCCCGCCGGCCCGGGTCCGGGAGCTCCCCAACACGCGCACGCTCCGACCGAGAGTCCCCCTGGAAAGGGAATGACACGTCCCGAAATGGGCACCCCTAGGATGAGAGCCCCCCCAGTCCAGGACCGGCACCCCCCGGAGTGAGAGTATCCCTAGCACGCACCAACATCCTGCAGAACACTGTCCCGGCACGAAAGATCCCCCTATTTGGAGCAGTCACCCCTGGAGTGAACCCCCATCCCGCACCGACACGTCCGGAGCGGGCACTCCCCATCCTGGGACTCGCAGTCCCAGAATGGAACTCCTCGGAGCAAGAACCCCCTCCAGCAGGGGACAGACACCTCCCGGAGCGGGCGGCCCTGAGGGAGAGCCCTGCGGGTCCAGAGCCCGTGACCCCTCGAACGGGGACAAGCCCCGCCCCGGAGCAGCCCCCCCCAAGCCAGACTCCCTCCACGCACCTCCCGGTTGTGCTGCACCAGCGGCTCCATGGCGCACAGCCCCAGCACCACCAGCCCCCGCAGCAGCTCCGCGTTGCTCTTGCTGCGGAACGCCTCGCGTGAGTCCCCGAAATCCACGGCGGGCGGCGGCGGGGCCCGCTCCGCGCCCCGCGGGGAAGGGGGCGGCCCGGGCCGGGGTCCCGCGCCCGCCGCCGCCGGGGAGAGCCCGCGGGGGGCGGCGGCGGGCTGGGAGCGCGGGCGGCTCGGGGCATCGCACCGGCGAGCGGCGGCGTGGAGCGCCCGGGCGGCGCTCGGGAGAGCCATGGGCACGGCGGGGCCGCCGCCCGCCGCCGCCTTAAGTACGGCCCGCGCGGGACCGCCCCCGGGCCCCCGGCTCCGCGGCCCCGCTCCGCCCCGCCTCGGGCCGCGCTCTGCTGCCGCCGGAACCGGCCCCGCGCCCCGGCGCTGCCCCGGCACCGACACCGCCGCCGGGACGGCGACCGAGACCGCGACTGGTTCTGGGATTGGCACCGGGCCCGGCGGCTGGACTGGGAACGGGACTGGCACTGACACCGAGACAGGCACCGCCACGGGGATGGGAACCGGGACTGGGACTGATTCCGGGACTGGCACTGACACCGAGACAGGCACCGCCACGGGGATGGGAACCGGGACTGGGACTGATTCCGGGACTGACACCGGCAGCGGAACTGGGAACGGGACCGGCACGGAGACCGGCACTGGAACCGAAGCCGGAAGCGGCACCAGGACACAGACCTGGACAGGGACTGGGACCAGCACCGAGACCAGTGCTGGGATAGGTACCGGGACGGGGATAGGAAGCAGGAGTGGCAAGCTCACCGGGGCCAGCACCGGGACTGGAGCCACCCTGCCCAGCGCAGCCCACTGCCCGCTGCCTTCCCCGTTCCCATCCTCTTGAAGCAGCCAGTCCCAGGGGCGCCTCCCTCCCTGGAAGCCCCAGAAAGGGGCAGGCGCGGCTCGAGGGGAGCCTTGGGTGGGGCCTGAGGGAAACTCTTGGAGCAGTGCTGGGAGCGGGGCAAAGAGGACCTCATGCCCTTGGAGGAGCCGTTGGGAAAATTATGAAGGTCTCAAGGGAGCCCTGAATGGGACCTGTGGGGAGCACTGGGGCCAACCCTGAGGGGCCAGGGGGCTACTGGGTGCTCAGGGAGCCCTAGGGAGGGCCAAAGGATGATTCAAAGGATGCTTGCTCCCTTGTAGCCATCCCTGGGGCAGGCTGTGATATGTCCAGCCTGTGGAGCTGGAAACACTTGGAGAAGGATCTCAGACCTGCAGGACCTGTTATGGGAGAGATGTTTCAAGACCCTGTACTTCTATCCTCCTGATGTGTTTGTGAACATTTTAGGGGTTTCAGCTGAATCCTCACTCATTTGGTGGGGTCCATGGGTGCTTGGGTTACTTGAGGCAGCAGACTTAGCTCCCTTGTCATGGGCTGGGGCTGTTGAGCTCTGCGGAGCACTGGAGAGGGCTGGCAGGACCTTGGGATCTTCCCAGGCAGGACAAGTTCCTGTCCTGCTCCTGGGAGGCGTTTGTCTGAGCTGTTCCTCCTGACACACCCAGTGCTGAGCTCCAGAGATTGCTGAGCACATCCCTGACACCCCATGTCCAGGAATCTCCTGAGTCTTGGCCTTGCAGGATTGTTTCACAGCTGCATCACAGCTGCATATGTTCATACATCAGGGAGGCCAGTTTGAACTCAACTTGGCAACTTCTGTTAAAAATAAAAAAAAAGTTTTTACAAATATATGAATAGTAAAAGGAAGGGTATAACCGATCTCTGTTCCTTAGTGGATGTGGCAGGCAACCTAGTAACTAAAGATGAGGAAAAGGCAAAAATGCTTAATGCCATCTTCGCCTCATTCTTTAGTGGTAAGACAGCTTGTCCTCAAGACAACTGTCCTCAGGGGTTGGTAGGTGATGCCAGGGAGCAGAATGGTCCTCTTGTTATCCAAGAAGAGGCAGTCAGAGAACTACTGGGACACTTGGATATTTATAAATCAATGGGACCAGATGGAATCCACCCCAGGGTGATGAGGGAGCTGGCAGATGTGCTTGCGAAGCTGCTCTCCATCATTTATCAGGAGTCGTGGCTCACTGGTGAGGTCCCAGACTATTGGAAACTGGCCAATGTGACACCCATTTACAAAAAAGGTAGGAAGGAGGATCCTGCTAATTACAGGCCAGTTAGCCTGACCTCAGTACCAGGTAAGATAATGGAACAGTTCATACTTAGTGCTGTCACACAGCACTTACAGGATGGCCAGGGTATCAGACCCAGCCAGCAGGGGTTTAGGAGGGGTAGGTCGTGTTTGACCAACCTGGTCTCCTTTCATGACCAGGTGAGCCTCCGGTGGATGCGGGACAGGCTGTGGATGTGTCTGGACTCCAGCAAGGCCTTTGGCACTGTCTCCCACAGCACTCCTGGAAAAGCTGCAGCCCACGGCTGGGCCAGGAGCGCTCTGTGCTGGGCTCAGAACTGGCTGCATGGCCGGCCCAGAGTGGTGGTGAGCAGTGCTGCATCCAGCTGGGGACAGGCACCAGTGGTGTCCCTCAGGGCTCTGTGCTGGGCCAGCTCTGTTCCATGTTTTTATTGACCACATGGATGAGGGCATCGAGTCCTTCATTAGTAAATCTGCAGATGACACTAAGCTGGGAGCATGTGTCCATCTGTTGGAAGGTAGGAGGGCTCTGCAGAGAGACTTAGATCGGTTGGAGGGACGGGCAGAGTCCAATAAGATGATGTTTAATAAGTCCAAGTGCCGAGTCCTGCATTTTGGCCACAATAACCCCCTGCAACATTACAGGCTGGACAGTGTCCAGGCAGAAAGGGACCTGGGGGCACTGGTCGACAGCCAACTAAACATGAGCCAGCAGTGTGCCCTGGTGGCCAAAAAGGCCAATGGCTCCTGGCCTGTATCAGCAATGGTGTGACCAGCAGAACTAGGGGGGGTCATCCTTCCCCTGTACTCGGCACTGGTGAGGCCACACCTTGAGTGCTGTGTCCAGTTCTGGCCCCTCAGTTTGGGATGGACGTTGAGACACCCGAGCGCATCCAGAGGAGGCAACGAGGCTGGAGAGGGGCTGGGAACACAAACCCTGTGAGGAACGTTTGAAGGAACTGGGATTGTTTAGCCTGGAGAAGAGGAGGCTCAGAGGTGACCTTATTGCTCTCTACAACTCCCTGAAGGGAGCTGCAGACAGGTGGGGGTCGGTCTCTTCCCACAGTCAGCACTGACAGAACAAGAGGACACAGTCTCAAGCTACGTCAGGAAAGGTTTAGGTTGGATATTAGGAAAAAATTTTCACCAAAAGAATAATAAAGTACTGGAATGGTCTGCCCAGGGAGGTGGTGGAGTCACCATCTCTGGATATGTTTAAAAAAAGACTGGACTTGGCACTTGGTGCTATAGTCTAGTTGTGGTGTTAGGGCATCGGTTGGACTTGATGATCTTAGAGGTCTCTTCCAACCTCATTATTCTGTGATTCTGTGATTCTGTGCCGGTGTCCCTTCTCTGTGCCCACGTCCTCTCTCTGTGACCATGTTCCTTCTCCATGCCCACCTCTCCAGCCCCGTTTCCTGTGGCTCCCGGGGGATGACTCCGGGCTGATGCAGGGCTGTCCAAATCCAGCTCCTCAGTGACATCTTGTGCTGGGAATGCTCAGCGCATGCAGGACACGGGAAAATTAGTTCCTGCAATTGTTTTCCCTGCCTCCCCAACACTGACATTGCTGTAACCGGCAGTGAAACCACGGGGATCCCCTGAGCTCATTTGTAAGGTTTTTTTGGGAACATCTTGTCCTTCCACGGAGACAGCCAGGCAGTGGCATTGCCTCTGACAGAGCTGGGTACAAAGCTCTGGCAAAGCATCCACTTCCTTCAAAACATTCCCTGTGCTAACTCTTTTGTGCCATTTAGAGATAATAATAATTTACCCAAAGTTCCTCGCCATGATGAGACTGCACATACGAATTCTTGGGATGCTGTTCAAACCTTGTTTCTCCGCCAACTGCCACAGAGAAAATTCCCTTTGAAGGCTCTAATGGCACCAATCACCCCTGGGAAACACTTGCCTGGTCTTAGCAGGGAAAGCTTCCAAGTGCTGCCTGCTGTGCCAGCAGAGCTGCAGCCCTGCAGCATCCAGCTGGGTGCAGAACCAGGTCTGAGTTTCTGAAGAAACTTTAGTCTCAGACCCAAACTCAGAGATGAAATGTTAAAAAGCCGCTTTTGATGGAAGTGAAATCTGATGAGGTTTCTCTCAGGATGGTGGTACTTGAAGCAGAGAAAATCCTCGAGCTGGCAGCCCTGCCAGTGGCAGGGAGACCAACAAGGGATGGCCCAGGCTGCCGTGGGGACTGTACCAAGCCCTTGTGGATCACCGTGGCCTTGCAGAGTGCTGATCCCCCAGCTCCCAGTCTCCCTTGGGTGTGACGTCATGCCTTTGAGGCCACTGTCCCTGTTCCCAGCATGGGCAGGCAGGGGCTGCTGGCACAGAGGGGCTGGTCCCTGCTCCCGGTGGCTGCAGCTGGCGTGGGGAGCTCAGTGCAGCCCATGGCTGGAGCACGCATCACAGACACAGCCATGCTGCTGCATCCCGCACGAGGAGCATGGCTGAGGCTGGGTAACACGCAGCCAAGTCCTTCCTCGGCCACTCATTGTGGCAGCAATGGGAATAAATCCAGGAGAAGCTGTTATGGAGGGCTTGGGAAGCCGTAAAATGTGAAGAAACATTTGAATGTGAGACAAATAGTTGAGGAGGGAATTTGGCACGGGAGGAGGTGCAGTTAGAAGGAGAGGCCATGCCATGCATATTTCATGGGCCAGCCCTCAGCAGAGGCTCCTCTGACACCACAAACATCATCGATGGCCAGGAGTAACAGCAGCCGCTCCCAGCATGTGGGAAGGAGAAGGGTGAGATGATCACTCCTCCTGCCTCGTGCTAGAAGTGGGCCAAGGACACAGGACCTGGAAGCTGCTGGCTCTGCTCCCCAGGTTTGTGACCAGCCTTCCTCACCCTCCTCTTCCTCCAGCCCAGTGCCAGGCTAGGGGTAAGCCTGCCCCATCCTTGGGGCTGGGGATTTGTCCTCATTGTCCCACAGCTCTGTGAGCCCTCCAGCCCTGCTGCCCCAGCACTCTGTGCTTCCAGCATTGCTCCTCTGAGGCTTCCTTGGAAAGTACTGACCCAGGTCCTCCTCTGTCAGGTGTTTCTCACAGACCATATACCTGACTTGTGCCCAGCACCCGCGCTACCAAACCGCTCCCACCGCAGGCCAGCATGCAGGAGGGACACCTGCACCCTGTGGGAGCAGCGTGGATCCTCAGCTGGCATCTGGCGCTGACAGAGTGCCCCTTGGAGCAGCAGTGCTGGGGTGGCAGGAGCTGGGTGGTCAGAATCTGATGTGGATCCACTGGCAAAACCCAGGAGAAGGTGGACTTCAGGACAGTGCTTCCTAAATTGCAGCCACATGTGGGTTCTCATCTTGTAGGGGGTTATTTTTCTTCACAACAGACTTCATCTCCCTCTCTGCAACTCTTCAGGGAGAACTCCAGATTTACTACTGCTCACTCTGAGGGGATAAACCCCTGTGGGGTGCACAGGAGCTCCCAGCCTTAGGATGGGGTGTGTTTGGATAATGAGTCGGTTCTCTCTGACTCCACCTAAGCACCCTGTCCCCCTCAGTGTCACCCTCCTGGGGGTGAATCTGCCTTGTGCCCCAGTGTGGAGCACAATCTGGCAGCAGGATGGAGGAACCAGCCTTCCTTCTCACAGCTGGAGAAGCAGGGAGCTGCATCCTTCCCCTTGCACTTGGTGCTGCAGAGGCCGCAGGAGGCTCAGCTGCTCCAGCAGGATTGGGGTGATCTCTAGCCAGGTGTGGCACAGGCAGGTGAGGCTGCAGCACTTGGTGTCCTGCCTCCATGAGAGCAGAGCTTGGGAACTTGCTGGTCACCTGGGGAGTGACAGGGTGGGAGCTCCAGTTCCTGGGGCGTTCCTTTGGGCTGGGGCCCTGGAGAGAGCAGCTGAGAGCTGCCACAGACTCTGCAGAGGAAAGAGATGCTGGGCAGCTCCTCTTGCAGCCCATCTCCTGGCCAGCCCAGACACTGGTCTCCCAGCATGGTTGGGATTTTGAAAGCTGGACTGTGTTCTGACCCCTGGCATTTTCCAGTTGCATCCCAATGATTTTTGTGAATCACTTGCAGCCTAAGAGATAAATGTCTTCTTAACTCTTCCTGTGAGTTTCTGGGTGCAGCTCAGCAGCCAAGAGAAAACACCCAGGTGAAATCCTGTCTCCATAAAGGTCAATGCTATTAAAAAACAAATTGCCTCTGAAATGGAACCTAGGAAATATCCAAGGCAGGGAAAGGCACATCAGACTTGCCACACCAGCTTATTGTTTCTTTGCAGGGAGTCCTTCTCTTTTTCCATCCACTGGCAGAAGGGAGTCATGTGAGATGTCCACAAGTGTGCTTGGGAGAAAAGGAACATCAGTGAAGACCTGAAACAATTTTGCTGCTCTTACAGCTGAGAAAGGATCATGCTGGAAGGTTTCTGTGGAAGTGGGGCCTGGGGAATGGACATGAAAAGCCTTTTTTCCCAGCTGACTCCGTTGGTGGGTGAGTTGTTTACAGAGCCTGGATGCCAGAGGGCCTGGAAGGGAGCCAGCTCTATTTTAGCCCTTTGTAAATGATTTGAACACCTCGTGCTGGGGGAACATTCCCAGGAAAGGGGATGCTTGGCTCTTCTTCCTGGGCAGACCAGGGGTGTGCAGGAGATGGTGGGAGGCAGAAGGAGCCAGCCCTGGCAGGGACAGCAGGAGTGTGTGGTGGAGGATGGCTGTGCCCCTCCTGTCCCCCAAGAACTGCTGCTGAGACCTGAACCTAGTCCAGCTGGCCAGAGGCATCCTCCCAAACCCCTCCCAGGTGATGTCCCCAAGGAGCCTCTCTGATTTTTTCAGCCTTTTCCTGCCAGGAGCATCCCCTGGGAAGGCCAATGGAGCCAAAGGTCCTGGGTGCCCCTGGGGATCCCAGCGAGGTGGGGACATGGGGCAGAGCTCCCTGCAGGATCCTGGGACTGGGGACAAGCTCCTGAGGCTGGAGCAGGGCAACTCCAACCCCCCTTACCCTTGAGGAGCTGGCTGCTCCTTATTGATTAATCTGGTGGCTCATTTCTCTAAAAATAGGCTCTTAATTACTGAGCCTCTGGAAACAGAGTTGTCTCAAAGCAAAACCTGATTGATTCAAGGTCAGCTGTGGCTCTGGTGAGGGCCTGGTGGCCACAGAGCCTGGATGGTCCCTGCCAGAGACAGCTCCTGGCCAGAGGAGGTTTCAGGCTGGTTCAGGTCGATTCCCAGCTCACAGCTGATGTATATTTATTTTTTCCAAGTGTCACTTGGTTTTGCTTCTTAACTTTCTGTGTATGTAATTGCAAGCATGTGGCACTGAGAGGCAGTTGAACAAAATGGGAGAAAAAATGTTCATTTTTCCCTAGTGCTCCTGAGCTGTGTGTAGAGGGGGGAAAAAGCTGTTATGCTTTCTTTATTTCTTTATTTCTTTTTGTGTTGTTTCCCTCCTTCTTCTTTTACATGGACAAACACTTTGTTGGAGCATTCATACTTTTCCCTTATTCTGTCCCAGAGAGGGTGTGCAAGATCCCAAAAAGGCTCAAAAGAGGAAAAAAAATAGAGTTGAAAATAGATTTATTTTCTGGGGCTGTTTCATCTCTCCGAGTTTGGGTTCTTGTGTCAGGAGTGTATTGCCATGTCCTGGAGATGGAGAGGGGTATTCGAGAGCCCCATGCTCCCCCAGCCTCCACAAGCACCACGACCTCTGTGCAGCTGAGGCGAGGGGAGCGCAGGGGCCCTCTGGGACAATTAAGGAGAAAGAGGGAAGAGTGGCTGCCAGCACTGGCCCTGCCTCCCTCCCTGGCCAGCATGAAGGCCATCTGCCACCTGACAGATCTACTGGATCCTCTCTCCATGTCCATCTGCTCCCATCCAGGCTCCCTGTCTGTGTGTCTCCCTCTGCTCCATTCCCCTCTGGGCTCTGTCCTGTGATCCCAGCCAGTCTCTGCCCCAGAGCTGGGATGGGCACCACGGATTCTCAGAGAGCCCTGAACATCCAAACCCATGGGTCCTTGCTCACTGCATGGGCTGTAGATACTTGCTGACCTATTCATAGGTTTTTTTCATGCTTTTTTTTTTTTTTTTTTTTTTTTTTTCCCCAAGGCTGAATCTTTCACTCTGGTGGTTGTGTGGTTTCATTTTGCTCATTCAAAGTTTCTTCCAGTTGAAGTTTTATGGGTAATTTAAAATTCTTTGCCCAAGGAAGTATCAAAGGGAGCATCCCTCCTCAGAGGGATTCAAGCCATGGCACCCACAGGGGAGGCTCACCTTGCTGAGCCCCATTCCTGCTGTCCCACAGCTGTGACAGCCACCCCAGAACAGGGGAGAACACAGCACAGAACTCCTCCAGAGCTCTGGAGGATGCTCCACCAGGGACAGCCAGGGGATGCTGGGCCTGGGGCAGCAGTGCTGGCAGCTGTCACCAGAACTCACACCTTGACTCTTTGAGAACTCCAATAATTTTTCAACATCACCAGCCAAATTTCCACAGATTTTCTGGGATAGGAGAAGGCAACACTCCCAAGTCCCTGCTCCTCAAGCTGGCAACATGACAGCTTTCCACTGGAATGACAATTTTTTTTTTTTCTTAATGCAGGCCAAAGTTATTTTCTCTCATTAGAGCTGCTGATACAGCTGGAAGAAGTGAGCTCTCTCTCCAAAACTTCATCTGCCAGTGAAAGGCAGCATCCCCCAGGAAGATCTTGGGGTATTTAGCTGCTCCAGCTTCTCGTTCCTCTGGCTGTGGCTCTTTGCACTGGAACTTGGAAAGAAAAATATTCTGGGATGGAAAATTTCAAGCCTAAAGGGTAAAGTTGGACAAAATCCAGGTGAGACTTGGCAGAGAGACCCAGCAAAGGTTGTTCCTTGTGCTGACATTTTTGCTCTGTGCTTTGGAGAGCCTCCCTGCAGCTCTGCTCCAGCCAGGTCAGGCTCTGCTCATGTAAGTGATCATGTTAACACCACCACATGTGACTTTCTCTGGGTTTTCTTTTTTTCATTTTATTATTTTTAATTTTTTTTTTGTCTCTGAAACTGTGAATGTTTCGGAAGCAGATGCTGCAGTGGTCTTACATCCTATGGGGATGGCTGTCCTGTCAGCCCACCCCACTCCCAGAAGTGGCCCAGAGGCTTTGATCCTCTGGCTGCTTGTCCACAGCAGACACTGCACATCTGTGGTAGCACCAGAACACCCTGACACAGCCCAGATAAATCACCTGATGGAAATGAGGAGCTGGGATCTTGTGGAAACTCTGGCTACTGGAAACCAAAAGGAGAACTCGGTGTCTGTGCTGGCTCTGGGGTGCATGTGAAAGTGCTTTAGAACAAGGGGCATGCTGGAGACTGCTGTGACTCCTTCTCACTCCTGTGAATTCTTCCACTCAGGTCTTGCCAGAGTGTGCCAACCCATCCCTGCAAGGCTGGAGGAGCTCTGCAGAAGGACCTTCATGGGCTGTGCTGAGTCCTGGGCTCCTCTGCAGCAGGAAGGACCCCATGGTACTCATGGAATGCCATGAGTTACTGAGAAAATCCCCAGGTGCTGAGGGCAAAGGCCTCAAAAGTCACCTGTGGAGAAAGAAGAAGATTAGATCTGCCTCATTCCAAGGGTTTAAACCATTTTTATGTTACTAAAAAGATGTCTTTATGCTCTAGGTGGTTTTGTTTTTCAAAAAAAGATAAAGACAGCAAATCCAAGGTAAAAAATGCAATTTGAAGATGAGAGATGAATGTGTTTTGCCGTAAATTTGGAGAAATCACCACCAAATTTGGTGTGGGGTTGTTGTCCTCTCCTTCCCTCCAGGGAGCACTGTGGCATCTCCTTTCCTCTGGATTTTGGAGAGAATGAATTTGTGTTTCTTACCCAGAAACAGAAATAAAGCTCCAACAACCTGTCTGTGCAGGTCTCTTGTTCCCTGCTTTTCTGACTGTGTTCCTTCATCAAGAGGATGATGAGAGGCCAGAGACGCACCAGGGCCTGTGCAAGGTCAGGAAGGGGCTGCTCATCCCCAGGGAGGCGACTGTGCTTTTGCCCCAGGGCAGAGGTGCTCAAAGCACCATGAAGCAGAAGTGATCCTCAGTAGATGCTCCTGCCCCTCCTTGGGTCACATCACCCACCAGAGACAGCAGAAAAGCGTGGGCAGGATTTTGGGTGGAGCATGTGGTGGTGTCAGCAGTTCCTGGCTGTTCTGTGCTGAGGGGACAGTGGAGAGGGTGGGCTGGGGCTGGCTCTGGGTGGAATGTTTTGGGGGAGCTGCTGGAGAGAGCCCAGAGGAGGCCACAGAGATGCTGCAAGGGCTGGAGCCCCTCTGCTCTGGAGCCAGGCTGGGAGAGCTGGGGGTGCTCACCTGGAGAGGAGAAGCTCCAGGGAGAGCTCAGAGCTCCTTGCAGGGCCTGAAGGGGCTCCAGGAGAGCTGGAGAGGGACTGGGGACAAGGGATGGAGGGACAGGACACAGGGAATGGCTTCCACCGCCAGAGGGCCGGGATGGATGGGATATTGGGAATTAGGAATTGTTCCCTGGGAGGGTGGGCAGCCCTGGCACAGGGTGCCCAGAGCAGCTGTGGCTGCCCCTGGATCCCTGGCAGTGCCCAAGGCCAGGCTGGACTTGGGGTTCGGAGCACCCAGGGGTGCTGCCCCGGGGGTGTCGCTGCCCCGGGGGGCTCCCGAGGGCCGTGACGCTCTCGGCCGCCGGGTGGCGCTGCAGCTCCGCTGCCGGCCCGGGACCCCGCGGGGATCCGCGAGCTGCGGCCGCCCCGGGCCCCGCGCCCGTCCCGCTGCTCTGCCCCTTCCCGCGGCTGCCTCCAGCCCCGCCCGGCCTCTGACCGCTCTGGGAGCGGCTGCTCCAGTGAACTTTTCCTGCCTCAGCCCCGCAGGCTCCTCCGGTCTCTGCCCCGCTCTTCCCCCACCCCTCCCTCAACACAACTCTGGGGGCTCTCCAGTTCTCATGAAAATTCCAGTTATCCAGCTCTTCTCTAACAAACTCTAGTTATCCAGCTGTTCTCTAGCCGAGGTGTCCTGGCACCTCTCCTCCAGCCTGAGGCCGGGCTCTTCAGGCAGCAGGGTGAACAGTGGACAGGGGTGCTCCGCGTCCCATAGTGGGGCTGGAATTTGCGAGGTGCCGGGGACTGAACAAGGTCCTCAAGGACCCCCAGAGTGGGTGGCACTGAGGGTGCCTTTGGGTGGGTGGCACTGAGGCTGCCTTTGGGTGGGTGGCACTGAGGCTGCCTTTGGGTGGCTGCACCAATTCCCTCGCTGCCTGCCTGCACCAGGGCTCCGCAGGGTGCTGGGAGGGCCAGGTGAGCTGGGGACATCTGGGTTGTCCCTGTTCATATGCTATAGTGCATGGCAGCTCTCTGAATGAGCCCTCCCCCTCTGCGTGCTGTCATCCAGCAGCACCAGTGCCCATGGGGGACGGTGGGGGAGCAGGGTGAGCACGCAGGGCTGTGCAGTGTGTGTGTGTGTGTCCCTGGAGGTGCATGCCAGGGGGATTTGGGCAGACAAGGGTGTTTATTGGGGTACACACGTGTCCAGCGGGTGGGAGGAGGAAGGGTGTGTGCGTGGAGCAGTGCCCAGCAAGACCAAGGTGGGTCCACCAGTTCTGTCCCTGCTCTGCCCCAGGAGTGCCTGGGCTCCCCAGAAAGGCTCCTTTCCAGGTTGTCCCCCAGACACCTCATCCTGGCTCAGATGGCAATGGAGTTTTACTGCTGCTCCTGAGAGCTGCTGTGGAGAGATCCTGGGAAGAGCTCCCAGCCCATCCATCACACACTAACTTGGCATTTATGAAGAACCTGAAGCAACAAATACTCTCTGGGACATGTGTGGTTATTGGTGTCAAGGAGGGGCTCAGCAAAATTCCCACAACCCCTGCAATGTGCCTGATTCCTTCTGACACCCAGAGGACCCTCCTTGGGCTGGGCCAAGGGCTGTCCTTTCTTCGGAAGGGGACTATAAGAGTCCCCTTGGCCACACTGCAATGTGCCCATCTGCCAGCCTGGACACACAGCTGGACAGGGGTGGTTGCAATCATGTTTGAGTGTATCTCCAGGACAGGCACAGCTCCCACAGCCTGGCTCTCTGGTGCCAGGAATTACTGGGTTAGTGGTTTGGTTTTACAGACAGGCGTGGTGGCATCTGGAGTGCTGCACTCTGCTGTGCTGCCCAGTACAAGACAGATGCCATTTTCTGGACTGAGCCCAGGGAAGAGCTGTGAGGATGGTCAAACCACTCATGAGAGGAGCAGTGCTCTCCACCCTTGGAGGTATCCAAAAGCCTGTGGGCTGTAGCCCAGAGAATCCAGCTTTAGGTGACCCTGCCTGAGCAGGGATGGCACTGGACCATCTCCAGAGGTCCTCAGCCTCAGAGAGCTGTGAGTCAGTTGTGAGAGTGTCAAACCCTGGAACAATGGGGCAAATGTCCAAGAGAACAAAGAGAAACAAGAATCTGGTTTTGTTTTCTTTTGGAAGCATCTCTAGTTGAAAAGGATAGACAGCAATGAAGGGAAAAGCTGGGTGGTGGTAGAAGATGAAAGAGAACTAAAGTCCCAGACCTCCTTTAGCTGTCCAGCATCACCAGAGGACACCAAAGGGAAATGTGGTATATTCCCAAATAAAGCAGCAATTCAGGTCCAGTCTCATATTTCTCCACCCATAAGCAGATGCTGGCAACAGAAAAATATGATAAACAATATACAGTTTGTCCAAAATTTGGCATTTTTTTTCCAGGAAGGGTGCTGGGATTCTGATGAAACCTGGTTTTATTGTGACATTTTGCTCTGTGAGAAAGCTCTTTTTGGCTGTGCCAAATACTGTGTGTTGCTCAGCAGAGCACAGACGGCCTGACAACAATTTGGCTGCTAAAACTTCTAAAAATAAAAGCTATCCTTTTTTCTTTCTTTTTTTTCCTCTCTGAAGAAATGTTGCAGCATCACACCTCTTCCCAGTACAAACTGTCAAATCTCTTCAGGCTGAGGGGCTGTGCATGACACTGAACTCCAGGATTGTGTCATTCTGGTTTTCTGCAGTATTTTGTTCTCAAAATGGGGTATTTTCTCTGGTCCTGGCAGAAAAAAAAAAAAGAGGAAAGAAAAACTCATAGGGTGGGTTCAAACACTTTTTGTTGTTAGGGGCTGCCCAGACAGGAGCATTTGGGGTCTCTTCTGGAATTGTCTGCTCTGATGAGGAGGTGGAGCTGGAGCTCACCCCTCTGCTCTCTGGGATGGGGGTGGTTCCTGGTGGTCTGTGCTGAACTGGTTTGAACTGGGAGCTCCATCCTGCAGCATGCCCCCTCACTGCAGGAGGGCAGCTGACTGAGGCCCCTCTTGTGCTGCCCAGGGCTGAGTGAGAGCTGACACTGCTGTGGTCACTCCTTAACAGCCAGGAGCCTTCAGAGTGGGGCTGCAGTGCATGAACCAGAGTTAAATAACAATAATAGATCATTTTCATCTGAATAGATATCTGTATCTATCTAGACCTACATATATCTATATCTACATCTATCTACATCTATCTATATCTATATCTATATCTATATCTATATCTATATCTATATCTATATCTATATCTATATCTATATCTATCTATATCTATGTCTATGTCTATATCTATATCTATATCTATATCTATATCTATATCTATATCTATATCTATATCTATATCTATATCTATGTCTCTATCTATCTATATCTATATCTATATCTATATCTATATCTATATCTATATCTATATCTATATCTATCTATATCTATATCTATATCTATATCTATATATGTCTATGTCTATATCTATACCTATATCATCTATATCTATATTTAACAGGGCTTTACTCAAAGCCATGCACCTCCCATCACCTGAAATGTCCAGTTAAGAGGAATTGCTTTCACTTGCAGATGTTTTGAAGAGGCCTCTACCCTCCTTCCCAAGGGAAATGTGGCACCCTGAGTGTCAGTCAGGGGTTGGAGGTCTCTGGTGTCTTGGGCATCCACAGAGGTGTCAGCCCTGTGTTTGGACATGGACATGCCCACCAGTCATACTGTAGGAAAATAAAAGGCATCCAGACCACAAAAACAGCCCTGCCACTCCCCTTTGCCCCCGCTCTCAGCCCCCCAGCTTTGCTTGGAGCACCTATTGCTCTCAGTTTTACCCGTCTCCCATCTTTTCACTCAGATTGTACTTCCCTGCCTGTTCCTGGGAATGCACCAGAGGCTTTGCATAATGAATCATATCCATTGTTTCTTCCTCCATTAGATCAAATACCCTGGCAAGGAGGGAAATTAGATCACCCTGACATAATTATTTTCCTAGTAGAGTTGTGTTGGCTGGTTTTTGTCCTTTATTTTTATCACATATTGGTACTTACAAATGGATTGTTCAATATTTTGTTCCTAAATTTTTCAAGGAACTGAAGCCAGCTTGGCTGATCTGTAACTCTCCAAACTCTTAATTACCTTTATTTATGTATTTATATTTTTCACAGAAAAAGTGCTTTTTCTGCACTTCCCCAGGATTCCCTAAGCCTTCAAAATTTGTCACAATCTGCTTCTAATTGTTCAGAGGTTGCTTAAATTTTCCAGTGTGATTTCTCTTGTCTCCTGACCAGTCAGTGCACTGAGTGTCTCTCATTACTGGTGATGGCTCTGGGCACTGGTTACAGGCTTGCACCATGCAGCCACAGTGAGGAAGTCGCTGTTTGTGTCTCTGTGTCATCCCTTTGGTTCTTTCCATCACATGACATGACTGCTGACACATTTTTCTTTGCATTGCACTTCCAGTATATTTCTGGAACTTATTTCCTTGCCTTTTATGCCCCTCACTGGCTGTAACTCTCTCTATTCCTTACCCTTTCTCATTCTGTCCCCATGCACTTGAGCTTTCCTTATACCCTCATTCCCATTTTTATAGGATTCCTTTTTGATTTTCAGGATACTAAAGTGCTCTTGATGCAGCAATATTGGCCTTTTACTGTTGTCCTGTGGTTCCTCTGCAGCAGGAAGTTTAGCTGCTGTGCACCTCATATACTCTCTTTAAGTAACTTCCCCCAGTCCAGTATTTTGGATTTTTTCCTTGAGATGCCCTCCTGAAGGATGCTGCTGATCGAAAAGCATCTCCCTGTGTTTGTTCTGTTCATGTTTGTGCAGCCGCCTGTCTTTTTTTGGATTCTCTCTTTTAATTTCAAAACTGATGAACCACTGTTGGTTGTAGCTCTGCCCCACGGGACCCAATGGATGCTTCCATACTGGTCAGAGGCTGGAAGAGCTGCTCCCACCCTCCCACCCCAGAACAGCACTTTGGAATAAAAATAAGTATCCAGAGAACTTTCCAAATGATCTTTGGGTGGGCTGTGTCCTCCTGCATTTGTTTGTGTGATGGAATGTCAAAATGGGGTGGTGTAGACATAATTATTGCTGTTTATTCAGCCAAATACTCACTGAATGGAGCCTTAACTTGAGAATAATTGCAGATAAAATGAAGCTATATTTTTGATGAATAAATTGTTCTTCTTTCAAATGTGCTCAATTTGAGGTTTAGTGCTATGATAAATCTTCACTAACTTCTCTTCCTGAGAGAAGCAGCAGCAGGGAGGGAGTGTACCCAGCGGAATGTGGGACAGATGGTCCAAGCAGTGATCCTGCAGGGAAGTGAAGCCTCCTCCCTCTGGAGGAAGTGATAGGGACATGCCAGGTCTGAGCCTGAACATGCAATGGGTAGGGAGAGTGGGAGGGCAGGAGGGATGGGATAAAGAGTGGTTTATCACCACAGGAAATGTACCCAAAATGCCACACTTGTTCTCTAGCCTGAGTCAGTCTGTCCACTCATCTCTTCATCCATCCATGCATCCATGCATCCATGCATCCATGCATCCATCCATCCATCCATCCATGATACATCCATCCATCCATCCATGGTCCATCTATCCATTATCCATTCACCCATGCATACATCCATCCATGCATCCATCATCCATCCATGCATCCTTCCATCCATCCATCCATCCATCCATCCATCCATCCATCCATCCATCATCCATCCATCCATGCATCCATCATCCATCCATGCATCCTTCCATCCATCCATCCATCCATCCATCCATCCATCCATCCATCCATCCATCATCCATCCATCCATGCATCCATCATCCATCCATGCATCCTTCCATCCGTCCATCCATCCATCCATCATCCATCCATCCATCCATCCATCCATCCATCCATCCATCCATCCCCCATCCATCCATCCATCCATCCATCCATCCATCCATCCATCATCCATCCATCATCCATCCATCCATGCATCCATGCATCCATCCGTCCATCCATCCATCCATCATCCATCCACCCATCATCCATCCATCCATCCATCCATCCATCCATCCATCCATCCATCATCCATCCATCATCCATCCATCCATCCATCATCCATCCATCCATCCATCCATCCATCCATCCATCATCCATCCATCCATCCATCCATCCATCCATCATCCATCCATCCATCCATCATCCATCCATCCATCCATCCATCCATCCATCCATCCATCCATCATCCATCCATCCATCCATCATCCATCCATCCATCCATCCATCCATCCATCCATCCATCATCCATCCATCATCCATCCATCCATCCATCCATCCATCCATCCATCCATCCATCCATCATCCATCCATCCATCCATCCATCATCCATCCATCCATCCCTCATCCATCCACCCATCATCCATCCATCCATCCATCCATCCATCCATCCATCCATCCATCCATCCATCATCCATCCATCCATCCATCCATCCATCCATCCATCCATCCATCATCCATCCATCATCCATCCATCCATCCATCCATCCATCCATCCATCCATCCATCCATCATCCATCCATCCATCCATCCATCATCCATCCATCCATCCCTCATCCATCCACCCATCATCCATCCATCCATCCATCCATCCATCCATCCATCCATCCATCCATCCATCCATCATCCATCCATCCATCCATCCATCCATCCATCATCCATCCATCCATCCATCCATCCATCATCCATCCATCCATCCATCCATCCATCCATCCATCCATCCATCCATCCATCCATGATCCATCCATCATCCATCCATGAACAGGGTTTGCATGCCAGGTTTTGGTAGCAGGGAGGCTCCAGGGGTGGCTGCTCTAAGAAGCTGCTGGAAGCCTCCTCCATGTCCAACAGAGTCAATTCCAGCAGGCTCCAGGATGGACCCACCCCCGGCCAAGGACAGGCCCAGTGGTGACAGTGGTAGCAGGACCCACAGGTGACCCTGTGGGTGACCCGGAGGGAGCAGCCTGATCCTGAAGGGCTGATCCAGTGGAGGAACCCATGCGGGAGCAGGGGGGGAGTGAGGAGCTCTCCCCCTGGGGAGGAAGCAGTGGCAATGTGTGATGGGGGCCACAACCCTGTCCCCCTGCACTGCTGGGGTGAAACAGGTGTAGAAATCAGGAGTGAAATTGAGCCCAGGAAGAGAGGAGGGGTGGGTTGAAGGTTTAAGATTTGGTTTTATCACTTATTGCCCTACTTTGATTTGATTGGCAATGAATCAAATTTTCCCTAATCATGTCTGTTTTGCTTGTGATGGTAATGGGTGGGTGATCTCTCCTTGTCCTTATCTTAATCCAGAAACCTTTTGTTGTATTTCCTGTCCTCTGTCCAGCAGTGATGGAGAGGCTTTGATGGGCACCTGGTGTGCAAATGGAGCCAATCCACCATAATCTGCTGCCTGTAACAGTGGGAAGTGGGAAAAGGGACTGTGCATCCTGCAAAACCCCGGAGCCAAGGAGGCACAGTCCATCTGCAGGGCCTGTGGGAGCCTGGAGAGGCTGCAGCTGCAGCCCCATGCAGCAGCCAGGGGAAGGGCAGCAGGAGGCTGGGATTGGGACAAGGACTCAGCCATGGGCTGGGAGCTGGAAGGGAGCCGGAGACTGTGGGCAGTCAGAAGAACCAGAAGACAATTTCCTGTCCCAAAAACTGAAACCATGTTCTGTATTATTTTGTGCAAATTTTCTGCAAGTTTGTGGCCTCTGCAATAGATACTTAATGAATACTTCAGGAAACATAATTGCAATAGCCCACTGGCAACAAAGTCATCACCAGGCCTGCCATGTCCTTGGGGCAGCGGGGACTGCTCTGATGGGAAGGTTCTTCAGCCTTTTTCTCTCCACATCCTATTGGTTTTACCCACCCTCTGGGACCACTGGGAAGCAATGGCCAGGCCCCATGAGGACTGTGCCAGCCCAGAGAGTCACTGGAAGGGACTCTGCCCTGCTGGCAGAGGTGGCAATGCACACAATTGTGAGCTGTCATGTCCTGCCCCTCACATCTCGGCCAATCTCTTCTCTCTGATCTGGGAAAGAGCGGGCTCTGCCCTTTGTCTGGCACAGAGTGGACAACGTGGGACCCAGGGCCACAAGCATGGACCTGTCTGGGGACATCTGCTTTTGCCACCAGGGAGGGCAGGGCTGGCCCCTGACCCAGTGGGCTGCAAGGGCTGCCCAGTGCTGCCCTGGGAACAGCAGTGGCTCAGAGAGCCACACGGCGCATATGTGACCTCAAAAGGGAAACGCTAAGCTGCTGTGCTTTGGGAGAAGCTTAGCACTTAAAGCTGATTTCAACAGCTTTTGCCTAAAGTTTTAAGACCTGTCACTAATCAGCAGCTGGTTTATGGCTGTTGTAAAAGATCAGAAAAAATAAAGAAATCTCCTGAAGTTGGGGGAGCGCTTCCCAGCTCCTGCATCCATCACAGCTGTGCCGACATTTACGAGCACAGGGAGCCATAAATCCACGTGGGGCCGACATCGGCCAGGACTCGGTACTGAAGGGGAAGTGTTGTGTCTGAATCTGTGTCCTGCCCTGGGAGAAACTTCATTAATGCTTTGCATGCCGAGACAGCCAAGCCCTGAGACATTCCTCCCCAGATTTTGCAGGTTCTCCTGCCTGCTCCTGCCACAGCCTGGCACTCCCGGTGTGGTTTTATGCTCCCGAGCCTCCTTTGGGAAGGAGACCCAGGTGTTTTTTTTGGGAGGGGGAAGAGGGGGTGGCACATTTTACTGTTGTTTTGGTTACTCTCCTGCCTCCTCTGATTTGTGGAGCAGTTCTGGTGCCAACTGCCTTTCTCCTCAGACTTGGAATTGAATGGTCCAGGGGGGTCCTTGGTGCATAACTGCTTGATTGCTGGACAGAACTGCTCTGCCCCAGGTTCTGGGATGCTCTGGGACATGAGGAAAATCACCTTTAATGGATGGCTGTGGTCTGAGTTGTCTCTTTTCAGACTACAAGCACTTCTGCGGACAGCAGGTGCAGGCACTGCTGCCACTGGAACTCACTGGGGAAGGCTCCTGGCCCTGCACTCCAGGCTTGTGGTAAAGCTCAGTCAAAGGGGAGGGTGTTGTGGGCAGCAAAAGCGTCCTGGCTCCTGTCTTTGGGCACAGCTGGGACCTCCGGGGGCAGTGGGAGCTGCAGCAGGGAGTGGAGGAGCTGGAGCAATCTCATCCAGCCCCTGGTGCTGGACATGTCTGTGGTCTGCTCAGCCTGGTGCAAACCTGAGCTGAATCTGTTGGCAGAAGAGACCAGAGCCAGCCACCTCCCCTGCTTCTGGCAGCTGTCCCAGAGCATTCTGTGTGTGCACAAACCTTGTGCATGGTGGTTATCACCCAGCCTGGCCAAGCCTCCTCTTCTGAGAGCAGCAGCTTGATCCTTTCCCTGTCAAACACAGAGCAGGAGCAGGAATGAGGCAGCTGAAGTCAGGGGAAGTCAAGGGGATCCTCCATCCCCAGCCTGGTGAGCACAAGCAGAATGAGGATCCTGTGGAAGCCAGTGATGTGTGGCAAGGATACCTTGGCCACCATCAAAGCAATGTGCTCACTCAGCAGCTCTGCTTCCAGGGCAGGACCTCACTCCATTGCCTGGGAAAGTATTTCCTTTTCAAACCTAAGGAAACTCTGCATGTGTGTGTGCAGGGGAGAGCCTGAACTGTCCCCAGCCACCGCCTTGCTCTGCTCACACATAAATTGACATCTTGTAGGAGAGCTGTCCAGAATACTGAGTAATTATAGCTCACCCTGAATCACAGAGCAATTGTGGGCACAGCAGCTCTCTTACAAATCACTGCAAAGGCCTTACAGATGAAAACCTTCTTTGCCCCTGTTAAAGGGCTGCATTTGTGCTGTAAACAGTAAAAATAGCAAGTGCTGTTATTAACGAGGATGTGCCGCAACTGCTGACTCGAAGGCACAGCTCGTCTCCATATGGCCATTACAGTTGAAGGACAAAACCAATATTTTATGTTTCTCACAGTTATTGTTCATCAAATGTTTATGAAAATGCATAATGACTGTGTATGATGAGCGTGCTTTCCAACAACAGGAGTGAGATGGGGACCTATGTGAATTTCCAATCCAAATCATAAAAACCATTAAATTAATAGCTTAATTACATGATAAATTTAAAAACATTTTATAGGATGCATTTTATTTTTATTTAGCCTAATAACATGTTTAGCTGCAACTCTTTCTGGGATTTGTGTAGTAAACCCACAGCAATGCTGAAGCTTCTCTGGGTCTCAGTTTGTATTTTTATTGCTGTTCTGGAGGATGCTGAAGGTGGGGTCCTGCTGCTGTGCAGTCCCCTGGCACACACCAGGCTGGGCTGTGTGATCACAGACAGGCTCTGAGAGGACTCTGAGCTCCTGCTCCCAGAAATGCTGAATGCATTACAGTGCTGATCTCTGTCCAGCAGGACCTGCATGGGTTTATTCTCTCTTTCACACCCTCTGAGGTGCTCCCTGCTAGCTCAGGGTCCTGCACAAACTGTGCAAGGGAGATTCAATAGTGCATCTCTCAAGCAAGCAATTACTGTTAATTCCCTTCCTCTCCTCACTGCAGCTCTCCAGTTTTGTGCCAAGTCCCTGTGGTGCCATTCCCAGCTCTGAGTAAGTGACTGGATCCTCTGCTTGAGGATGGCATTCCCACTTTGTCAGGGGTGTTGATGAAGTGGGAGATGAACAGAAGAGAGCTGCAGGAAGGGCAGAGATGGAAAAGCTGCCTTGGCCTGGCAGTGAGGGGCAGGGGCCCCAGTGAGCTGCCCCAGAGCAGGAGCCCTCACTTTGGGAGCGCGGCGCCGCTGAGAGACAGCGATTTGGGTGAGAGAAGAGTCCGTGGTACAAAAAGTCACTAGGATGAGTCAGATCAGAAATAAAAAATACGCATGAACAGCTTAATTAAGGATCGATCAGATTTGGTGTCACTGATGATCTCCTCCCAGGGGGTCCCCAGGGAGCCTTGGGCCTGTGCCCCACTGTGCTTTGAGGTCAGTGGAGAGGGGGGCTGAGAGATGGTGGGAGCTGAATCCTGCAGGTTTGAGGTGTATGAGGGCTACTGGGGCTGTGATCCTTCCTCCACATCTCCTTTCTTTAGCTCTGCCCCTGTCCTCATTCCCTCGAAGCCACATGCCCCTGTGCACCTCCAGTTCCTCCTGCACATTCCTTGTGGTGCCTGCTCACTCAAAAAAACCGTGCTCACACCACGGCCAGAGAAAACTCTCTAGGAATGGTCTTGTAGCAATTTTGGGAACAGACGGTGGTGCCCCATCACTGTCCTCTCATGGATGAGCTCCTGGCTTGGCCTGTGCACATCACTTTGGAAACTGGGGTAATTTCTCTCCAAATCCATGAGAGAAACCAACAGCTGGGCTATTTTCTCTTCCTCTGCTGGCTGAACTATCAATGGAAATGTCCCTGCATGCAGTTAATGTGTCAGGCAGGGAGATTTGAGGCTTGTGCTCCTCAGCAGATCTGCGGAGCACTCTCAGCTGTGGATATGTCAGTAACAACCAATGCCCCACAACAGCAGCAGGGCCTTGCAGCAGCTTCTGAGAGGCACCATGAAATTAGCTGAAACTTCTGTAAACTATAAATATATAATTAGAGTCTGTCTAACGAGTTATAGTGGTGGAGGGGGGTGTGTGTGCACAGTTCCTGGCACAAGCTCCTCCCTTGCTGAGAGCAGCACATTCCAGCAGTGTCGCAGCATTTATGTCCCACTTAATATTCCACTTGCAAAAAGGTTTTTTATTAAATGACAATTTGAAACTTAATTGTATTAATTTTCCATTGATTGCATATATAATTCTAAATTAACTCATTGGCAACTCACTTTCCTGCTGCATGTTGAATTAGTCTCAACAGTTGATATAGTTGCAAACACAATGTGGAAGGAGCCACAGGCTTATCACCTGCCTGTCACCCACTCCTGCAGGTGCTGAATACTCACCCTTTGCCACCAAAGAACAGGGCCAAGGCTTTTGCTCTGCAGGGGAAGATGCTCTCAGGGGTTTCCATCCAGTCAGAGCTCTTGGCCTGACCTTGGCTCTTGGTCCTTTGCTTGTTGAGATCCTGTTGGAGGCTCACAAGTCATGCCAGACATGCTGGGCTGGTCACAAATAGTCCCCCTCAGCAGGTGTGGGTGTCTCAGAGATGGTGTACACTGCCCCACGATTGCTCCAGGGACGGCTGAGTCCCTAAAGGAAGCAAGAAGTGACGATGCCCAGGACCTTCTTTGTGTCCCTGGATTTCTCTTCTGTGCTTTACCATGGGGCTGTTGCTCACTGCCCATGGCCACTACCAGCCTTGAACCCTTTCAGGCCCTGCTGCCCTGGTGGTACTCCCATGTGTCCAAGCACTGGGGTGCGCAGTCCCTGTACAGATGGGTGCACAGAAGGGTGGGATGGACTGTGAAGGCCCAGTGAAGTGACCATAGCTCCTCTGCCATCAGCCACAGCCGCTGCTGCCCCTCTTGGTCCTTCTACACCATCTGCCCCTGACGAGGGTTGTCTTTGTCATCCAGAGCTGTGCTGGATCAGTGACCCTGCCTGGCGAACTAGACTTTCTGGGGTAAGATCCATGATATGGGAGGATCTGTGACACAGCTGAAATTCCCTCCTGCCTGCACAAGAATGAGCCCAGATGTTTCTCCAAAAAGCCTTTGAAATGTGGGCAGTGCTGTACAGTCCCTGCCCCTCAATACTCTCATGTCCCCTGATGCTGGATCCAGAAGATGAGATGAAGAACAATCACCAACAGCTTCTTCATCCCTAATCCATCCAGGGGCTACTCCAGAATCTCCTGTGACTGGGGAAAGGAGATGTTCTCAAAAAGAACCATTTGCAGGTACCAAGAAAGGACATTGCTGAGTCCATGAACATCACCATGGGCTGTTGTTAGTGCTCTGCTGCCCTGGACCCTCCCCAGCCCCAAATCCATGTCCTCCTAATGAAAACAAAGAGCCTGTCTCACTTAGGAACACTCATGCTCTGGTTCCCTCTCCCATGGAAGCTTCTCCATCCACACCAGGTATGAGAAGAGGCAGGGGCAGGTCCCCAGTCCCAGTTTGCTGGATGGGTAGGGTGGTGCTGGGAGCCTGCAGGGAAGGTGGGAACTATCTAGTGGCCAGAATGGAGGTAGTGGCCTTTCCCTTCAAGGGGACATGGGACACTGTTGGCTGGAGGACTGTAGGATAGCTGCCCATGTGCAGAGCAGGCACATGGAGAGGTCCTGAGGTGCAGGGGTGACTACTCTTGGTGCTATGGACTGGAATGGCTGGAGGAGCTGGGCAGTGTCCTTGCCCAGGAATGATCAGAGGAGATGGGCAATGTCCTTGCCCCAGGCACTGTGTCCCTGCTCCTGCTGCACCCAAGCTCAGCATCTCTGCTGAACAAGCCATCATCACTTTTATAGGCACTACAGCAGCCATTGCTTTATTCGAATGGAGGCTTCTTATGGTTTAGTATCATTAAATACAGATGCAACTTGTGTTCCTAAAGCCATAATGCCCCTTCCTGTTACTGCCTCACAATTAACCAGGCTATAAAGCTTTCAAACATATTGCAGGCACTAATTCAACTGGATGGTGAAGAAACACGGTTTTATTGGGCAATTACAGTGCTTGGAACATGTTCCAGTCTGCACGGTACCTTCTCAATCGGAACAGGGGCTGCCAGGCCATGTCACTGAGAAAGGTCCAAAGGTGGCATCCAAATGTCTGCATCTCCAGGCTGCAGGGATGGTTTTATTTACATCTTAATAAAAAGCTCTCCAGGAGTGATGAGAGCTCCACAATCTGTGCAAGTTGGGCTGGACTGTCCCCTCTGTGCCTCTGCTACTGCCCAGCCACCCCCACCTTGCTGCTGCTGCTAGTCTGCTCATCCTGCTGCTCCCAGTTCAGCTTCAGATTCCTGGGCTGTGCCCTCTGTTCTCAGCCCACACCCAGTGTTTTGGTCTCTGGAGAGCCTGATGGAGAACCCCTCCATTCTCCTGCTCCTGGCCTGCTCTGGGGGTGCTCAGGTTTCTGGGCAGGAGGAGCAGTGCGGACACAGCAACTCTCAGGGTCTTGGTCTCATGTGTGGGGTCCTGTTCCTGCAGCAGGGTTCTGTCCTGGCTCAGGGTTCAGTGGGAAGGGGTGAAGAAAGGTGCTGACCTGGGTGGTCCTGGGCTGCCAGGGGAGTAGGAGAGTCTGGGAAGCTGTGAGGGGCCCTGGGATCATTGCTCTGATGGCTCCCAGGTAGGAGAGGGTCCTTATCTCCTGACACACCTGCAGACTGCCCCAGGACAGATCCCGCAGTGCCTTTGCTCCTGCCATGGGAGACACATGGATGCCATGACATGGCATGATATGACATGAAGCAGACTTGTGGGTGTGTGGGTGGACAGGACATAAGAGCAAGCATGAGTTTCTACAACTACACCGAGTGCAGAGCTCTCTCTGGGGAATGTCCTCCTGCCCAAGTGTCCCTTCTCATCCCTGCAGGCCCTTGGAAAGGGGAATCTAAACACTGTGAGCAAAATGCCACATGGGATGGGACTGGGCAGGCACAAGAGAGCCAAAGGCAGGTGGCCATGTCCTTTCAGCCTGTTCAGCTGGCCCAGCTCTGGGGCTGTGCAGAAGCCATGTGGCTTTGCTGATGGCTGTCATCTGCTGGAGCAGTCAGAGGGTGTCAGCTGGGAGCTGATGGGGCGGCTGGGACACAGGTGACAGTACAGAGAGGGGCTGGCTGCTCTTGCAGTACTGTCACAACTGATGGTTCCAGCTGCATCCAGAGAAGCAGCAGGGAAAACTTGCTTTTTGGTTCTTTGCAAGGTCAAGCTGTTCACTTCCTAGGAAATCCCCTGGCTGGCAGAAATGGTTCAAGGCCAAATGGACAGACCTGGTGTGACTCCTGCTGTGGTCCCATGGAGACTTTCCTGGAAGAGGCACAACATGAGGATTCCCTGTGCCATTCAAGGATGAAACCCTCAGTCTGGGGCAGGAGACTAAAGCCCTCAGTCACTGACTGACCCCCCTGTGCCCCCCCCTTGCTTGGCAAGAGTATTTTCCTGCCTCTTCTCTAGAGATGTTTTTTTCTGTGGTGTCCAACTCCCCTGGAACATAAATGCACTCCCACCCAGGTGCTGCCCGTGTTTCGAGCTGGCAGTGGCTGCCTTTTGCAGCTGGTGGCTGTGGATGATACAAGTGACCTTGCTGGGAGCAGCGAGGCAACAATCTGTCCAGAGAGTGATTTTCTCTTCCCTTCCCAGAAAAAGGGTCATTTCCTCAGTGTGGAGAAGGGAGTGGAAACTCCTCACTCCCAGCAGCCTGTGCTGGTGCCAGCTCAGCTCTCCCCGTGTCCTCAGGTGGGAGCAGAGGCTTTCTGCATATCTACAACCATCCAGCCTTGGGGCTGTGGGACAGCAGGACCCAGCAGCAGCTGGGTAATTCTTCCCTGCTGCAGGGTCAAAGGATGCTCTGTGCCACAGGACAGCTTGGGTAAGGAATGGGATAGAGACTGTTCAGCATCTCCTTGAAAAAGCTGTGCCAAAGGTAGCAAATATTCAAACCAGGGTGTAGGTGGGGTGTCCTTGTCTCCATCCTCCTGGATGGCCATTCTCACCACAGTGCTTTGCCATCCTGCACAGAATGATGTCTCCTACGAGGATGGGACAAGGGAAGGAGGGAAGGAACTGCTCCCATGTCACCTGTAGTGACCTCTGATTAGTGGCAGTGACCTCTGCCAGTGTAGGGCTGAGGAACAATCCCATCCAGGTGTCCCTCATGCACAAGAGGTGCTTCAGCCTGTTTGCTGTATGGAAGCCCTGGTGACATGAGGTGAGGGTGCCTCGAAGGGAAAACGTTCACCGCTGAGCACCCTCGGTGAATCTGAGCTGGGGAGGTTTTCCTGGTCATCCCTGGAGGTCTCTCACAGCAGCAGCACAGGTGGCATGGCCAGGAGCAGCTGGAGGGCTGAGAACAAATGCTGATGCCAATAGGGATCTGTGACACTTCTGAGCCCAAAGGCAAGCAGGAGTGGGGATTTGGTTTGGGAATTTCTCTGGAGTTAATGGCCACATTCATGAAGGAAATTTGAGTCACATACTCCCTCTTGAAACTGATACACGAGTAAGAGCAGACTATATTCATAGTCCTTTTTATTTTTTTCCCCCATTTTGGAAATGAAGAATATTTGTTAAGACTTGAAGAAAAATGTGCTATAATAGCACATTTTTGCATTCTTGTTTATCCTTGATATGACTGCTGCTTTTGTGGTATTACCTTCAAGAAATGACTTCTCACTTACACTTTTCTCTCTGAAGGGGAAGGTCATATCCCTCACAAATGGGAAAACTAATTAGAGAAATAATTCAGCAGTTCCCTGATAGGTCAGATATCAGAAATAAATATAGAGGTCAATGCATTATTATGACAGTAGTTTTTGCTCCTTTAGTGAGTTGTCATGTAAACATGTTGTCTTATGAGAAGATTAATTTTATGCCTCAGTGGTGGAGCAGAGGGGCTGTAGCCGCTCAGGGGTTCCTGATCCAGCCTGCACAACTGGCAGCCTCCCAGAGCCTCCCCTGCAGCCCTGGAGAACACTGCAAGGGCCCCAAGGGTGGGCAGCAAAGCCTGCTTGAGAAGAGACATGGAATCATGGAATCATACAGTACTTAGGGTTAGAAAAGCCCTCTAAGATCAACCATTCAGTCCAACCACTAACCTAACACCACTGTGTTCACCACTGACCCTGTCCCCAAGTGATACACCTACATGTCTCGTAAATTCTTCCTGGGGTGAGCCCTCCAACACTGTCCTGGGCAGCTGTGCCAGTGCCTGACCACCCTTTTAGTGGAGAAATTTTTACAATATCCAGCCTAACACAATCTAATCCCTGGCCCAGCCTGAGGCCGCTCTAAAGCCAGGGAATCTCAGAAAAACGGAAAGCTGGACAAGACAAACGCACATCCAATCAATATGATTAATGCAACGTTCTCCGTTTATTCAAGATAAGGTGGTAGTTTATATAAGCTTCCACATAGTTTACAGAAACAAAGACACTCTAATTGGTAGGCTAACATTGTTTACCTTTCCCTTAAAACGGCCTACACTTTACACCATAAAACCTATACTAATTCACACCCAGACAACTCAGTGGTCCCCACAGTACTTTAAGACTATTTTCTACCTGCGCCACAACCCTGAATTTCTAACTGCGTCAGAGGCTTTGAGGGCCCCACCAGGCCTCAATCTGAGGCCTAGCCTAGAGTAGCTCAACTTTCACAATTCATGCCCTCTTTCTCTCAAAAATGCTGTAACAATTCCCTCTTTTTCTTTTGAGCTACTCAGGCTGGAGTGAAGGCTCAATGAACTAATTTTTGCACACACTGTCTTTGACCCAGCCAGAAAAACCTGAAGAATTGAGCCAGTTATCAAATGAAGTGTCCATTTGGAGAACACTGCGTTTGGCTCGTTGAGTCTTCTGAGGCAATTCGAGAACCTGATGTATGGTGGGAGCAAAAAGCATCAACCTACCGATATAACATGGGCCTCCCCTAGCATTTTGAGGGACTGCTGACCAGGCTCGGTCTCCACAAATGAGGAAGGTTCCTGGGGGCAGTTTTCCTGCACTACCTCTTGGCGGTGTCACAGATTGAGTCGAATTGTTACAATATTCTAAATAGTTGTATTACAATGGTGATCTGGGAGACAATCAAGTGTTGTCATCTGTCAATTTTCCATTTTCTTGAGTTGGTTTGGTAGCATAAGATCCAAATATCAAACAGTAATTTCCTGGGACAGAACCCAAAAGACCAAATTCTTGAAAACTATCATCAGTAAATTTAAGGTTTTGCACAAATGCAACAGCTTGCGCTCCCAGAGTGCTATTTAAACTTATTTGAGCTCAGGTCCAAGTCTTGAACTCTGCCATGGGACCCAACAAGACTCCAAAAATTAAACAAGTACGAAATAAAAACATTGAGGCCCACCACATTCTTCTCAGGTTCTTGAATGCCCTGTCTAACATGAAAGAAACAATCTTAATTCTAAACATAAACTATAACTTCTAATAAACTAACTTCTGATAAATCTAACTTCACACTTATGATATTTCAACTTATTTTTCTGTTTCATCTATTTTTAAAATTCTGTTTCTGCCTTTTCGTATCAATGCAGCAAGAGCATCTGTCCTGTCCATCACACGACTTCTTGGTTGGATGGGTAAAAACACTCACTCAAGTAGAATTTCTGCTGATCCCCGTTGGGAGCTCCCTCTTTTTCTTTTGCCATTGAAAGACAATGGCAAGATGAACAGAAAAATCACAGGCATTACTAAAACTTATTAAAAACTTAGCAAAAAAAAAATTCTATAACATCATTAAAAACACACTTATAAAAAAAACCTCAAAGCCCACGATCTTCTGTGGGTGAAACACAAATCTTTGCACAATCCACTTTTGCTGTGCATCCTCTGATCCACTTGTGGAGAGATCAGTGTCCTCTTGCAATCAAGAAGTTCCACATTCTTCACTGAAATCCATCCAGATTCTGCACCTGTTAAAACACAAACAAACCCAACACCCCCACAGGGACTGGAGGGTCCTCTCTCAATTCTGTTCCCTAAAACTTGCATGAAGAAATGGAAATATCAACATCTTTGTTATAAACATGAAAAACATTAAGAACAAAACAATGCACATAGTAAAGAAACTAACAACAAATAAAAATCAATCAAATAATACACAATCAATATTACATATAAAATCACAGTTACCAAGTGCTACACTATCAAATTGTCATCCCAGAGTCTGCAGCAGCTGAAAAACCTTAAAACAACAGAGATTTGGATAAAACATGTCCGGATCATGTCTCTCCAAAACCTCCTTTGAGGCTCAGCTGTCCTGTATGGTCAAATTGTCAAGCCAAAAGGACTTGAATACTTTTTTGATGCAGAAAACACCTGGAATCAATCACACCATCCACGTAGAGCCAGAGCCTGGCCAGAGCTCAAACTCTAATTGGAGGATATGTTTAAAACAAAAGTCTTAAAAATAACAGTTATAAGTGAAAAACCTTATTATTAACAATTTATCAAAACATCAAATGATTGAACCTGTCTAAAATTTGTTTCAAGACAAAAATTCTCTAAATACAACAAACCTTTTCTTCAAAAATCTGAAAATTTGAAGTCTGAAATCTTGAACCAGAACTTGGACTATAAATTTTTAAAAGATGAACTGCAGCTGCATAGAAAATTGAATAAAGAAAACACATGAGTAGTTAAAAAATCAAGCACACAGGATCCTGAAAAATACATCTCACAATCAATCACCTAAAAAAAAAAACCCCCATAAAACATATGAAAACTGACTGTAAATATTAAAACAACATCTCAATACCTTAACATCTTAATAATAATTCTTATCACAAAAATCAGACAACTTACATTATATGATCAACCTATTAACAAGAAATGTTTAAAATAGTTTAAAACAATCTTGTCAAGCATTCATATAACATTAGTAACAATCATTACTATTTATCATTACCTACAAAAACTTGACAATTATCATTTATCTTATTATCTACAAAACTCAAAAACAGAAATTGTGAACTCAATGCCAACATTCCATCTGACTGACTTTTCTCAAATCTTTGCTTTCAAAGACATTTTTAGCAATTAAATAATTATTAACATTTCTATCCTTTTTTGTTTTACAGTAATTTTCATCCACATTGTATTTGAAATAACTTTGATTTGCATAATGTCCATCCCTCTTGGTTTCTTGGAAAACACTCAGTATTGCTATAGTTTTTCATTACGTCTTTTGTCTCCTTGTGTTGTTGCTTGATAAAGCAGCTGCAATTATGTGTCCTTGTTGTTCAATTGCATCCTGGATGGTTGCGGCAAATGCCGCAGCTTGGTTGCTCTGTTCTGCGCGTGTGGCTCTGACAAGCATCTCATCGACTGGACAGCCCTGAGGGAGGGTGGCTAGGATGGTTCTGGTGGGTGGGTTAGCATTCTCAAAAGCAAGGGATCGGAATAAATGTTCCTGAACGTCTGGTGGCACGTCAGGTGCATCCTTTAAAGCAGCTGACAGCCTATCAATAAATTGTCCGAATGGTTCAGTGGCTCCTTGCTTTATGGTGGCATAGGATGCTGACTTCTTCTTGTCCGGTACCAAAAGCAAAGCTTGATGGGCCAATTGCTGTGACAATTGATGTATTTCAATAGGAAAGGTAAGTTGCACCTGATTGGTTGCATATGGTCCCTGCCCAGTCAGCATATCTGGCTGAACTCCAAAAAAGGGGTCTCCCGCATCTGTATGTTTGTTGGCCTCCTCAACTGCCAACCGTTTCCATTCCCTTTCAAACATGAGGAATTGAGAAGGTGTCAGAAGCAGGGATGCAATGTTAGACGAATCACTAGGACAAAGCACATCTGCTGTGAATATATACTGAATGATGTTCCTGGCTGCTTCTGATCTGATCCCATAAGTGGTGACTGTCTGCTTAGCTGACTGTAGGATTTTCCAGTCATGGGGCTCCCAGATGGCATTCCCATTAGACACTATAACAGGACAAGCCAGGGAGCTGGCAGCTTTCCAGTCACCGTCTAAAAGAGCATCTTTCACAACTGACGCCCATCGGGACTGCAAGGGATTTTTTAAAACTGCTGGCGATGCCAATTGCTGTCCAGTGGAAGGTTCCACTGGTTGAGCCTGACGATTTGAAAGGGTGGCAAGGCGGGCTATTTTTTCCTGTAACGTATTTGGTCTTTGTATCTTGTTCTGTGATCGCTTGTCCCTGCTGCAATTGACAACCGGAAAGTCTGGCTCTGAGTCGTCAGAATCTGAACTCGGTGGGAGTGGGCAGTGCCGCGCCACGGTGGTGGGGTGGGAACTGGCATTTTCGGGGCTGTGCTCTGGTGTTGTTTGGGTGGCTACTTCTGCCACTCCGCTAGCATTGAGGTGTCCAGCCCCTCCAAACCGCGCCAGGCTGCTGGCCGCGGCCGCCGCCGCCGGCGGGTATCGGCGAGCCGCTCCTCTGCGTTTGCACGCACCCGCGGCAGCCGCAGCCGCTGCGGGGGGGCGAGGGGCCGACGCCGCCCCGCTCCCGTCTCCGCCCTGGTCTCTGCCTTGATCTCCGCCCCCGAGTTCCTCCTCCTGACTCAGCCCTGTTTCGTCACCAACTCCGCCTGCCTCCTCAGGTGTCTCCCCGCCTCCCAAGGGACCCGGGAGGGTCACTTCCTGGTCTGCCGCATTTCGCGGAACCGCTGAGCTGTTAACATCCGCTGCTCGTGAGCACACTTCCGCTTCGGGCGCGGCCGCATCCCTGCTCTGTCTCGCGCCGGCCGGCCCCGCGCTGCCCAGCTCCGTGCCGCCCTCCAAACGAGCGACAACATCTCTGACAGAGGGGCTGACTGGAGCTTTCTGCCCGCGCACTGGCCGCATATTACAAACATTAAAGAATTTTTCAACCCGCGATGGCTTTCGCGTTTCTATTTGTTCTGCTGTAGACTGTTCGAATGCTCGAATGGCAGCTTCCGCTGCCTCTTTCTCCGCGGCCATGCTTTGTAAGGTATGTAAAACTTTCTTCCAAACACCTCCAAGCTCTAATAGTGTTTTCTTGTCCTTTTTGCCCTCTATCACTGCATCCCAGAGCAGCTGGCCCAGCTCTCGCCACTCGGTTTCACTAAAAAGCAGGGAAGGTTTTTGCAGCTTGCCTTTGCTTCTTGCCCAAATGACCAACTGTTCTAAATCGGCTTCTTTAACTTTTTCAGCTCTCTTTGAGAGAATATGAAAGAGCAGCCGCACTGAAGCCTGTAAATCTCCATCCATGGTGAACTTTCACCCTCTCTCTGTCTCCGCGGCTTACCTCAGTCTCCGCGGGCTGCTCCGCTCCTGCTTTTCTTCGGCAAGGCAGCAGCAGCTCCCGCTCCAGCTCTCCGGCCCCGGCCACGTCCACACCCGCCGTTCAGGTACCTTGTGAACACCGAGGTCTTCCCACTGCTCCAACGGACTCTCGCAAACAAACAACAATGCGAAGAGTCTTTTTCCTCCCGTTGGGAAACGGCCCAATTCGGAGTTTGGAGACTTCTGCTCCGTTCCACCTGATCCCCGTTCACAAAAAGTGAATTTGGGATCCCGGTCCCGTCACCATGAGGCGATTTGGACCTAAATTCCTGTCGCGCGACTCAAACCTGACTGCCCGTTACTCTAAAAGTAATTTGGCAGCCTTCTCGGAGCCTCCTGAGTCCCTGTGCGGGCGCCACTTAAAGCCAGGGAATCTCAGAAAAACGGAAAGCTGGACAAGACAAACGCACATCCAATCAATATGATTAATGCAACGTTCTCCGTTTATTCAAGATAAGGTGGTAGTTTATATAAGCTTCCACATAGTTTACAGAAACAAAGACACTCTAATTGGTAGGCTAACATTGTTTACCTTTCCCTTAAAACGGCCTACACTTTACACCATAAAACCTATACTAATTCACACCCAGACAACTCAGTGGTCCCCACAGTACTTTAAGACTATTTTCTACCTGCGCCACAACCCTGAATTTCTAACTGCGTCAGAGGCTTTGAGGGCCCCACCAGGCCTCAATCTGAGGCCTAGCCTAGAGTAGCTCAACTTTCACAATTCATGCCCTCTTTCTCTCAAAAATGCTGTAACACCGCTCCCTCTCCTCCTGTCCCTGTTCCCTGGGACCAGAGCCCGACCCCCCGGCTGTCCCCTCCTGTCAGGAGCTGTGCAGAGCCACAAGGTCCCCCCTGAGCCTCCTTTTCTCCAGGCTGAGCCCCTTCCCAGCTCCCTCAGCCTCTCCTGGGGCTCCAGCCCCTTCCCAGCTGCATTCTCTTCCCTGGACACATGGAGCAACATGAATAAATGGATATTCCCTTCCCCCAGACTTCTGCAAAGGGTGCAGCTGATACACAGAGAAGGAAAAGCAAAGCCTCACATCACCAGCCATGAGCCTATTCGAGATCTCTTCAAACATCTGCTGGGTTTAGGCACATGCCAGGCAAGGCTCCAACAAGCAGCAGCTCTGGACACTGTCTCCCACAGCTCTGCACCCTGAAGGATGCACTGCCACCTCGTTACTTGCCTATAAATTCTCTTTCCTTGAATGTGCCTGCCTGGGAGTGGGCTGAGGAGGCTCGTGGAGCTGGTGTGGTGTTCAGAGGATCATTAGTGGCTTTGGGCTGCCTGTGATCCAGCTGAAAGCCCAGTGCTGGTGAGCCCCCACACAGCCGTGAGCCCGGTGGGAAGGCAAGAAGTTCCTCCAAGGAGCTGGAGCCCGGTGGGGTGGGTGAAGGATACACACATTGTAGCTATTTACTGCTTGCAATGAGCCATAGCCTTGGAAATGTTCACAGGAACGACTCGAAGTAACAAATTCTTTCGAGAAAGCCACAATCTGCTCATGGCTAATTCGAGAACAGAAAGAGAAGAGGGCTGGGACATGTGATGAATTATTCACAGGGTCTGAGGGTGTGCAGGAGGCCAGTGGTGCAGGGGGGTGATACATCCAGGCTTGGGTTCTGCAGCTTCAGGTGGGGTGTAGCCTGAGCTACCCCCAGGTATGGAAGCAAATTCCTGTCATTGTTCTTGAAATGGGGAGAAACAAGTGAAATATGGGGCTGGCAAAGGCAAGTTCAGGCTGTGAGGTGCCTCTGTGTGTGCACACAAATGACTGCAGTCAGCAGGGAAGCTGCACCTGGGGGAGAATGGATAATGTGCTTTAGGTCCTCCTGAACTGGGAAAAACCCTGCCCCCAGCCAGAAGTGGCTGAGCAGCCACCCTGGAGAACAGGCTGTACAGCAGATGGGTGTGCCATGGTCTCAACAGGTCTGGTACTGCTGGTGGTGCACGTGTGACTGGCCAGCCAGGATAATTGTGGGCATGGAATTGTCTAAAGGCAGCTCCAAAACTACATGAGAGCCCAGGAGCAGGAGTGAGAAAGGGAGACAGTGCAGGAGGACAGCACTGGGACTGACAGGGCTGCTGGAGGTTGAGGTGAAGCTGAGCTGGAGGCAAGGAAGGAGTGGGGGGAATGTGCAGGGGAGGTGGAGGGGCCAAGGTTTTTGACCTGTTCAGTAAATCTGGCCCTGGGACCCAGAGCCACAGGCAGCAGACTGTTCAAAGGGACACTTATTTTTTTCATGGGATTGGGCACAACAATGGTCCAGACTACCCCACAAAGGGGAACCCACAGGGCTAGAGGCTTCTGGGTCATCACGGTCCTGCCTGGCAGGAAACTGTCCTAGAGCTGAAGCTGCGCAGACAAGGTCAGCTGCTTTCCAGGGGTCCTGAAAGGCTCAGGGTTTCCTCAAACTGGAAATCAGCAGGAGCAGATATAACCTCGGGCACAGAGCAGATTGGGAAGTTAAGACATCTCCAGTGTCTGTCTGGCCAGTGCTGCTGGGGGCTTAGTGTTCAGTCAGCTCTGAGAACAAACATTTTTGGACAGAAGTGACAAGAAAATCAAATCTTTAAGCTAAAGGTAGTCCAGGTGAAGCAATAAAGTGTCATTTTCTCGTTTTGTAGGTTTTTTTAAGCATCTGCATGGTCCTGTGGATGAGATGGAATGGGAAAGAGGGTGATCACTCTCCAGTCCTGTGCTTTGAGCAGCCCCCTTCTACAAGTGCCATCTCTGTCCTCCAGCCCCGTGCACTGGATTTGGCTCTTCCCTTTCTTTCTGAAGGTGCCAGTTGGAGACAGTTTCCTTGCCGCAGGGCTCAGGAATGGGAGCCTCCATTAACTTGCCCCGTGCCTGTGGGAGGAGGCACTGGCCCTACCTGACCCTGCTGTTTGTCATTTAATTTGAATTTATTGAATTTTTTGTCACAGTCTGGGATCAATCCCTGCGGTAATCAGGATCCAGAGCTCAGGGGGTGCTGCTGACCTGCTCCTCCTGGCCAGCCTGGAGCAAACCTCAGAGCCCCAGAGCCTGTGGATGGCTGTGAGGAGACCAGGGACTGCCACCCACACCATCCACACTGCCCACACTGCCAGGCTGCGGCTCTGGGAGGGACTGGGTGACAATGTCCTCTGCAGGCATGTGAGGAAGGCAGCCAAGTGGTGACTAATTAATAAGTGACACTTGCAGGCAGAGCTCTGATATCTGAAAGCACTTTTGTATCTCAGCAGTATTTTCTGAGTGATGGAGTGAGCAGTGAGGAGCATTAGGGTCAGAAGTGCTCCATGAAATGGACCTTCCCAGGACAGGAGAAGTCCTGTTGTGGGACATCTCCCATCAGAGGGCAGAAAGTGCCCCTGTGGGCTTGGGACACTCCTGGAAGGTAGGAGATGTGGTCCTGCTGCAGGGCTAAAGGGGCCCCCAGCTGTAGGTTTGCTGTGAGGGTGGGAGGCATTGGAACAAGCTGTCCAGGGCAGCTGTGGCTGCCCCATTCCTGGAGGTGTCCCAGGCCAGGTTGGACAGGGCTTGGAGCAGTTTGGGACAGTGGTAGGTGCTCCTGCCCATGGCAGGGGGTCAGACTAGGCCTTTAAAGGTCCCTTCCAACCACTCTGTGGTTCTGCTGCAGCTGCTGGGCTTGGTTGCGAGAAGCACTGCAGAAGGATCTGCCAGGGGCTCATCCCTTGGGCCACATGGCTTTGTCATAGTTTGCTTCAAGTCTCTGCTCTCCAAACCTCCAGCTGGATGGAGCCTGTGACCCAAAATCCAGCGTCAGCCTGGCCCCAGCAGCAGGTTGGGTGTGTCCATGGCGCTCAGAACCCTTCTTGTAGGTGCTGTACATTAAAGATCAATGCATTGGATGCTGGTCACCACAGCCCTCAGAGCATGGTCCTGCTGGACCCCCTCACCTCCAGGATGAAGGGGACATGGCCAGATGCTGCAGGAGAAGGTGCAGTGCCAGGGGTTGCATGTGAGGGATAATCCTGGTTTCTGAGAACTGGAGACTGGCTTCCTCCCAAGGTACCACGCAGGGTCTCTGCCAGACTCACTGCTGTGCTCAGCAGCACGTGAATAATCTTGTTACCAGTGTAGATGTACAAGATCTGCTTCTGTCTCACTAAATTCTGAGATTAAAGTGTCTTCAGGTACTGGGGGGCCCACAGGCACCTTCTGCAAGAAGTTCCCTCTCCCCATGGGAGCTGCTGCTTTCCAGATTCACTGGGTGTCCTTGGATTTTGAGGCAGGGAGAACAGATGCTGTGAGTCCCTCTCTTCCAGATCATTTATCACATCCCTGGGCCCCTCCAGCCTATGCCTTCTCCAGAAAGCATTCACAGGCTGTCTGATCTTTCTGCATGGCAGAGGTGCTCCAGGCCCCAGGCTCTGCTTGACATTCTCCAGGAGCAGTTCAGCTCTGCCACTTTCTTCTAGTGGCTCCGTTTTCCTGATTTAAACCACATCATCAGCACAAACTGAGATTTCAGCCATCTGCATTTGCTCTCAGACCATGGAGGGGCATCTCATGCAGATTCCTTCATGGCAGGTGCCCTTGGACTCCTGTTTTCTGAGGAGGGTTGTCTTGAGGCCACGTACCCCTTCCACCCTGTCAGTGCACCATCAGGCTCAGTGTGCATGGCTGGAACATCCCCAGGGAAGCTCGAGCTCCTTGCCCAGGACAGGAAACTTGGAGAAGCTGCTGCTCGTGGGCAGCACCAGGTTTGTCACGGGGTGATGCTGCTGGGAGCAGCAGAGCGATTTGCTGAGCAAAACCAAGACTTGACTACAGGCAAAGCTCCAGCGTGGATGCTGCTGGAGGTGCTGCTCCATAGGGAGGTGGGGACCAGCCTCCCACCCTTGCTGGGAAAGCCGGGCCCGTGGAGAAGAGGGACACCTGAGGCACATCAGCGTTGCTCTGGAAGGAGGCTGCAGCCGAGGGATTTTGCTGAATGCTCACTGTTTGCTGTGGAAGATAAGACTACTGGGAGCTAAAAACACAGAAAATACTCTGATAGTTGAGCTTTCTACAAATATTTGGTAAGTGCATTTGACTCCCTGTGAACAGAGACCACTAGTGTGCTCTGTCTGTAATGGAGAGACTGTTTTCCAGGCTGTCAGGGGAATTCTGGTTGCTGTCTCCATCTGCAGTTGTTTTCAGTCCTGAGCTCATGGCCGCAGCTCACATCTGTTTTGGTCTTGACCCAGCCTGGGGCTGACCCAGCAGATGGGAAGTTCCAATCACCAGAGAGGGAAGCTTGCTGTACCCTCTTGGCCAGGAGCTGGGATGCAGCAATTCCTGATGGAATCTTCTAGTGGTCTGTATGGTGACAGGGACACATATTACTGTCCCTTTGCTGTGATGTAAGGCCAGGCTGGTTCAGAAGGTGCAGTCCAGGCCAGGGCAAGACATGCAGAGCATGTGGACAGGGGTTTGTGTGCCTTTATGAGACCCCTTAGTTGTATTTTAGTCCTTGCTCGGTCTTTGCTCAAATGCCTCTTCTCCAGCACCATCCTGGCTGTGAGGAGAGCTGCTCTCAGAGCTACACATCCTGCTGCCCTCGCCTCTCTCAGGCTGTTTCTCCTGCCCTCCTGTTAGTCCAGCCGGTGTCTCATGTGACGGCGTTCAGGACAGAGGCCTGGGCTGGTCCCAGACGTCCTGCTGCTCTCAGGCTCTCTAGACCTCTCCCTCTGCTTCTGATCTGATGGATCCCTGACCCAGGCTCTCAGCCTGGGATGCAGCCTGGCTCCAGAGGGGGTTTCTCACTGATGCCACATCCAGAGATGGCAGCATTAAGTTTTGCTGTCCTATGACATTAATTTAATTGATTGAGGTTTCTGCTGTCAGCTGGGGTGCAGCAGGCTCTGGAGTCATGGCCCTACCTGCAGATGCTCCGAGTGCAGGGGCAGCCCATCCCTGGGGGGAGTTTGGGGTGACAAGTCCTCTGCTCACCTGCCCTCAGCAGGTGCCTGAGGAGGCTGCCCACCTACCTGCTGGTAGGCTTGCCTGAGTGTATCTGCACAAGATGCCTTATTTTCTGGGAGAAAAATGCAATTATGAATGGGACTTTGCTCCCTAAGCTGTGGTGAACAGTAATTTCCTTAAGGGATATGGGGGTTTTATCAAAGAGTTTGTCCTGGAGGACTGGTGAGGCTCTGCTGGGCAAGAATCGTTGTAAGCAAAGTGTTTCCAGCAGGAGAGTAGAAACAAATGACACACAAATTCAAGTGAGAATCCTTGTGGCTTCCTGGTCCCCAGCAAGTCACAGCCTATTGCATTTCACCCACCCAGCCTCCTACAGAGCTGTGCCACTTGCTTTCAGTTCAAGCATCCCCAGGACAGCGCCTCTCCCCAGGAGAGATGGAGACCTGAGGGAGCTCCTGCTCCCTCTCCCACTCACTGGGACATTTCCCCACTAGTTAAAGCTCCTTCCAGCACCAAGTGCCTCCTCCACAGGAAGGTGCTTGTGTGGGATGGCTGAACCAGCCCGCAGAGCTTCTATTTATCATTTATCAAGACAGACACGTGGAGCTCTTTCCAGCCCCTCACTTCCTATCCCTCTCACCACTGAACCCCACGGCTCCGCACAACCAGGCTGGGCTCAGCACACAGAGGGGACCTTACTGCCCTCCCTCTGTCCCAGTCCAAGCACTCACACCGACAGAGCCCCTTGGGACCTGATGAAGCACTGGGCTGTAAACAACTCATGGGAGACAGTTCAGCTCCTGGGAGATCCCAGCCTGTCCCCAGCCCTGCCAGAGCTCCATGGGCTTTATCAATCTCTCCATGCTTTGTGTCGGCCACATATTTTCTATGAATGAGTTTTTAATATGTCTGTTTGAATCACTGGTGAAAATATTGACTAGTCTGAGCCTCCTGCTCCAAAACATTATGAGAAACACAGATTTAGTGACAGCTCCCCAACAGGGGCTGCTGCCTGGGCTCTTCCCCAGTTCCTGTCTCACACGTGTCTCCCAGATGCAGCTGAGTGCTCATTTCTAATCAGCCATGCAGCTCCGAGTCAGGCACATTCCACAGACTGGAGCACATCACATCTGTTCAGCCACTTCCAGCAGCCATGCAGGGAATCTCCTCTGTGAGTGAAATGAAGGCTGACAAGACCTCTTTTCCATAAAAAAATTGATTGGCATAAATCTTCCAGCTTCCTTTCAGCTGCCTCCTGGATCCCTTTCCTTTGTCTTTGTGCCTGGTGCTCAGGAGGAGCCTCACCTCGCTGCCATCTCCTTTGGGATGCTGCAGCTTCCCCAGTGGTGTGAGATGCACCGAGGATGCTCCTGCACAGCCCTCTCCAGGTCTGCCTGTGGCATCATTAAAAATGCTGGTGAGCTTTCAGCATCCTCTTGTGATACAGACACCAAGGGAGCCCAGAAGCGCCAATTACATTTCTGCCCTATCAAGAGTTTGGCCATCTCTGTGAGCAAAACCTCTGCACTATTTTTTTGTTGTTGTTCACAGAGTATTTCAGGTGCTTCCTGTCAGTCATTCCCTAAGTCATGCATTTTTAACTGATGAATGTACCATCTCATATCAATTTTCTGTACTTCATAACTTCTAATTCAAAATCAATGGTTATCTATATCCCCCCTACACTCCATTTTGTTATGTATTGCTTTTTTCTTTCTTGATTCCTAATATCTGCCTCTGCTTCATCACTGAGGAGGATGGGCACCTGGCCAAAAACGTCATCCTACTTGATTACGGAATTATGGCTCTTGCCCTTGAAGAAAAATTCCCTGTTTTCACTCATATTTTTCTGTCAATGTTGTGTCCTTTCCAATTAGTTTTGCTCTCAATTCACTTTCCTGCTGGGGATGTTCTCCTGTCACACCAGGTGAGTCACTTCTGGTGGTGGGTTCAGCTGTCTGCAATGGCACTGGGAAGGTGTGAAACTCTATCTGCTTCTCCAGAGTCCCTCCTGGCTCCCATTCCAGGAATTCTACAAATACAATAATTACAGGAGTCCTTGAGCCACTTTCACTCTGGTGATTACTTTCCCTCCCACCTTCTAGCTCAACCCCTCCCAGCCAGGTTAACTGCTCCAGAAGGGGATTTCCATTCCCTACAGGTCCAAAACCCAGGCTGTTCCCAGCCTTGTGCATGTTTTTGCCTGCTTCTCGCAGGACTGGTTCTGTAAAGGTGACCAAACAAAAGCTTCCTTGGGACTGATTTGAAGGGACTGACACCCTCCAAAAGGCAGGGACACCCTGTCCTGGTGCATGGGGGAGGTGCTACCTGCCTCCATCACCTGAGCACTTCTGGGGCACCTTCAGTGAGAGCCCAAGCTCCTGGAGAGCTGAAACCTGGAAGGAGAACAGGGCAAATTGAAATTAATAATTTATGAGTGACAGTAACAATTTTCCCCATTTGAGGAAGCAAAGAAAATTGCTCCATAAACATATTTCTTTTCAATTTCCTACCAGTTGCTTGAAATTTGATTTCCATCTAGTTTGTTTCATCAAACCTCCCCAAAGTGATTTAAAAGGTGTCGCTGGCAATTACCCAGCTGCAGAAGGAAAGAAATGGCATCTCCAATTCACCCAAAAGGAACAGGAGGGACAAGGGCTGGGGTCACTGGCAGAGAAACAATTAGTCAGCACCAGAAATCTTTTGTCAGTAGTTTGGCACACTCGGCTGCAGGACAGCGCTGGGGCAGCGGGGACAGCACGATTCATTCCTGGGGACAGGGAAGAGGTGCAGAGACTGTGGGCAGCACCAGAAGGCCTCTGCCTGCACCAGCCTGCTCATCTCCCTCCCTGCACTCTGCTGCAACCTCAGCACTCCTGAACTCCTCCTTTCCAGCCCTGCTGGGGCTTGGGTGGCTTTTCACCACCTGCTCCTGTTCTACCCTTCCTGGAGTGGGGGGCCCTCTTGGGCTTGGCATGTGCTTGGCCAAGGGATCCCTCCTGCAGAGTGCTGAGGGCAGGTGGACTGCCTTGTCTTCCTCACTTCTGACACTTTGTGCCAGTGACTTGGCTGTCCCACCTGTTTCCTACTTCTAAGGGCTCTGCTTCTGTCCCTCTCCCAGGGATATCCTGCACCTTTTTCCAGCAGTAGACGCCAATCTCCTCTGCAGGACCAGATATCTCTGATGTTAAAGCATGAGCACTTGCCACCCCTTTCTTTCCCAGTTATTCTCCCACAGGGGATCACGCTTCCAAACAGCATCATGAGCTGTTCAAGCCTGCCATGGTCCTGGCACTGTGACAAAACTGCTGTGAGTATGTCACCAGAGCCATCACTCCTGGTTTGGATTTGCTCCCAGAGCTGGATCTCTTCAAGTGGCTTCCAGGCCAGGGAGCTGCTGGTGGGGCTGGGCTGGCTCACCCTCACTCATCCCAGCAGTGGGGATATTTATCTGGAAATCAAATGCACAGGTTCCTCTGCAGCTGGAGTTCTCCAAGGTGCTTAGGGAAGAGGTTACTGAAGCCCTTTGCTGGGGTCTTCACATCTGCCATATCAACATTGCCACTGATTTAAATAACACATACTGAGAGAAGGAAAATTATATCTGGAAACAAGGGATTCAAGGGGCTGGAAGGCTGGTGATGAATAAACATCCACGGCTTGCAGTGAATCACTGCATATCCTTGAACACCCCTGAACACAGGGGCACTGATGCCAAGAGTCAAGGAAGGTGTGGAGAGGAAGCTGCTCACCCTAAACCCTCACCAAAACTTCCCTGTCCTTCTGATAATTGAGGAAGACAAGCGTTGAGTAGGCAGCAGCCTCAATGGGCATAATTCAAGTCTGGAAGTGTTTACAGTGTCAACTCTTTGAGTATAATAGGGAATTACATGAATAGGCTGGCTGAGTTCTTAAAGTAATAGCTTTGTTAAAAGCAGTTAGGATCAGCAATGCTTGTCAGTGCCAGGGCTGCCTCATGCCCATGGCACTCATGGGTTTGTTGTCCTGTGGTTTTCTGGCCAAATAACACAGCTTTTCCCCTTCTGAAGTAAATAGTAATAAATGAATACAGAAATTATCAGCAGTTCCCAGTAGCTGTTGTGTAGGAGCACTCTGAATGTCTAATGCCTTCGTGCAGGGCACGGGCAGCACTGACGTCCCCACTCTGGCAATGAGCTGTTCTCATGGTTTTTTGCATTTAAATAAAGACCCAGGGTGGTGATAACTGCGCTGAGTGTGAATTCATTATCCCGAGGGATCGGTGCAGGAAGGTGGGAGGGAATCTGCGCTGAGGAGAGAAGCTGTACACCTGGTGCAGTGCCTGTGTTGTCCCCCCACCCCAGGGGAGAGCTCAGCACACATCAGAGGCTGTACCACATCCCTGAAGGTGTACACCCTGGAAAAGGGGGTGCCCAGTGGGATGTGTAGGACTCCTGCTTGGGGGTCAAATGGGACCTGATTTTGCACAGATCAGACCCTCTTGGCTGGGCAGTCAGACCCAGTGATAGGTAATGTCTCTTTAAGATATTCTCTCCCTCCAGTTTTCCCCATGACACCCGGTGTTGTACCCCAGGCCACAGAACACAATGCAACACCAGTGTCACATCCTCTCACCTTAAGTGCTAAAGAAGTTTCCATGGAGATCCTATTTTTAGCATTTCACCCAGCTGCAGAGCTCTGAGGACTCATAAGCACACTCTGGAAGCTAATTACATGTTTCTTGCAAAGTTTGACTAAAATTGGTCAATTTGTCATGGAGATCCAGGTTAGGAGGCATTACTCAGATTTGGACTTGCTCTTTGAATAGTAGTTTTTGGAGCAGATTAATTTCTCTTAAGTAGAAAAACTTTTCACATCTTCCATGGGCCAAGGCAAGAGAACAACACTAGTTAAGCACAGCTGTTAATGAGGTTTTTAGTCAAGGGTTAGAAGAGCACCATTTGGTGGCATCTTTAAGTCTAGAGATCACAGGTATGAAAATCTCATTTGCTTTTGATATTTTTGTTGAGCAGTTGGGAGGTGCAGACAGAGCTGAGCTCCTGTCCCATCACAGCCTGGGGCTGATCAGTGACTCTCACCCCTCTGTGTTCCCTCTTGCTGTGTGGCCAGGAAGAGGGATTGGGTGGGAGAGGAAGAGTCCAGGAAGGGAACGAGGCACTGGGAAAGGCAGAGATTTGCTGCAGAGGTGAGGAATGAGCCCAAGTTTGCGTCTCTTGGCCATGGGTGGCTAGGGTGGTGAAGACATGGTCTGTGGATTAAGGAGATGGGTGAAATGCTGGCATTTGCAAGGGAAAGGGACACATGTGGAGATGGTCTGTGCAGGGGTGAGGCAGAGCTCTCTCTTGGTGCTGGTGGTGGGGCTGACCCATGGCAGCGGGCAGTAGGGGTTGTAGGAGGTCAGTCTAGGTTGGACATCACCCACTCTTGGGAACAGGCACTGCAGGAGGTCATCCATCCTGCAGCTGCATGTGCAGCGGACACCTCAGTGCCAGTGTCACTGTCTCCCCGAGGGCAGTGCTCAGCTCCCCTCAGCAGCCTGGGGATGGCAGCCATCCCTTCCTGTCGTCACCAGCTGGGCCATTCCCTTGGCCCACCCAGAGCAGTGTGTGCTCTGACCCAGCAGTTCTGCCCTGTGCTAGGGCTGTGCCAGCTGTGCCTGGGGATATCCCCCACCCCTGGTGACAGGGCGAGGATGCCATCTCTGCTCTCTGCCTCTCAGCCCCACGGCGTGGTGCAGGCTGGGGGTGGAGGCAGTGGTGGAGGTGGTGCAGGGCCCTGCTCTGCTGCCTCCATCCTTCAACATAAAACCACTTGAGGAGAAACATAACGTGATGTCAGCACTGGAGCCCACACCAGCCATGGTCACCACAAAAGGTGGTTTGTGGGACCAAAGTGATGCCTTGGGTTGCAAACGTTCACTCAAAGCAAGAAAAGCTCTGACAATTTGCTGCAGTTTTCCAGTGTTTGATGGCAGACAACAGCTTTTCTGGCAGATATTTAATACAAATCCGGTGGCCACATCTGGGACTTCCCTTTGTTGTTTGGAGGGCTGTGGGTTGGACCTCATAGTCTTCCTCCCTCCCACTCACCACACCTGATCCCAGTAGAGTCTCTGTCTCTGTGGGCTGTGTTTGGGTTGCTGCTCTGTGTTTCAGAGAAGCCAGAGCATTGAAAAATTCATGTGGAGTGCTAGAAGGAAAAAACCCCAAACTTGATTTGGGTTTTCATGACACACAAGCCCTCTATTAGGCCTTGTAAACTTTTTCTGACATTACCACTTCATGAAAACTTTGATTTCAGCTGTTGACTAAATCTTTAATCTCCCTCTACCTGCTAGGTCTGTCTCCTTTTCTTACTTAAAAAACCTTTTGGATTTTTCTTCAACAGCATCTTTCAAATGTCAGCAGTTACCAGACTAACACGGAATGCAAAGGCCTTGGCAAACAGTTCTTTAAAGAGCTGGGGCATATAAATTCAAAGGCATGATATAATCTAGGAGGAATCCATCAGGCAGGGGAGCCTCTTGCACGAAGTGTATTGAGAACTAAGCACAATATGAACAGAAGGAAAATTGCTTTTTCCCTTTTGAATTTTTATTCACTTAGCAGCAATATTTACTAGTAGCAGGCAGAACCCATTTTTCATTTTCTGGGGAGATGCAAGAATTTCAGTGCCACTCATCTTGTCACCAGATTAAATCTGTCGACTTGCTGCCAGGTCACTGTGATATTAATGATACAGTTGTAATCCCTTTCTTTTGGGAGGCCTGTGGATGGAGAAGTGACACACTTGACCATTGTTCACATGTTATAATAGAAAGAAAAATAGCACTTCTGAAATCCTGGGAAATTGCAGCTCCCTCTGTCATTGATTTCCTTCGTGTTCATGGAGCCGGGCTGCAACCAGGTCTGGCAGCTCTGCGTGCGACGCCTCGCCGTCATCAGCCTTATTTGGTAATTAGTCAGCAGTGTCATTTGGTAATTAGCAGACGGAGCCGGGGCTCTCTGCTTGGCCAGGCGCTCCTGCAGCTCAGCGGTTCCATCGATCCCGGCTGTTGGCGGGCCGGGAGCAGCCCGGGATGGGCGCGGTGCCTCGCGCCTCTCCTCCGGCCGGGGCGGTCACCTCCTCCTTGTGCTGCTGTGGGGTTCAGCAGCCAACACTTCCCTTCCAGAGGGACAAACTCCCAGCAGACAATGAAGGAAAAGCCCAAGTACCAAGTACAGAACACAGCTGATGTCCTCTGCCGCTGTGACCTTGTTTAGCGCGACTTCGCTGTGGTTGGAGCGGGGTCTGGGACCTGGGGTGGCAACAGGGAGGGCTAAATTCTTCAGTGTTCCTCATGAGCCAGCTGGGTGACAGGGGTGACAGCACGCCCATCCCTGGAAATGTTCAAGGCCAGGCTGGATGTAGGTCTGAGACACCTAATCTAGTGGAAGGTGTCCCCCCATGCAGGGAACTGGAATGAGATGAGATTCAGAGTCCCTTCCAACCCAAACCATTCCATGGCTCTATGATGACCAGAGGAAGGTGTCTTGCAACAGAAAAAGTCTTACTCTCTTTAGAGTGGAGATTCCTCAGTATTTCATGTAGAAAATTCCTCTCCCTCGAAGCTCCCAGAGATACCTGCTGAGGTCCATCTGCAGCTGGTCAGGAGAAAGTTGGGACATCCTCACGAGGCTTTGGAAGAACAATTTCTCAGGACAGTTATGGATAAACATAACCCAAACAAATCTGAGCCCTTTCTGAATGCTGCACAGCTCACATCTTCCCTGCTCCCTTTTCCTAAATCTTTGGGTTATCCAAAACCTGGATGTGGGCATGTGTTTAGGAAATGGGGCTGCTATGGAAAAAGCTGAACTCCCACTGATGGATTTGGCTTTGAGCTTCCTGGTGAGGGAACCTCTGGGCTGTCTGTTATTAATCCTGGGGAGAGGTGTCCTCTGGGCTGAGCTGACTGGCCAGGCTCCTGGCAGTGCTTTTCACCCCATCACCTCCTGACTGCCCCCAGCTGGATGAGAGCAGCCCCACAGTGAAGTGGCCTTCGAGCCCCTCTGGATCTGCCCCAGGCAGCAACCGCATCCCCAGGGCAGGATGGAGGGACTCAGGGAGGCTTACTGGGATGAGACCATGTCTGTGCCCTTCCCCACTCACCCCTCCTAATTAGCATTCCTTTGGCACACTTAATTAGCACATTCCTGCCTTTAAGTTATGGGCTGCTTTCCTATATTTACACCCTCCTAAAACATCAAGGGAGAGGTCTATAAATTACATCTCATGAAAAACATTAATTGTGTGAACTCCTTCTAGCATTTATAATGCTGAGCTTGTTCCCCACTCCGCCTGGAACTTGCAAACACACACAGATGGGTTTTACACACGTGCTGCCTCTGCTTCCACCTGGGGCTGTTCCCTCCTGCACACACCTGCACACAGGTATCCATCACCCCTGAGCCAGGGCTGCCCAGACCAGCCCTGCACACATGGAGCAGCACCTTGTGGTCTGTGAGGTGTTTGTTCAACATCTCCTGACCACACTGGTGGGTGAGAGGCTGCAGTGGGTTCAGCTGCCTGAGAATCTCCCAGCACAGCACTGCTGTGTGCAAACTGCCTGCTTTATTGAGCATGAGGGCCTTATCTCAGCCAGCTAGGACATGCTCTTGCAACCTTGCAGCCACTGTTTTACAGGAGAAAATTCCCTGCTGAAGGTAAGTACTGGCAAATTTTCTGGCCCTCCTGTGAGCCTTGCAGCATGGAAGGTGAGCACCAACCTGTCACCAAGGCCTTGGCACAGGCACAATGGAGTTTGAACATCGTGGCACCGTGATCCTGCATCCTTTGGACTTGCTGAGATTCCCTCAGAAGTAGAAGGTTAAGAGGAGCACCCCAGCAAGGGAGATCAGTGCAGAGGTGCCAGCTGCCCTGAGAGCCCTGCTCAGCAAGAGCCATGCCCCTCTGCATGCAGGATTGGACTACAGCTTCCATGCCAACGTTCCTACCCTCTGTATTCACCTGAGCTTTCAGACAGTACAACTGAGCCTCCTGCTCTCCTGGCTGAGAGAGGAAAATGGCAGAACAATGCCTGTAATTTGGGAATAACAGTAGGTAGAGATCCAAAAATCAACATCTAGAAAAGGAAAAATGTTTGAGAATTGATCCCAAATAGAGAGGAGTCCTAGAAAATAGGTGCAGGAAGTGACAGGCATGAGTCCACATTTGGGTTTGTTTGCTTGCTGCTGCAGTGAGTTCTGTGTGCCTGGGTCTTTTGAGCTCCACTGCAAAGCCAGCCCAGCAGAAACCTCCACCAGCCACAGCAAGGGATGTGCTGCTGAGCTTGTCGGGTTGGAATATTCCCAGATCATGGGAGCTACAGCTTCAAGTCACCCCTGAGCAAGACTAAATCTGGATTCCAGTGGTGAGTTCCTGTTTTCCTCAGCTTGTTCTTGGGGTTACCTAACTGCTAGCCATCCAGTACCTCAAGGAAGCCTCCAAGAAAGATGGAGAAACACCGATTACAAGGATGTGGAGTGACATAACAAGGCTGAACGGCTTCAAAGTGAAAGAGAGGAGGTTGAGATTGGACATTACCATCCTGATTGCTTTGATGTCCATGAGGAGCCAGCGTTTCTGTTTTAGCTTTTATTTGAAGAACAACAGCTTCTATTCAGTGAAACACTTGGACATGGTGCAGTGTCAGAGCCAAGGAGAAGAACTTCTGTCCCGGCATGGGTAGTGCTGAGACACCAGCTCACCTTGCTGGTTTTGGTGTTCTGGTCATGTTCTGCTGCCACCTACAGAATTTATCAGCAGCAAACTCATCTCCAAAAATGCCACCTGTGGGGATTCTGCTGGATCTGTTGCCCACATGAGACCTTTTCCTTCTGCATCAGTTTTTCAAACCATGCCAAATTTCAGCCAAGTCAAGGTCCACAGCTTTCTCTGAGCAAGGGAGAAGGAGATGTTTACTGATGAGATTTTACAGTGGATCAGGCGTGCTGGATTTTCATGTGGCCTCCAGGACCTGGATAGCAGAAATGTCTGCAGCTGTTTGAGAGCCTGGTCAAAGAACCAGCTCCTGTAGATAATAGAGAGTCTGAGGCATCTGCTTACTGTCCTAGGTCTAGGAGGTGAACAAACCTCCCTTCTCAGCCTCTGTGTCTCTTTGCAGGCTCTCAGTGGTTACCCCTGGGAACCTGCCAAGACACATGGACTGAGCCACGTGCTCATGGTGCTGCCTCACTGTCCCTTTCCCTGCCAGGGCTCACCTTTCTCTCTGCTCTGGAACTCTGCTGGGTGGGTCACACCTCACATGTGCCCATGGTTGCAAAGGAGGAAAGGTTTATATATGTACGTAAAAGTTGACACATCTATCTCTATCTATATACCTGCATATGTATTCATATATAAATACAGATATCCCTGCATCCCAGGAATGGGTGTGCAGGGCTGTGCTGCACACCTTCTGGGTGCTCCACCAGCCTTTGTGTCACCAGAGAGACAAGCAGAGCAGAGGAGATTTTAGTCTGGTGACTCATTTCAGGAAGACCTGATTGTTGAATCGCAGAATGGTTTGGGTTGGAAGAGACCTTAAAGCCCATCCAGCTCCACCCCTGCCATGGCAGGGACACCTCCCACTGTCCCAGGCTGCTCCAAACTCTGTCTGGCCTGGGACATTTACTTGCAGGGATCCAGGGGCAGCCACAGCTGCTCTGGGCACCCTGTGCCAGGGCTTACCCACCTTCACAGGGAAGAATTTCTTCCTAATGTGTCATCTAAACCTGCCCTTTGCTGGTTTGAAGCTCCTTCAGGAAAAAGCTGTCCTTGCTGCCCCTAGACAGGTCCATCCCTGGAGCCTGGCAGGGACCTTTCCTGGCTGAGCAGAGAGGGCTGGAAAAGTGGTGTCTGTGGCCCAGGGAGGACAAGGTCTGATTGGTGTAATGGGACTCACTTTTAAAGCACCTCTTGATATTTCTGACCTGTTTTTAAGCCTGAAGCCCTCATAAACCTCTCTGCAGATCGCACACTCCATTCCCCTCCAGCCTCACCCCAGTCCCCTGTGCTGCGGACCCTCTGTGCTTGGCGGGAGGAGATGGGCATGGTGGGCCTGAGCTCAGCCTGGCTCCTCCTTCACCCTCGTGTCTTGAGCTCTGCTACATCCCTCTATCCATGCCCAGCCTTTTACCCTCTCTCTTTCCCCCTGTTATGGTCTCTTGTATTTCCCTCTCACCCTCACTTCCCATCCTTCCTCTCAGTCTATGCACTACTTTGCTCATAGCCAGCAAGGTTGTTTTGGGGTTAGAAAACAACCTTGCCAAGAGCAGCATTTTGCTGTCCCCTGGATAGCAATTCTTTATTTAGTAGCCTGAAAGACCCCGATCAATACAACCACAAATAAAAATGTGCCTATCAGGATTTGTATTAGGAGAGAACTGGTTAAATCTTTGGTGGGTGGAAGTCAGTGGGGCCTCACTCACTTCCAGGGGGCTCCCCTGATTTACATTCACTGAGCTCAGGCCAAACATTTACATTTCGAGCGTACAGACATGATAAAATGGAATAAAAACAAAATACTAAACTTGATCCCATCTTAAAGCTTTATGTGAACTCTAATGTGTTTGAAATAAATCCGGTACCTTTCATGGGCCCTATAAGTCAGACCCCTTGGCTTCCAGAGGACTGAGGTGCAAAGCCAATTGCTCAGCCCTCCTGCTTCTTTCTGTGGAGGGTTGATGCTCTGTGGACAGCTGATCCTCCTCCCTGGAGGTGTCCTCTGTTCAGAGTATGGGCTACAAGTGCTTGCCCTGATGGAAGAGTCAAGCCCTCCATGGTCAGGGGATCTGGAATTAGAACTGTACAGGTAATAAGAACTCACTTTTCCTGGTGCTTCTGAGTTATGAAATACCCTCTAGCCACAGACAGGGCTGGTTTTCACATCTCACTCATTTTTTGTGGCTTCCTATTTCTTTTCAAGTTTTGATTTATGGGAAATTCCTTTAGATGTTGACTGAGACACTAAATAAGGGAAAAAATAAAACAACAAAAGGCAAACTGCCTTTCCCTTACAGATGATCTACCACTGTGTTAAATTTCAGGTTCATACTTGGGGCATCTGACATTACCACTGTTCAAAGAGATCTGAAAGACAGCAGCTAAATTATTCCTAATCTTGTCTCCTAGGGTGCTTAAAACATAGTTGTGTTTCTCTAAAAAATACATATACCCCAAGGCAGAGAACGTGGGTTGAAATGGGAGGTTGAGGGGACAGGTGCAGTTAAAAGTAACTAAAAGCAGAGTTACAGAGACAGCTGTAGCTCGTGTCTTCAGTGAAGTCTGCAAAGCTGGATGTTTTGGGGCTTGCAGAGCAGAGCATGTTTTCTCTGCTGCTTTTAAAGGCTTTTCCTCAAGTCCTTCCATTGTTGCAGCGTGCTCAGTGCTGGGTCACCCTTGGTGTATGAGCACCCCTTTTCAGCACAAAAAGTAGCTTTTTGGCTCAGGGTTGCTGCATTTTGTGAGAGTTTGTGTTAGTTTTTGCTTAGTGATGTTTGAGTCGTCATCAAACACAGGGCAGCAAAATCCTTCCTAATACACTACAAAAAATGATAAGGACGAAGTCTCTGCTCATGAGGGGGATGGTCCCTTGTGCCACTGATTGATCCCTCCTGCTCTTCAGCACCTGCTGCTGTTTGGACTTCAGATGACTCTGGAGAAAGCACCTAGCTGGAGCACTCACCAGCCTGCGGTGCAGGGTGTGCCCAGGAAGCTCCAGCACCCCATGGACACCCCTGGGCTGTGCCCAGGAGCTCTGGACTGCACCCTGAGCCTGTTCCCTTTGGGAAAGGAGCTCACCTGTGAGATTTCATCTGCTCTTGCCTGAGCCTCTGGGACTTGAGCCAGGGAGGGGAGCAGGTCTGCTCTGGACCTCAGCTGCACCAGCCGGCAGAGGTGGTGGGATGTGGATGTGTCCCAAAACTGCGGTGCCCCATAACAGGGGACAGAAATGCAGCTCATACAGCACCTGCACTGTCTCCACCAAGCTTTTTCATGTCTGAATTTTAATGGTCCAGGCTACACTTGGAATGGGACAAAATGGGCATTCTAGAACTGGGAAAATGGCAAGGCTGTTTATCCCAAATGTCTGGAATTGATGTTCACTAAGATAAGAAAAAAATAAAGTGTGTGTGTGTGTGGGGGGGAAATGCTGCAAACTTACATGACAAGCCAAATCCTGGGATTTATTGCTGCCTCTTGAGGGATTAGAGTAACAGGAGGAAGCTGAGCTGTTTTCTCTCTGATGGGTGATTCCAATGGGTAATGTCTCTCCTTAGCCTTCCTGACAAGAACTTTGGTTTTGCTTCATGCACCTGAGCTGTGGGATAAATTATTGGGGTGATCCTATAGATTTTGAGCAGCTTAAGTTACTCTATGGTTTTACTGCATCCCAAAGTGCCTGGTGAAGTGGGAAGCAGCCCTTGCATGATCACATGTGACCCCACTCCTGTGTCACTTTGGCTGGGACTCTTTGCTGTCCCTGTGCTCCCCAGTGCCTGTCACACCTGCCCCTGCCATGGTGATGTTTGCTGCATGGTACCTGTGTGTCATGGGGTGTCCTTGGAACGCTCCGTCCTGGTCCTTTGTGGGTTTCATGGGTCTTTCTCAAAGGGACAGGCTTTGTTCCTGACCCTGCATGACTCCAGGCACTGGCCACCCTGCTGCATCCAGGGGAGTGACCCACACAAACATCTCCTTGGCTTCTTGCACTGCTCCGTCCCCTCTGGGGCCTGCAAAACACCAGGCCGGCCCCAGGCTCAAAATGGATCCAGGTGTTATTATCATATCAATATCCTGTTATCATAATGACAGGAAGGAGATGGCTGCACATGGAACAAAGCCAGCCAGATGAAGTCAATTCCTTTATTCAAGTTCTGATGGGATCACGGAGCTCATGGCAAAGCATTTCTGCTCCTTCAGAGTTTTCCCCCTGCCCCTTCATGTCACCACACTCTTTTGGCCCCCAACATGTGTAAATTTATTTATTTGCTGGTACAACCCCATCCACCCAATGAAGGCAACAAAGGGCAAAGCATGACTCAAGGACTGAGCTGGATAATCTCCACTGCAGATCTGCAGTGATACATACACAGCATTTTTAAAAGTTCTTTATTCTGCCACCTATCATGCACCAGCAATGCATTTCACAGGCAGCTTTCCCCAGAGACTCCCTCTGCCTCTTTTCACCCTGTTCCTGCCAGTCCATGGCATCACTCCTGCTCTTCCAGGGAACGTTGTCCTTCCTGCATCCCTATGCAGCCTCTGCTCTCCTGCCAAACCAGACCTGTGTCTCTGCTCCTTCCCTGGCTCCATTTCAGAGCTCATTTGTGCTGCACGACCACACAAGGTGGGACATCAGATGGCTGGAAATCCCTGGAAGGCTGCAGGGCTGGTTTTGGATGGGCTCCTAAAAGGCAGCCAAGGACCATCCATGTTTGGCAGATAGACCCAGGGCTGCAGCTGATGCCCAAACACCCAGCTGGGCAGAGACAATGTGCCCAAAATTAATTTGGGCATCAGTGAAAATGGGCTTGTGAATTTGGGTGGTGTGGGAGCTGTCTGAGAGCAGCCCTTGGTCTTCATGCATGTGCCATGGGTGGGGACTGGGAGAGCCTGAGGCAAAGGGACGTGGTGGCCAGGGATGTTCGTCCACACTCAGGCTGATCTGAGAAGGGGAAGGAGATTCCAAGCTAAAATATAGATGGGAGGTTCAGATAAATTATTGGGAATAATTTATTCCCAAAAAGGATGACCAGGGCAGTGGTGGATTCACCATTCCTGGAAATATTCAAAGGGCATTTGGATGTGGCAGCTGGGGACATGATTTTGTGATCAATATTGTGGTGCTGGGTTAAGGGTTGGGCTTTTCAACCACTGTGATTCTAAAAGGTGATTTTGTCTCTGTGGCTGCCCCAAACAAAACTGGGGGTGCTGACAGACTGAAATATCTCAGGAAGGACACTCCTACCATTTTTTTTGGGCTCAGCACCACCTTCTCAGCCTGACTTGGCTGAAAGCAACCAGGGAGATTGGACCTGGATATTTCCAAACATGCTCCCTCTCTGTCCCTTCAGATGCAGGGGACAAACACCTCGAAGCCCCAAAACACAGAACAGGGAATAAAGACTAAGTGTGTGAAAAACAAATCATTCTAAAGGAACTCAGTGAAGGGACTGAAATGTATCTCTGGGAGGACAGAGCTTGTGGGCCTGTCATGAGAGGAGGTGGAAATTAGCCATCAGAGGCAGTAGCCAGTGGCTAGGGAAGGGGAGCTGCCTGTCCAAGCCTGGTGAGGGCACAAGCAGTATGGATCAGTACAAGGGATATGGTTCCAGGAAAAGCTGCACAATGGCATGGCCCTGGCATTGTCGGGTTATGCAGTGATAGAACAAGGGGCAATGACTTCAAACTGAAAAGATTTAGATTATAGATTATAGATTAGAGGTTATATTTCTGTGAGAGATTAGAAATTAGGAATAAATTCTTCCCTGTGAGACTGGTGAGGCCCTGGCACAGGGTGTCCAAAGAAGATGTGACTGCCCCTGGATTCCTGGAAAATCCAAGGCCAGATTGGGCAGGGCTTGGAGCAGCCTGGAACAGTGGAAGGTGTCCCTGCCCATGGCAGGGGGGGCACTGGATTATCTTTAAGGTCCTTTTGAAACCAAGCCATTTTATGATCCTATGATGCTATGGTCTTGTAACTTGGAATTTAGTAGGAATTTAGTAAAGACTGAGCATCCCTTTTAGTAGAAACTTAGCAAAGACTGGGCATCCCTGGGAGCCCAAATAATGTGATGCAGTTTGGCTCAGATCCTGGCTGGCAGGATCTGGAAGAGGCAGAGTGTCAAGGCAAAGCAGCATTTGGACTTCAGAGGGGCGGTATCAAAAGGCACTTGAAAGGCACCCCCAGGACCCTGGGGTTTGTGACAGTGCGTGGACAGGACAGGGACACGGGCACATGGTGCAGAGCCTGAGGTGCTGGAAATCAGAGACCAGGCCTTTCTCTTTAGAGCTGGTACCCCACAAGTGCTCAGTAAACAAATCCAGCCTGGAGAGGAAAGGAGCCAAGCTCAGATCTTGAATCATGGTCCAGGGGGGACGAGAGTGATTTTGTAAAAGTTCTGTCAATGCATTTTAGCAAACCAGTACATCCCATTTGGCCTGGCTTTCCTCAAGTAGGTCACTGGTTAATCTGATGCAGGCAATGAGCCACTTTCTTTCTATTTATTCTTTGATTTTGCTTTTCTAGCAGGTATGGCTTCACAACCAGCATGATGAAAGAGTATTTATTGCTGGCACCTGAAAGCATTATGCTCCAATAGGTATCTGCATTTAATTTCAAACACATCAAGATGTCTCTAATTCCCTGGCCATGGGAAGTTGGATGTTGTGAACTTTGGAATAATTTTTTATTAGTTCTCTAGTGGGGTTGTCATGAAGCTGAATTTTAAAACTGAAGGTAAAATGTCTGCTTGTCCAATTAGAATAATCTCAGAATGGTGGAAACACCAGTTTTATGTGTGCAAATGAAGTTATCGCAATTAAAATTATGCAAGAAGGAAAATTCTCTAAAGCCTCCAAAAGAGCAAAGACAGTATCATTTATAGACTCTGGGAATGAGGGCTGTTAAAGGTGAAGACTTGGGAAACATTTGCTGCAATATATTAAAAGAAGCAGGAAGGCAACTATGTGAAAAGGGTTTTTTTTGGTCCTTTGCAGGAAGCATCATAGAGTTTTATTTTGGAAGCACAAGGCAACAAGGAAGCCCTTGATGTTTTTGTGATGTGTGTTTGTCCCTGTGTGTTCTGAGATATCACAGTCTGAATATTTGTGATCAATAAATCAGCCGGAAAATTATTAATGTTGTTTGATTTCAAAATTATTGCCTTGTCCCTTTAAAGGCAGTTGAGAGCATTTCGAAACTGTTATTTCAGGCTGCCTTCAGGTGTGAGGAAGAGATTGCTGCCTCTGATTCACATCTGCAGGTTTCTCCAGCAAGCATCAATGCCATAAATTTTTATTTGCAATGAAAATTTAGATTATGGAACATTCTGAGGATGAATTCACTAATTAGTTCATAGCTGAAGTAAAGTGTGGGAGCAAAATGACGTCTGCAAATTTCAGGTACAGGGGGAGATGCTGTTTGGGACTGGGGTATACCCTGTGAGTACTGGGCTGCTCAGGCAGCTCCCACAGCAGGAGCAGCCACTGTGTTCATTCACTGCTGGAGGAGCCCAGAAGAGCCCTGGAAATGCTGCAAGGGCTGGAGCCCCTCTGCTCTGGAGCCAGGCTGGGAGAGCTGGGGGTGCTCACCTGGAGAGGAGAAGCTCCAGGGAGAGCTCAGAGCCCCTTGCAGGGCCTGAAGGGGCTCCAGGAGAGCTGGAGAGGGACTGGGGACAAGGGATGGAGGGACAGGACACAGGGAATGGCTTCCACTGACGGAGGGCAGGGATGGATGGGATACTGGGAATTAGGAATTGTTCCCTGTGAGGGTGGGCAGGCCCTGGCACAGGGTGCCCAGAGCAGCTGTGGCTGCCCCTGGATCCCTGGCAGTGCCCAAGGTCAGGCTGGATGGGGCTTGGAGCAGCCCAGGACAGTGGAAGGCGTCCCTGCCATGGATGGGAGATGGAATGGATGAGCTGTGACGTCCCTGCCAACCCAAACCATTCCATGAATCTGTGAATATCCCTCCTGATCCCTAGAATGAACTCAGCCCCCCCAGGGCCAGTTTTGGCATGCAGAGTATGATGTCACCACCCTCCATCTCCCAAATGAAAGATCCACTGGAAATGACATGGAACATGGATTTTGGACTTGCTTCAGTGCTCTTGGTTCTTCAAATTGTTCTGTAAAAATCAATGTAAAGCTGAAGAACCTCCCTGTCTCCCCCCACTTTGAGTACACATATGTGACAGGGATCCTATAAACTTCTGTTGCCAGATGAAATGGAGTACAGGAAACCAGGATGAAGAATAAAATACTCCATCTGTCCATCTCCCCTCCAAAGTGTGTCACATTGATGGGTGCTCACCTAAAAGACCATTAATAAACCTCTGGTTAGGAGGATTTCTCTAACCACCTATTCCAGGACTCTGCTCAGCAGATTATAAGGAAGTTTCTCCAACACCAAGTAACTTTTAACCTTTGCTGGACTTCAGGCTTAAACCCTTTCTGAACTTTCATTTTTCTTGCACTCATCATCTTTCATCTCCTGTTGTATCAGGAGCAAATGCAGAAATTATTTACAATTAAGAGCATCTCAGATGCTGAACCTATGAACAAATTCAAACCAGAGCATGCTTAGACATTTTTCCTTGCTCGTTCTGCCTCAAGAAACAGCTACAAGGAAAAACAAGAGTTTGACGGCAGCTTTTCTTGACAATTGCTTGCTCCGAAGCTCCTGAAGAGTTTCAAATTTTTCTGACAAGTCAAGCAGAAGAGGCTAAGTGCACCCAGCTGTGTCACAGAAAATTGGGGGGTGCACAGCCCATGTAGAAAATAAACCCCATGAGCGAGAAGCTTTTGAGCAGAGGGCATGCAAAGAAGGCAAAATCATAGGATTACTGGTGACTGATCTAGAGACAAGAGTCAATCTTGCAATTTTGGGGGCTTGCTGAGTCTCTGATAAAAGAGAGGGCTGCAACTGAGATCTGAGAAGAAGGAAACACAGGGAGACAGGGAGTGAGAGATGATGGGAAGACCCAGCTCTAACTCTCGACAAAACGGTCACAATTTCCAAGTAAAAAGATCTCTATAACAGGAGAATTTGGTTACCGGAGGAAAAAAAAAAAAAGTCCAGATGCTCTCAGATGAGACTCACACTGTGGAAGAAAACTTTCCTGAATTTCTGAATACAGTGACTATTTGGAGAAGTGCCTGATGTCACCAGCTCCTGGCCATGACCTGAGCTTGTCACCACAGGGACAGCAGCTGGCTGGCTCCATCACAGCTGTAGCTCCCTCAAACTCGATGCTCAAATAAGGATGCCCTGGATCCAGTGGGTGTGGGACATGGCCCAGCAGAGATGGTGGGGCAGGAGGAGAGCAGGGGGCTGCCCACCTTCTGTGGGGGCTTTGCCTGGAGCACTACCATTCTGTGACACTGGGCAGCCTCCCCAGGTACATTCCTGTCTGCAGCACCAACCAGCCAGGTTCCCTGAACATTTAGACAAGTGTAGGCTGCCTCTCTGGTTACAGTTTTTCACTTACATACTCCCAGGTAATGGGTGATGGAGACATATTGCCGTGTTTTGTAATTTAAAGTGAATTTTGCCTGTCAGCACAGTTGAAATAAATGTGTTCATTTCCCCAAAATGGCCAATCTGTCACATTATTCCATGTCCTTGTTTCCCTCATCCAGTCTAATAGTGGAAATAGGAGATCTGATTGTTTTAAAAAGTGAATTTCTCAAACCCTCATTTCCCTCTACTATGAAGAGCCATCTTTAATGTTTGTTTGTCCAGTCTTAGCCAGTGCTCTCCCTTGGACAACCCCAGCACGGGCAGGGTGAGGAGCTGCTCCAGGGTTTGTGTGAAGCACCGCCAGAGCTGCCAGTGCAGCATGACAGAGCTCACTGAGCCAAGGCTCACCCCACTGTTTTCCTAAAAGCAGAGAGTCCTTGCACTAGTTCCTGGTGCTGTTCCTCAATTTTAAGTCAAAGCAATGGCACATGGTCCTTTCCCATGCAGCCCACCAGGAATGAGTTGCCTGCCGGCAATTACACTCGTTGGTGTTAATTCTATAATTTAATTATTTGTCAGCCAAAACTTGTGTTGGTTTTCTGTTATTTTCTGTGACTGATTTCAGATGAGAGATCTACTTTATTCATGGGGCATAGCAAAGTAAAACGTCAGTGTCCTCCCCATCTCCTTCAGCTCCCTGTTGTCTCTGATGGAGTCAAAATTAATAAATGGCAGATAACTCCTTGTGTCTTGGTTTGAAAAGCCAGGTGTCTGCTAAGGAGGGCAGGAGCCTCTCTTGAAATGGAAAATGTAAACCCCCTCCCTCTGAATTGTTACAATTTTGAAATTAAGGGGCTCTCAGGCAAAGATATGGGAATAGGAATAACAGCTCTTTATTAGGGAAAATAAAATACAAATGCAATAGTACAAACAAAAAAGAAAAAAACACTGCCAGAGTCAGAGCAGGCCCTTGCCCCTTGTGGGCCAGGGTGGTGGCAGCAGCCCCATCCCATGGTGGCTCAGCCCTCCTGCAGTGCCAGCTGTGCTTCTGCTGGAGCAGGATCCTGCACAAGGGGGGAGTTTTCCTCTGGAGCTCCAGGGCTGGGGGAGATGGGCCTGGGCTCCTCTGGGAATGCAGTGGGAAGAAAGCTGCTCCTCTGGGAATGCAGGGGGCAAAGGCTGCTGTGCTGTTCCCAGGTCAGATTGTATCCAGGTAGGAATGTTTGGCTCCTCCCCTGGGCAGAGCATCTCCCCATGGATGATGGAATTTTCTCAGCCATGCAGGGGCACTCAGTGGCCATGAACAGCAGAGATCTCCTGGAGGGAGGATTGGCTGTGGGAGAGATAAAGAAAAGTGCCCAAAGAACAGCAGAGAACTGCCCCAACTCTGACAGATGGGGATGGAATACACACACCCATTTCCAACATTAGACCCTTGTTAGCTCACAGGGTGCTGGGGTGCCTTGTCTACAGTGATTAGTTTGGAAGTGCTTCCCAGTGAGAGGCTGTGTTTAACCCTCCACAGCAGTGAGGGAAATTCTCCCTGTTTCCCAGCATATCCTCAGACTCCCCTCCACACAGCACATAAATATTTCTGCTCCTGTCTTCCCTGTCTCATTATTAGCAATTTTATCATCTCTCTAATAACAGTCCTGCTGACTTGTATTCTTTGATGAATCCTCTGTCTCCTTTCCCAATGGGAAGTTGCTGGCTGTGCTTATCTGCATCTCAAAGAGCTGGAGCACTGCTGGGAGTGGTATTTCCCTGTGTCTCTATTCAAGCCCTGTGCCTGCTCCTGCCCCACATTCTGGGACTCGCTCCCAGAGTGTTTTGGTGGGGCAGGTGGCTGTAGATGGGCTGGAACCTCTCAGTCTTGCTCACTGTCTTACTCATGGAATCATGGAATATCCTGGGTTGGAAGGGACCCACATGGATCACCCAGCCCAGTCCCTGTCCCTGCCCAGACCCCCACCAACCCCACCCTGTCCATCCCTGGCAGCGCTGGCCAAAGGCTCCTGGAGCTCTGGCAGCCTCGGGGCCGTGCCCATTCCCTGGGCAGCCTGGGCAGTGCCAGCACCTCTGGGGGAAGAACCTTTCCTGATCTCCAGCCTGAGCTGCCCTGGCACAACTTCATGCTGCCCATCTCCTCCTGCACTGCTGTGGCCTCCCATCCCCCTGGCACTTGTTGCTGCTCAGTGTCATCCTGGCAATTGGGAAGGTTTTTGTGCCTGCAGAAGCTGCAGCCAGAGCCCAGACTGCTGAGACAATCTCCTGCCTGAGGGCCAGATCTGACCCTGGGTGCCCTGCACAGAGCAGGGCAGAGGAGCAGGATGAACCAGACTTCCCAGGAGCAGAGCTGAACCAAGCTGCTTTTGTCCTGTCAGGTGCTGTGGCTAAGGAGAGGTTGCTGGGCTCTGGGGATCCTGAGCAGGGTGCATCCCCGTGTTTGTCCCTGGCCCCAGCTCTGTGCCCAACCCTGCAGAGCCCCTGGGCATTGCTGGGTGCATTCACACAGTCTGCCTCGCCCCAGGCTGGGGAGGCTGGGATACAGCTGCACATTCCCAGTGTAGCCTTGCAGGATAAATGTCTGATGGACATGGACAGACTGCTCTGATGGACTCTGTCCCTGCCTGTGCCTGGGGTGCAATGAGGGGAGCTTTAACGTGCCTTCCAATCCAAACTATTCTGTGATTCCATGATTTTATGAATGTGCTATGGATGAAGGCATTGTGTACTCCAGAGCTTCTCCCAGCAGCAGAGCAGAGGATCTCTCTGCAGGACTTTCTCCATGTCAGTAAGGATGAAACCACTGAAATTAACACATGTTAATTCCTCCCACAATGCCAGCAAACAACAATTTTTTGTTAAAATGGAAGTTTATTTAATGGCAGATTTTAAAAATTTGATTTACGGAGTAAACCAAACCTGGTCTGTCCCATTCCAAGTACCTTGCAGCAGCACTACTGCAGCTGGAATAAGGTCTGGGGTCTGCAGCTGGAGGTGGGCAGGGAAGAGCAGGGATCTCCTCATGGATGAGGACAGTCCATACCACCCATCCCATCGCTCCGAGCTGTGTATGAGCAGAGGTCTCTCCCTGTGAGGAGGGGAAGGAATGACTTTTTAGCCTCCTATGCTCTTTAGGACGTGCTGTTACTGAGGTGTGGAAAACCAAAGCAAAAAAATCAGGGGTTTTCTGTCTTTCAACCCAGTCCCTTCCTTCCTGTCCTGTGTGTAGGGAGGCTGAGCCCTCTGTCTGCTTCTCTGCCTGCTTCCACTCCATCACTTTTATGTCAGTTTCTGAGGTGTTGTATCATAATGTTCCTACAGTTGTCCTCTCCCCACCACTAACCTGTATTTCCTCCTGCCCTCCTTGCTCTGTCATAGGCTCAGAGACAGTGGGAATATGAGTCTCTTCCCTGGGAAACCTAAGCCCTCCTCTTGGAACACAAGGGCTGGTAGGATGGCCATGCTTGGGGCAAGGGAACAGTTAAAAGGATTTTGATTCAGTGCATCTCTTCCCTGCAACAGCACCATTATTTCATACAACTTATTCCTTCCATTGAAACCTTCTCACAATTTCCCTTTATAATCAAACTTTTCTATCCCTAAATCAGTTTTATAACCACCTTATTATACCTTGAAACTCAAAATAAAAAATAACTGTTGTGAATAATTGGGCTGTGCTGTGAATACTAAGTGCACCCATGGCTTCCAGAGGATGGGATAACAGGGATCCCTCTGCCATCCACCCAGGGATGGACTTGCTGGCTTCACTTGTCTTCTTCACTGCTTCTAGTGGGGTGCAGAGAGGAGAGGGGAGGTGGGGTTCAGTCTTTGCCCTGGAGTTAGCAGGAGGCTCTGTTCCACTGCTGTGGGTTGTGTTTGTGAAAATGCAGTGAACCTGGTGTTTGCACCCTCTTTTGTGCTCAGCTGTCCTCGGAGTCCCCACCCTTGAAAGGGGTGAGCTCTGAGCTGAGAGCATCACTGACAGCCTTATCAGAGTCCCTGCTCTGTCCCTGCCCACAGGATGGCTCCTGAGTGGGGCTGTGGCACTGCTGAGCTCCTGGCACCCCCAGCCCAGTGGTGCCTTCCCCTGCACCAGGGGAATGAAACCTCCAAAGCCTGAGGATCACAGGATCCCACAGTGGCGGGGACACCTCCCACTGTCCCAGGCTGCTCCAAGCCCTGTCCAACCTGGCCTTGGACACTTGCAGGGATCCAGGGGCAGCCACAGCTGCTCTGGGCCTTTGATTCATCCATCTCAAACTGCACTAAGCTGACACATGGTAGACAAGAGTTTTTTCCCCAGTCTCCCCTCTGGACATTGTAGGGATCTGTCTATCCATCTCCAGAGTGGGATGTGCCTCCAGGAGAGCTCCAGCCATCTCCTCATCTTCAGGTGTGTGGCAAGAGAAGGAATTTGTTGCTGGCTTGTGGCTTGTGTGATGGTTTTATTGAATAGATTCACAGAGACTAAAGCCAGAGAGATGCATTAGATCATCACACTTGATTTCCTGTAAATCACAGACCATTACATTGCACTGTGTTCATCATGCAGTGCATCCAGTGACTTGGCTTTGACTGAATCACATCTTTCAGGAAGATCTCTTCAGGCTACTTTCAGTGGTGGATAAATGTTTTCCTTCCAAAAAAGTGGCTAATTTATAATTCAAATGTTTCTGGCTTCAGCTCCCAGCTCTTGTTTTGCCTTTCGCATTGCAGTCACAGAGTCTTTATTGCAAGATATTTTCTCCCCCTGAAGGAGATTAGATGTGATGATGAAGTCACCTCTCAGTCTTCTTCTTTAAAAGCTAACCAACTTGAAGCCTTTAAATCTCTGCATGGAAGGTGTTCTTCCTGGCCTTTAAATCAACTTTGCAGCTTTTCTTTTCTGCACTCTCTAGTCCTCCAACTATTTTTTGGGATTTATTTAAGCAGAGACCTATCAAAATACTGCAATTTGGCAGAACGTGGTGTTGAACTGAAGAGTGGGGAACAGACCAATCCTGGGCTCTAGAGAATGGCCCGAGTTCCTGCTACCCAAACAAATAATTACAGAGCTGTAAATGAGGTGCAGGCAGCTCCTTTATCCCTGGGCTCCTTCAGCAGCTCCTGGCTGCCAGGGGAGTGCTTGAGCAGGAAGGGGCCAAGGAAGACCAAAGGAATAATGTCCATGCTGGCATGAGGAACTCTCCTCCCTCCTCTTGGGCTCCAGTGGGGGATGGAGAAGATGCTGCTCTGGGATTCTGCTGTGATCTCTCTGCTGGAAACTCCTCGTGAGGAGCCAGCATGTCCCTGTGAGAGCTGGACAAATACAGGTCTGGATTTTTATATTCTTTTATAAAAATGCATTTTTATTGTCATTTCCCAGGCACATCAATAACTGTCCCTTCTGACCCAGGCATCAAAGACAATATTCAATCTGAATCTGCTTCTAGAGGCACTCCTGCATCTCCTGCTTTCCTCATGCTGCTGCTGAGGTCTGGGCTGTACCTGCAGGTCACGGACATCCTCAGGCTCCAGGGGATGGAGGTGAAACACTCAGGAAGGCACCACCCAGAAATCCTCCCTCAGCATCACTCCCACACTCCAAAGCTCTCTGTGGCTGCAGGTACGATGGGTGAAGTCACACTCGGAAGGCTTCCCCTCCATCCCACGGGTAGATGCTCTTGCCCTTAGCCCAGCTCTCCTGGGGATCTCCTGACAGGCTGGCAATAATTCTCTCTTAAAAAAAGCTGAAATTTAGCCAAAGGGCACCTGAATGCCCAGAGGCTGTGTTTCTCAGTGTCTGCTGATCCCAAGACATTGACGTGGTCGGTTTTCCACCACAGCTGAGGCAGGTACAACAATCACAGTTAGTGAACATGACTTTTTAATTACTGAGGAAAGGAGACAGAACAGGAATGGTAAACATTGGCTGCAGCCATTAGCTGTGCTGGGAGCTGATAATTGAGATGTGTGGGACAAGAGCATGTGTGCCCGGAGGGTCTTTGTTCTCTGCCAGCCAGGGACAAAGCACATCCTTTCCTGAGTTGCTGGTGAGCTCCCCCTTACCCACTTTAGACAATTAAAGGAGCTTAGAGATAGGCACGATAGCCAAATTCAAAGGCTGGAGAATCCTCTTTACATATCTCACATAATCTAAATAGTATCTGCATATGTAAAGCTGATTAATCTCAGTTAAATCCAATGCAACCAAAGAAAGCATTTAAATAAGTTATTTAAAAGAAGTCACTCAAAGGAGTAGTATTGAAACCCACCAAATGTCTGGATACAGAGAGTCCTAAACCCAAATTAAATCCCACTATTTCTCTGTGTTTACCAAGATTAGCACATGTCTTTTCTCAAGGAACACATGGTCTAAGCAAGTTGGTATTTAACAGGAGAAGATGTTAATACCTTCAATTACAACAGCATTTCATTATCCCATTAAATTCATTATGAGAATACATTAACTCTGATTCCTTGCCAGAATGCTGACAGCCTCCTATTGCTCTCAGTGCTGAGGAAATAATGTGCTGTGTGGCATTAAAACCCGGGGGTGTCATGACTCCTTTCCATGTTCCCTGCTTGAGCTGTCTAGCCACTGCTTACCCAAAAAAATTAACTGTGTGAGCTCAAAGGAATCTGTGATTTCAGTTGTAATTTCCCTGGCTGGATGCTTTGGCCTGCTCATGGCTATAGAGCACCTTTGTGGGTGTGGCACACCGCCCCTACGTTCTGCTGCTGTGCTGGGAGAATCTCAGAGCATCTGCAGTGTTCACCTCCCTGCTTTGGCCCGCTCTCTCAAATGCCCCTTGAGGTCATCAGGAACTCAAAGCAGGTGACACTTTGCTTTCCCCATGGACAAAGCTCTGTTCTATGACTCCTCAGCATGACTACTGTTTTGCTGTTTTTGAGAAACAGAAATTTTAGAGAGAATTTTGAAACAGAGCAACCATCATTCTTTGCAGATATCATTTGGACATTAGGAAGAAGTTCCTCACAGAAGGGCTGGGCAGGCACTGCAAGGGGCTCCTCAGGGAAGTGGTGGAGTCACCGTCCCTGCAGGTGTTTGAGGAAGGACTGGATATGGCACTTAGTGCCATGGGCTGGTTGACATGGTGGTCTTGGTCACAGGTTGTACTCAATCTCAAAGGTCTTTTTCAGCCCAGTTTATTTTATGACAATTTTCTTAATGTAATTCCTTGTGAGTGAGTCCTATCCTGCTGTGTTCTTACTGGGCAGCATCTCTGTCTCCCTTGGGAGAGCCTGTGACCAGCAGGGGAAGGCTGAGGGGCTTTTGCCACCCAAAGGAGGCAGCCCAGGTACCACAGGTCTGCGTGCCAGGTGAGGCATCCACAGCTCTGCTTAGATCAGGGCTGGGCCCACTTCTGCTCCATTCTGTACTCAGACAGTGCCTGCTTTGAGATCCAGTTGTGACATCAAATGGTCTTGCTACACTTGTACACCTCCATCTTCCACATTCAGAACAAAAGCAACAGGACTTATTATATGAGGCTTACATGTGGAAGCAGATAATTTGTAAATAAACATCTCTGAAGGAGCTTATCAAGGAAAAAATACCTAGAAAAGCTTTGACCTTTATGCAGAAACATGAATTTAGATGTAAGGAAGGTGTTCAGAGATACATTCTCCAGTTCTAAATGCGCTACTTAACATTTGAGGAATAAAGATGTTAGCATGCTTATGAAATTGATTCATTTTAATAAGAGTCATTTTTAATCTGCACAGAATATTCTTGAAAGGAAGGCTTTTTTGTGAGCCTGGGTAAAAGTTATTTCACTTTTATGATGTAGTTTGCAGCTTCTGGTAAGGATGCCTGGGGTCATCCGAAATAAAGCACTTCTCTCTTCTTAAAGACGGGCTCTTCTACACCTGAATGACTGGGAAAGTTTTTTTCTCTTGCCAGTATAGTGCTACTCAGGTGTTTGAGAATCATCTTGCTTTTAAGAGGCCAGTCATGTAATTGCTTCTTTCTGACCCAAAATTCCTTGTGATACGATTAATCCTGTGTGTACTTTCACAATGTGCAATTACAGAGCCAGATAACAAATTTTGCAGAAGGCACAACTCCAAGTGACAGTGCTCCACGGTCTGCTTTCAGACTATGGCACAGAGGCAGGGGATGAAGAGCTCAGGCAGGAGGAGGGAGGAGAGCAGAGCTGAGCCCTGGTTGGGTACAGAGAGCTGTAGAGCCTGCAGGTGAGCCAGGTGTGCTGGGGCAGATCTGCAGCTTCACCCCTTGAAGAGCCTTGTCCCTGCCCCAGCTGCGGGAGAGTCTCACTGTGTGACAGTGCCAAGCCCACATTTCTCTTCTGATGTTTCCTGTAAGGTTTATTTTTATCTCAACCCTGCCACGACCCAGGCCTGTCTGAGCCCTTGTCCCTCCATCCTGCCCACAGTCACTCTGGGCTCCATGGCGTCACAGCCAGTGGCTGTCACCTCCTCTGACTGTGGCTCTGGCTGACGTGCCACAGTCAGTGGCACTCCTGGGGCTGAAGTGTTATTCATCCCTCCAGGAGCTGCTGCATCTCCCCCCTCCTGACATGGGAGGAACAAGGGGGTGCTGGACCTTTAGCACTGTCCCCAAATCCTGCCAGGCTGGAGGTCTGGGCCAACGATGGCCATGCAGGGCCAGGGGCACGAGGACAATTCCACATGCTGGCACTGGTGGGTGGGGAGGGCCCCACTCCTGTTGCCAGGGCCCCCAAAAACTGTGCTTTCCTATGTCATCCTCTGTCATCTCAGTCCCCTCGAGCACCACCCCTTCCCTGCAAGTGCAGCTGCTCACCACTGACCACCCCAGCAGCCACAGGTGGGTTTTAGACTCTCAGCTCATTTCTGCACAGCCTGAGAAAGCCCCGACTCCTTCCCACCACTCCTGGCAGACTGTTCCTGCTGCCAGCAGACAACAACACACCTGCAGATGTCACTCAGAGCAATGTGAAGCCACCAGCTGAGTTGAAACCAGCTGTGGGACATCTTGGCTCTGCAGCCTTGGACATCATTGACAGGGCAAGAGGGAATGGATTCACACTGCCAGAGGGCAGGGATGGATGGGATATTGGGAAGGAATTGTTCCCTGTGAGGGTAGGCAGGCCCTGGCACAGGGTACCCAGAGCAGCTGTGGCTGCCCCTGGATCCCTGCAAGTGTCCCAGGCCAGGCTGGACACTAGGACTGGAGCAGCCTGGGACAGTGGAACGTGTCCCTGCCATGGCAGGGGTGGCACTGGATGGGCTTTAAGGTCCCTTCCCACTCAAACTAGTCTGGGATTCCACAATTCTGTGGTCCCTGAACTCTGTCCTGCCCTGGTTAGTTATTTCCTCCCTGCTTTAATTACCTGCAGTTAATCCCTGTCTCTGTGCATCCCAGCTCTGCCCTGCCCAGGCCTCCAGGTGTTTGTGAGTGAGAGCCTGGCCCAAGGTGTGCTGCCAGCAGAGATGTGCTGCTCCTGAGGGCCTTGCCTTGGCTTCCCATGGGATCAGGAAGAGCCAACACCCTAATGAACCCAGTGGCATGAAAGATTCTGGAGATAAGGGTGGATTTTCCCTGTTCCTCTGGGACTTCCCTGCTGGGCTCTCAACTTCTAGAGGGCATTTCTCATAACTTCACAGCTCATTGCTGCCGTGCCTGCCAAGGTAATTGCTTCTTCGAGGTGTGACAACACTTCCATCCATTTCTCCCCGCAGGTCTCAGTTCCCTGTGTGGTGCCACTGCGGGGTGGCCACCTGCCTGTCTGGGAGAATCTGGGCTCTGCTCAGGGCCTGGGGTGCAGAAGGTGGGGGACTGGGCTGCCCCAAAAGCTGGGTTTGCTGAGCAGCCTGTGCAGAGGCAGAGCTTCCCTCAGCCCTTGGGACATGTGAGCAGGTGAGTGGAAGGTGTATTTCCTCTTCTATCAAAAGCCCCTGTCATGGTTTGACACAGGAAGAGAATTTTTTTTGGAAGGAAGAGGTCCATCCAGGCAGGGGTCAGGTTTGGATACTGACACTTGGGGTGACCAATTGAAGGTGGACACGCCTCTGAGAACACAGAGGGGTTAAAAGCGGAATTCCCAGGAGGACTCGTCCTTCTTTGGTTCCGGTCATCGCAAGGTACAGACCTCCCCTGCCCAGCCCGGGCTGGCTGGGGGAGGGGAGCCATGCGGCCTGCACAGGTAGGCCAGGGGGTGAAGGATCGGAACCGAGCTGGGCCAGCTCCTGCGGATGGAAGGGTGGAGAACATCTGGGATGTTTTTGTTCCCCTCCCTAAGCTAGAGGGAAAAGAGATAGAGAGCCAGCAGACACCCGGGAGTTTGCCGGCAGAGGAGAAGGAGAAGGAGAAGGGGGGGGAAGATGCCCAGCGTGGGAGACAGGAGAAGGAGTCCTGGGCTGAGATTTCAGCCGTCCGGGGAGTCCGGGAATTTTAACCCTTTCCTGTGAAATGAAGGCTTTATGAAATATTACTCCTCCTGAATTTGAAGGAAAGAGAGACAGCCTGAAACCTCAGATGTTCAGAGAAGAAGGTTGGGGGGCAGATGATAGAGTGGCTTTTGGCTGGACTCTGCTTGTTTACCATAGACTGAACCACTCTTTCTTTCAAGAGGGACTGCATTTTAGGGGGATGCATTGGTGAGCCAAGAGACCTTCTTCAGCAACTACCAGTTTTGGAGTGGACAGAGAGAGAGCTGAGGAGGGTGTGAGGATGCCCTCCATCTTCAGAGAGGAAGAGAAGGCGATCTCTGTCTTTTGGACCCTCGGCCCCAGGGGAAAATGGGGGGGACTCTAGTCCCGAATTGTGATACTGGACTGTTGTTCCTGGTGGTCCTTGGCAAAGCATCCTTAAAGGGGCCCTATAAGCAGTCTCTGTCCATGCACGGTGGTGAGAGCACTGTGACATGGAGAGGAGAATGTCACACTGGCCGGTGTGTCTGGGCAGTGCCACGTGTGACATTGGAAACACAAGAGGCGGCAGCTGTGTTTCCTGGGGGGTCTATGGTGCAAGGGGAACTCCTCTCTTCCCCGATGGACTCAGTATTGATTATATTGAAGGGTGAAAACTTGATTAAGGATCCAAATGGGTCTCGCTGGGGTTTGGTGGAGTTGGGTGGAGGGAGGAGAAATGTTTTGGAAGGTTTTCATTTCGAATTTTGTGTGGTTTTTTTTTCTTTCCTTTCTTTTCCTTTTATAGTAGTAGTAGTAGTAGTGTAATAAAGTTTTTCCTTTGTTATTAAGTTTGGCCTGCTTTGCTCTGTTCTTGATCACATCTCACAGCATTTGATTGGTAAGTTGTATTTTCATGGGGCGCTGGCATTGTGCCAGCATCAAACCATGACAGCCCCAAAGGTAACACACGTGCCCGGCCCGTTGGCCTGGCAGTGAGGGCCATACACCTTTGCAGTGGTGGGGTAGCTGTGCTTGGTCAACAGAGACCTGAGGTGCCATGGGGTGTCCTACACCTCCAGCCCCCCAGGGAAAGCCCCACTGAGGGGCTCAGGCAGGACAGGACCCTCCTTCCTGGATCTCCACCCTCCACACAGGCACGCAGACGAGGCAGAGGGCTCTGCAGCAGCTGGAAGCAGCGTCAGGGCCATTCCAGGTGCCCTGGCTGGTGTCTGAGGTGAGTGGCACCTGGGGAGCAGAGCAACCATGGCTCCCTGCTGGTGGCAGCGTGGGCCTGATGAGCTGGAGTGAGCAGGAGCTGTGGGACATCCACCTGGGACGAGGCTGAGGGGCCTGACTGGGATCAGAAGGAATGGCTGGGGAAAGGCCGATGTGAAGGGACCAGCAGGATGGGCTGGGCTGCAGAAGGTAAGGCAGAAAGGAGTCGAGTACTTGGAGCTGGGGGCTGGGAAATGGGATGGAGGGGGCAGTAGGGCTGTGCAGGAGGGACCTGAGGTGAGAGGGCAGGTGTGGCCCTGACTAACCCTGAGGGTACTGCTCTCCACAGACCCTGTGCCCTCTGCCCATCCATCCCCTGGGCTGTCTCTGCCCTGCAGAGGTCCCACCCTGGGTCTGCAGGCACATCCCAAAGAAAGGGGTGTGCACCTCCCAAAGAAAGGTCCCTCACAGGTTCTGCCATGACTCTTGTCCCCACAGCCCCTCCAAGCACTGAGACTTGTTCATACTTGGTGCCACAGAGGCACTTGCTGTGCTGAGCCCAAAGCACCTGTACCCCAAGGCTCTTGAGGGGGACCAGGAGGTGACAACACCATTGTCCTGCTGTGTGCCAAGTGTCTGAAATCAGGCAAAAGGTGGGATTTGTGCTGCACAATCAGTAGAGTAGATAAAAGCCTCTGACATTTTTTTAATAGGGGTGCTAAGAACGTCTCAGCAGCTCTAAGATGGTTCTGCAGTTTTGTGTAAATGCCTCATCAAAGTGGTAATGTATTCTAATTATTAGCAGAGCCCTGGCTGCCTCATGAACCCGTAATATTTTGTGACATGTGACATTACAATGAAAATGTATGAATAACAATTTTTCATTTAAATTACCAGCTGTATGATCAAGTTTTTTGCAGTATTACGAGGTTTGGGGTAAATACTCCATAAATATGTAAATAACTTGAGATGTTGCTGCGTTAGGTAATTGCAGGAGGACAGGGATTGTGGTACAGATGAACCAAGAGTGGGCACTCTGAGATTCTGTTTCTTTTGGGCACATGGCTGGGGCTGCCTGATTCTTGCATTCGCTCCCCAGGCTGTGGGCTCCCACCCTTGGGGGGCACCTGAAACACCTTCTCAGGTGCTGCACCCTTTGCAGCCACTTTTCCCACCCAGCTGGGGATCTCTCTGTGCCACCTGGATGGCAGAGCTGTGCTGCCTCTTATGGGAATCTTCCAGGGGATTCATCACGGACTGGGGGTCACTGAGTCCTGTGTTTTTGTGAGATGAAATCTTCTGAAGAAACCCTCATTGCTTTTTCCCCAGTCAGCCTGGCCTTAGGGCTGGTTTCCCTCACCCAGAGCAGACCCACTGAGACCAAAGGAAAGCTGTGAGCACATATCCAAATATTTTTTCACATCAACTAAAAATCAAGATATTTTTCCTTGGGAAAGAAAAAAAAGAGATTAATTTGGTTTAGCTTTTCATTTATTTGTTTTCCTAATTTGCTTTCTAATCTTTATCCAGTTCAAAATGAGGCAGAATGAGTAAATGAGGAAGCTTGTATGCAGATTCAAAAGCTCCAAGCTCCTATTTCCATCATTTTTTCCCATCTGGGTTTGATCCTGAAAGCCTCCCTGCCCATGCTGTGCCAGAGCCACTTTGGCCCTCCAAACCCAGGGGTCACAGGCAGGAATACAGATGCTGGGCCAGTGAGCCTGGACATCATCCATGTTTTCTGTGGCTCCAGCTGCTACTTCCATGGGGATAATGCATCACCTGGAGCTGCTGAGGTGCAGGGAGGAGCTACAGACACAGGGCTGGACATACTGACCCCCAGTGGGTCCCTTCTGCCATCCCCGAGTGAGGACCCTCTTCTCTTCATGCCTTCACATGGCTCCTGAGCCATCCATCCCTTCTGTGGCCCACCCCTGGTTCTCCCTGCTTGGAGCAGTTTTCTCTGGACACACATGCAGGGTGCTCTGGGACAGGGAAGCTGCAGTCTTCTCTTCTCCTTTCCTCCTCAATGTTCCAGGTCTGCTGGAGAGGGGGAAGCCTGGGATGTCCTTCTCCACCACCTGGACAGGGAAACTGCCCTTGTGTGCGCCTGTGGGAGGAGGTAAAATGTGCTGCTCTGAGTCAATTTTTACAGTGGAAATACTAGAGATGAACTTGAGAATTAAAACATGAGAGAACAAAGTGTGTCTTCACCAGGGAGAGGTGAAAACAGTAGCACTTTCATTATGAAAATGGTATTTCTGGAAGAAAAACAGCAGGAGTGCAATCTCCTGGAGTGTCTGGGGTTAGCATGAGAGCGCTGAGAGAAGACTTCCCAGAGTACTGATGGGCCAGAGGGGGAGAGGAGGGATTAAGAGACCTCCAGCTGTGGATTTCTCTCTCTCGGGGTTCCTGAAGGTCAGGGTGACCCCAAGAGAGATCTGAAAAGAGTCTTTGCTTCCCTAGCCCGAACGCAGTTAAATGAGGAGTCTTGGAATGCTTCCAGTTGTGCTTTCAAGGTTTTTTATTTCTTCTAATCTATCATATTTTCTCTCTGACCTGCCGTGGTCTGCTTAGTACAGAAGCCATGGCAGTCTGGCCTCGAGTCCTGGGCAGCTCCCACATGATATACTCAAAACTACATGTACCATGTTCACAATTCCTGTACCAATATCTAAGATCTATGTTGGACAGTGTGTCTCTACCTTAAACCAATAGAAAAGTGTCACAATCACAGCAAGACATGGAGGACAAGAACAAGAAGAAGAAGGTCAGGACACGCCCAAATCCCTCCATTTTGTCCCCTCAACCCCTTCTTATCTTAAAAACTCCAAATTTCTATTTTTTCCAGCCTGTGTCCATTCACTTATTACACTACTCAAACCCTTGTGACTTGTAATTCCTTGTACAAAATTGACAGTTTTCCACAGGCTAAAATCGAAGCCACAGCTGTTTTTGACTTCTTGCCAGGGTCTCTGAGACCCCTGACAGGGTCTCGAGACAGCCAGGCCAGCCAGAGGAATGTTCTGGACTCCAACCCCCAGCAGCATCAGCCTGCCCATCATCACCAGCACCCTGCTGGGAGCACTGCCCAGCCTCCAGGGCTGAGCCAGCCCTCGTGCCTGCTCTGCCATGCCTGGGGGAGAGCATCTCCCTGGGGCAGGAGCTGCTCAGGGGCACCCAGAGCCCATTCTGGGGCTTGGTAGATCCCAGATCAGTGCTCAGGGAGCTCCTGCACTGTTGAGCAGAGCCAGGGTCACAGGTTGTACCTGTGTGTGCTGCAATGTCCCAGGCAGCTGGAGGAGATTGCAGCACTGCCTGTGCTGCTGCAGGTCCAGGAGATGCACTTGAGGTCACCTCATGCCCTTGCTGCTGTGGCCTCTGCTGCCTGCAGGACCTGGGGGCACCCTGGGGCTGCTTCCTCACTCTGAACAAGGAGGCTGGGATGTTCCCACATCCCCCGTCACCTCCCTGTGCCCGGGGTGTGACACCTGCCCACTCTTGTGCTGTATCCCCTCTGTTAGAGACATGGTCACTTTGGGACAGAGACTGTCCCTTCTCGTCCCCAGGCTCTTGTCTGGGCCCTGCCAGAGATGCCCAAGGTGCACTGGCCAGGGGGATTGTCGGAACTCAAAATGTCCCTCAGACATTTTCAGAGGTTCCAGGCCTTGGTCAAAAGCATTTTAGACCCTGGCAAGCAGCTGAAAACAGCTGTGATCTTGAGTTTGAACCATGGAATGAATTACCAACTTTGAAGGTGGAACAAGCGGTCACAGAGAGTTAGATGGTATAGTAAAAGTAGCCACAAATTAGAGGGGAAAATTTTTTAGTATTGTACAGGGGGGTTTTAACACCTGTACAGGGGGGTTTTACTTTGTACAGGGGGGTCAGGAGTTCTAAGATGGAGGAAAGTGGGCCTGATCCTGTTCTTCCTCCTTCTTCTTCCTTACCTCCATGTTCTTGGTGATGTTGGCACTCACAGATTGGTTTAGAGTAGAAAAGCACATTGTAACATAGATAGTAGGTATTGGGGAAAATATGTAAACATATAATACGTAATATATCATATAAAAGATAGCAGCAGCCTTGGGCGGGGGGAGAGACGATGGAGACACCGGACAGTGAAGGTGTCAGGAGAGTGTGAGTCTCTGCCTGGGCCGCTGACCTAGGCAGCCACAGCGGGCGAAGACAATCTTTTAAATAACGAGCAATAAACTGCCTTGAGACCGAACCACAAGAGGCTGCGGAGTTTTTCTTTGGAAGCACGGGTTGGAGGAGAGACTTTACCACCACACGAGACCCCTGAATCAATCCCGGGGTTCTCACAGGGGATGAGCTCCTGGCCTTGCAGAGGGGAAGGGGCTTCAGGACAGGAGCAGAATGGCCCAGTGCCCATGTGTGTCCGGCAGGCTGGCTGTCCTCAGGCTCTCCTTGCGGGGTGGGTGACAACAGACCGGGGCATGAGCTGTGCCAAGGAACTGTAATGTCCTCAGGGCCCACGGCTGCCTCCAGAGGCTGAGGGACAGCGGGATGGCTCCTCTCTGAGCTGACCAGTGGGGCATTGTCACTTGCCATACGAGCAGATGTCGCTGTGCTGGAGCAGAGCTGCCGAGCAGGTGTGGAGCGAGGGATCCTGGGGATGGTAGGGAACGGTGGGGAGCCCTCACCTCTGCCAGCCCATGCTCCCTGGCATCAACCCACAAAATGAGGCACAGTGATCTGCTGGGGTCCTGGGACCAGCTGGGCCTGGGGCACCCCAAGGGGACAGGGGGATCACAGGGCACAGGGGCTGTGGCAGCGATGCTGTGCCCATGTCAGGGCTGGTGGGGGCAGGTGCTGCACAGGGAGCACAGCCAGCTCCCACCACTCCTGTCAAGTGAAGAGAGAAGGACTCAGTACTGATTAATTATTTAGATTAGAGCAATCCAAAGGGATTAAAATATGCCTGGGGAATGGTGATTTGACAAGTGTATCTGGGGGGGTAACAGAGCTGTCACCAAGTCCCCTATGTCTGGCTGGCCCATGAGGGAGCTTTCTTGGGGCTGGGGAGGCTGAGGGGAGCAGCAAACAGAATAGGTTTTCATTTTTCTCTGCCTGAGCTCTGTAAGCAGCTCAGAGTGTGACTGGAAAAGCAATGGAGCTGGGAGAGGGAATCCCACCATCACACAGCCTCAAGAGAGGGAATATTTGATGAAGCTGAGTCCTGTGAAGAGAAAGCAGAGGCTGTTACCATCACAGATACTTCAGCACAGATGCCACAGAAGAAAGAAGACTGGCTTTGTAAAGAGCCTTTGTATTATTTCCTGCCTCTCCAGCTTCACTGAAGTGAAAATGAGGCATTTTTTTAAGAGCGAGGAAAAAAAAAAAAAAAAGAAAAGAAAGGCAGGAGAACAACTTTTTGTCTCTGCTGAAAGCTTGATGCTGTGCTTTAACTCTTCCCTGAGCTCATCTGCCAAAGACAGGCTCCTTGCAGGCTCTCTGGGCTGCAGTAGAAAATGGATTTTCTTTAGCAGGCCCTGGTGAGTCACTTCTCTTAGCAGATATATCTGCTGGGCTGTCGGAGATGAGCTCTTCTCAGGCGGGCTGGAACCAGCACCGAGCTCTGCTGATGAAAGGCGCCAGATGCCATCGATCACTTGGTCCCTGCCAGGCCACAGAAGAGCAGCTGGCTGTTCTTCAGCCTGACCCGTGTGCCACCAGGTGCCCCCTTCTCCCCTTCATTGCAGGCATTATTCTGACTCCGTTCTCCGGCTATGGCTGGGTCCAAAGCCTCTGCCCTGCCAAGAGCTCAGCTCCCCTTGGCACGAAGAACTTTCTAAGTTTGAGCCAAGGGCTCTGTTCCCCTTCCAGCCATCACAGATGAATGAAGACCTCCACTCTCTCCTTTGTTTTACTTCTTCCAGGGCAGGAGCACACTGACATAGGAGAGATTTACTTTTGGTATTAGGAGGAAATTCTTCACTAGGAGAGTGGTTGAGCCCTCCAGAGGTTGCCAAGAGAAGCCATGGCTCCCCATCCTGAAAGTGTCCAAAGCCAGGAGGGATGGGGCTGGTTACTCCAAGGGCAGGTATCTCTGCCCATGGTAGGGGGCTGGAAGGTCCCTTCCAACCCACACCATTCTATGATTCCATGACACCTACACATATTCTACATTTCCTCCTGAGGTCAAGGTGGTATGTGAGAGGAGAAGAAATGTGTGTCTGGACTTGTCCTCCCCATGTCAGCATTCAGGGAGCACTGAGAACAGTCTGCAGAAGTCCACAGGGTGCAAATTGCTCATAAAATCATTGAACTGTCCAGACAGCAATGACCTGTTCAGAAGGCAGGAGGGCCTGTGAACCTACTGAGAAGGCTGTGCTGGGTAAGTTGGCCATACCCATTTTTTCCCATGAGATTGTTACTTTCCATACTTGTAGCTGTCAAAAGCTTCCCTGGAAACCTCTGAGGCCAGGTCAGATGGGCTCTGAGTAACCTGGTCTAGCTGAAGATATCCTTGCTCGTTGCAAGGGGGGTGGTCCAAGTGGCCTTTAAGGGTCCCTTCCAACCCAAAGTACTTTATGATTTGACAAAGAGCTCTTCAAATAAACCAGAGTGTGGAGCTCCCATTCCAGACACATCTGAATCTTAGGCAGTTCCCTGTGAATCTTCTAAATCATAAAAATAATACAGATGTAAATTAAACTGTCCTGAAGGCATCTGGAAGAATGCTAATGGGGGAGCTGTTCTCCTTGCTTTCTTGTCAGTGACAGAGATGGACTCAAATTAACTGTTTTCAACCACCTTCCAGACAGGAACAGGGAACAAGGTCACTGGGATCTTTGGGAGCTCTGAGCTCCTCCATTCCCTCAGTGCTTTTCTGTCGAGCAGAGCCCCTGCTGACCTCTCAGACCAACACTCACCACAGAAGGATGGATGTGACCCTGTAAGTGATACTGCAGGAGTCATTCAGTAGTGACCTCTGCTTTTTGCCCATCTTCCTGTCTCTGAATTTCTAGCTGGAGTAGGGCTGACATTTTTTGAAAACTGTCCTGGTTTCAGCCAGGACCCTCCTGTTGTTCGATACCACCTCAGGTCATTGCCAGGATGGAGCAAAGGACTCTCTTGGGCTCCTGAGAAGAAGGAAATGGCTTCCAGTAAAAAAACATAGGAGCCTTTGGCCCTTGTTCATTGTCTCAGGGTCCATGGTAGGCATTTTGGCACATAAATCACTCTCTCTTTCATACACTTTTTTTGTTAATATTGTTGCTGTTACTGTTTTTTTTTCCCTTATCTCATTGCTGTTTCCAGTAAATTGTTTTTGTCTCAAACTGTGATCTTTGCCTTTTGTGCTTCCAATTTTCAGCTCCATCACCCTGCAGAGGAAAGGAGGAGGGAAAATGGGAGGGGGCAGTGAGCGAGCAGTGCGTGGTTTGGAGTGTTTCAGTGGGAGCACTGAATTGGAGAATACCAGTCTTAAACCATAATAGCCTTCTTTGGTGCCCAGTATGGGACACTGATGGCTTGAGATAATAACAGATCTGGCCAGAATGAGTAGGAAACAAATTTGACCTAAGCATTTGTTGTATTAGCTGCAGGGAAACTGGCCACAACGTTGTTTGGTCTGTTCATGTGGGCATGGTACCTCACCCTGTCTGTATTTTCATATAAACTCTGTGCCCAGCACAGAGAGCAGGGTGAGGGGTCAGGATCGCTCTGTTGGTGCACTGTGGGATGTTGGTTTAAGACAGGCTAACACTGAGGCCACTGAAGTGATTATCACTGAAGCACAGCTTCTTCTGGCACCCCAACTATCAGTGCTGGGCTGGGTGTTCACAGGTAAAGTCTCTGCCATACATCATGCCAGTGATGTTACCCGGACTAAGAGGATTGGTGTGATCACACAGCGGGCTTGGATAGGAAACCCCAGTAGCCTTGGGATCTTGGAAATCATCACAAAGTGGCCCTAAGGTGAAAATTTCAGAGTGTCATGAGAAGAGGAGGAGGAGAAGGTGACATGTGCTGAGGAGGCCCCACCCATATTATCAGCTGCCTGAAAATGAAGAGCAATGTGCTCTTTTCACTGAGAGGTCCTGCCTTATTGCAGGGATGCATTGGACATGGAAAGTTGCTGTATGGGGCCCTACATGGCGAGTGGCAGAACGTAATGAGGGACAAGGTGGATCAAATCAGGTTGCAGAGGTGAAGAGACTGGAACAGCCATGCCAGAGCATCTCCTACTCAGCTCTGTGTGGTTGAGATAGGGATTTTAGCAGAGTAACGGAATCACAGAATCACAGAATATCCTGAGCTGGAGGAACCCACAGAATCATCCAGCCCAGCCCCTGCCCTGCCCAGACCCCCAACAACCCCACCCTGTCCATCCCTGGCAGCACTGCCCAAAGGCTCCTGGAGCTCTGGCAGCCTCGGGGCCGCGCCCATTCCCTGGGCAGCCTGGGCAGTGCCAGCACCTCTGGGGGAAGAACCTTTCCTGATCTCCAGACTGAGCTGCCCTGGCCCAGCTCCAGCCGTTCCCTGGCTGCTGTCCCTGTCCCAGGGCAGAGATGGGAGCTGCCCCTCAGGAGGAGCTGCAGCCCCTGGTGAGTTCTGAGCTCAATCCCCTCTTCTCCAGCTGGACAAACTCTTCAGCTGCTCCTCCTATGGTTTCACCTTGAGATCCTTCACCAAAGAATAACCTGAGCTGAAAGGGACTCACAGGGTTCTCAGAGTCCAAGTCTACTCCAGCAGAGCTGGGTAAAGACTTGTCTCCTATAACAGGATCTGCACTCATCCCTGCCCAGTGGAGCTGGTGTTACTCCCACAGACTTTGCTCTTTGTCACTTGGATACTATGACCATTTATTTGACTGAAATTTCACAGCATATGGGCAAACTCAGCTGTAGAACTAACATCTCCAGCACCAAGCTGCTGCCTGTGTGGGGACAGACAACTACATTTATAAGGAAACTGACCCTAAGTGATGAACTGTGGGATGAAAATTGAATTAGAAAAAAAAAAAAAATCAGCTTTCACTGCTGCTGTGCAAAAACCAGAGGAGCAGCAGCAATCATGAGCAGCCACATCCACAAGCATCCCAAGGTACATTCAATTTCCAGAGCTCACTGTCAGCCCTGGTGTTTTGTGTCAGTGAGACCCGAGCACTTCTCTGGGGTTAAGCACAGGCTGAAGAGCTGTGTGGAGTAGCACACACAGCAGGGGAGCTCAGATCCTACAGCCTCATGCCACAGACCCTGTTATGTGTTTTATGGAAATGGACAGGCTCATGTTTCCTGGACTTCTGCTCCATGCCGGAGCTGAGAAAACTGATCCAGTGGCAAGGATGCTCTTGGCCAGCCTTCAGAGACCACGAGGCAGTGTGGAAGTCTTATCTGCAGAGACAGATGGGGGTTTAAAATTGAACTGCAACATAAAATTCTGCTGTGAGCTGTCATATCTGTGGTCTTTTATCATGACGTCTCTCTGTCAAATGCATTGTTTAATATCAATCACATCAATGAATACAAGTTTTATATACATTTATGCAAAATTTCAATTTTTGCTTACATTGCCTGGGTGTTAGAAATCACATTACTTACATTTTTCAATAGCAGCCCTGCTTTTTCCTGTAGGAGAACTATCAATGGTTTGATGTATTTTTATGTGGATCACTTTCTCAGTGAAAACATTTGTAAATCTTTATTCCCATAGTCTATCCACTTCAGAATGCTGCAGTCATAAACTACTGTGGGGAGGATGAACTTGGCTTGATCCTGCAGGGGCAAGCACGTGGCTGTAATCAACTCCCACACTGCAAACCTCCTTAGGTCAGGAAGAGGAGGGCAACAGTGGGGCGGGAGAAAGGGTGAAAAAGCAGTAAGTGAGGAGCTGCTTCTGTTTTTGTTGTTGTTGTTGTTCTTCTTCTTCTTCTTCTTCTTCACCATTGTTACTATTTTCAGTATTGTTTTTTTTGCATTTTATATTCCCGGGAATTGTTCTGGGTGCTTGTTCTGTGGACTTGATGCAAGACAGACATCCAGATCCTCTGTGTGCCTGTGGTCCTCCTCCAAGGATGGCCCAGGTTTCCTCGTGCATGGACAGTCTGTCAAGAGTGAATTCTACTGAGTGCCCCAGAGGCTGCTCTATGTCAAATACTCCTTGTTGTCCTCCTGAATACCTAACTGTGCCCAGAGCTCCAGGAGGGGAAGAGAAAAATATTTGGGATGCCCAGGAGCTGCAGTTCATGCCTTTTCATCAGCAGAGTTCTTACCAGAATGGTGATCCTGGGTTTAGTCTGATTAGTGAGACATGCAGAACCATTTGTTATCTGCTCCTCCAGTGACGTGGGCAGAGCACAGGCCATGCGAAATGTGCCCGGGCTGTGTAACGAGATGATAATTAAGCAGTAATATGCAACCAGGGCTGTCAAAGGGTGAGGCCAGAGCAAAACAAGGCAGCTGCTGCCAGGAGGTGAGTCTGGGCAAGGGAGAAGGATTTTCTCTCTCAGCAGCCTTTATTTAATGGATTTCAGCAGGATGGTTAACAAAGAGCAAAGCCAGGCCATGTGTTCACACAATCAACAGCTCCACATCACCTGCTGATCCCTGAAAGGGAAACATGAAGACCATGAGCAGCAAAATAGGGGGTGTCATGGTTTGACACTGGCACAATGCCAGTGCCCCCCATGAAAATGCAACCTCTCAATTGAATACTGTGAAATGCGATTGAGAACAGAGCAAAGCAGGCCCAAGCTTAATAACAAGGAAAAAAACTTTATTAAGCTACTACTACTATACTACTATAAAAGGAAAAAAGAAAGAAAAAAAACCCCACAAAATTAAAAATGAAAACCTTCCAAAGCATTCCTCCTCCCACCACCCAACTCCAACAAACCACAGTGAGACACAATCTGGACCCCAGTCAGGTTTCCACCCTCCAGACAATCGATACTCAGTCCATTGAGGGAGAGAGGAGCCTCTCCTGTGCCGCAGACCCCCAAGAAACACAGCTGCCACATCCTGTGCTTCCATGTCACCACATGGCACAGCCCAGAGAAAAAGTTTGCCATGGTGGCCCTCTCCTTTCCATGCACAGTGCTCTCACCACCAATGCATGGATGGACAGACTGCTTTTAGGATTTTTCCTTTCAAGGATGCCCTGCCAAGAGGGGAAAAAAAACAACAGTTCAATTTCTCATTTTTGGGACCACCGTCCCCCCCATTTTCCCCTGGGGCTGAGGGTCCAAGAACAGAGATCTTCTTCTCTTCTTCCTCTGCGAAGACAGGGGGCACCACCACAAACGCCCTAACTTTTCTCTGTTCGCTCCACTTCTGTCTTTTCCCAGCTGAAGCAGGTCTCTTTGGCTCACCAGCATCCTCCTAAAATACAGTCTCTCTTGGAGGAGAAGATCGGTTCAGTCTGTGGCTACCAAGAAAAAGTCCAGCCAAAAGCCACTCCATCATCTCCTCCCACCTAGAATTTCTCCTTCCAACATCCCAGGGTCCAAGATGTCTCTCTTCCTCTCTTTCAAACCAAGGAAGAGAAAAATTTCACAAAGCTTTCATTTCTCAAGGAAGGGTTAAAAGTCCCGACTCCCAAAGATGGCTCACTGCCCAGGCTCCAGCTCCCACAGCCCGGCTGGGCACCTTGCGGCCCCCCCTCTCTTCTCCTTCCCCGCGGTGAACTGCTGACAAACCGCCGCTGTCTCTCTTTCTCTCTTGGGAGAGAGAGAGACTCTGGGGGGAAACGGAGACATCCCAGATTTCTCCACCCTTCCATCTGCAGGGGGCCAGCCCGGTTCCAGCCCCTCCACCCTTGGGCCTACCTCCGAAGGCCACATGGCTTTTCCCCTTCCCCACCCAGCTCGTCACCAGGCAGGGGAGAGTCTGCACTGCACCCTGACAGGAATAAAAGAGAGCGAGTTCTCCTGGGAATTCTGCTTTTAACCCCTCTGTGTTCTCAGAGGCGTGTCCACCTTCAATTGGTCAATATCCAAACTGACCTCTTCCTTCCGAGAAAATTCTTTTTCCGTGTCAAACCACGACAGGGGGAAACACAGGAAGACTTGGGGAAGGCAAAGTTTCTGCCTGTCCAGGATTTTCTGCAGGCTGGGAGACAGAGGAGGGATTGCTGTACCTGGGCTGGGAAGCTGCAGCACTGGGGGTTTGCTGTAACTGCTGCTCTTTGTCCTCATGCTGGGTCTTACAACCTGACTACATCGATGTGTGGGCTGCTCACACAGACCCATCTGGCTCAGAGTTGGACCTCTTCCCTTACTGCTTCATACTTGACATTACTTGGCGCCCTGCAAATTTTGTCTAGAGGCAAACTACTCTCCTCCAACCAACCTCCATCTCTATCACCTCCATCATTTCCATCTCCATCCCATGTCCATGTCCATGTCCATGTCCATGTCCATGTCCATGTCCATGTCCATGTCCATCCCATGTCCATGTCCATGTCCATGTCCATGTCCATGTCCATGTCCATGTCCATGTCCATGTCCATGTCCATCTCATCATCTTCCTTCCCCAGTTCCAGTGTTTAGAACTGTCCTTTACAAAATTCCCTCCATCACGCTCTTATTTGATGAGAATTCCCTGCCTGTTTGGAGATCTGCTATTTCTGTCCAGCACTCAGCATATTTACAAATGGGCTTTACCAGCATTAGCTGGACCTGGTTTTAATCCAAATCTGTAAAGCCTGATTGTGCCTGGGCTCTCTATCCTATCAGCCACATGGGTGCTCTCCCCTGCAAACGAGAACAGATTTTCTGGGCAGAGGCTGTGCTCCATAACATCATTCTGACTGGCCTTGATAATATTCCTAGCCTTTAATTCTTTATTAATTCAATTCTGTATCAGCTTTACTGCTTCTCTGCCAAGGACTGATATCACTGGAGAATGTTACCTTGAAAATTCAGCCTTGACACATTAATTTACACTAAGAAACCTTATGTTTTTCTTCAGTTACCCACTGACATACTGAATTTGACCCTTTTCCCCCCTTTTTGTCAGCAGCCAAGGGTGTATCTGCTCTTGCTCTTATGTTCTTGTTGGGGTGTTAACCAATGCTCCTGGGAATCTATCTCCCCTGAATGCTTTCTCTTGTTGCATGGACTGTGGATATGCTACTGGATCTCCAATTTCCTTGAGAAATGTTAGAGACAATTAGCACCACACTGTTTGTGTGCGTTTGTGTCATAAGAAGCTGCCGCTGTGCTGTCCCTGCAGCCTCCATCCATATTACAACATTCACAGCCTTGGTGTTTTTTTTCACTGTGACACTTGTCCTTGAAGGTGCTCAGGAAGCCCAGGTGGGACTGTAGGCCACCCAGGCTCTCCTGCTGGCGGTGTTGATCCCAGCGGTGAGCTGGGCTTTGCAATTGGAGATGATCCTCCTGGCACTGTAATTACATTGTGAAGACACTTGAAATTTTCTGTTGTTAAATATTTAATGCTGTAAGAGGAATAAGAGCCCGAATGTGAATTTTCTGATGAATGTCTTACTCACCTGTGGATGTCCTTAGAGCCTCCCCTCTCCTTCCAGACACAGTGACTATGAATATTCATCCCCTTCCCTCCAGGGCTTGCCTCCTTTGTGAGGCTGCCAAGGGCTACACCTGGGAGCTCAGATAAGCAAGGAGACAATGGGGCATTTAGCAGGACAGGGGATGTGCTGAGAATGACTGTCACAGGGAGATGATGTGACAGTAATTGAGACCCCCTTCTTCAGGGGTGTCAGTGTGTGCCTGCCAGGGACGCCCCGTGCCAATCTGGTTTGTTCACCTGGAGAAGGAGATGGGCTGTGCAGGGGCAGTGAGGGCTCGGGGGGTGCAGGGGGTCCATGCTCAGCTCGCACTGAAGATAATGCTAATTTACAGTGCCTGCTCAGTCCCAGGGTAGCATCACCTCCACCTGCTGTGGTACTACAGGTCCTTTGGGCTCTTCAGTGAGGGGAGAGTGGCATGAAGAGGCAGGCAGGGCTGGCCAACCCCCTTCTGTCTCTTCTGGTGGGTTTCTTGGCAAATAAATCAGTGATTTTGTTTAATGGCAGCTCCAAAGACTGTGAAATTGTTTTGCACTAAATGGAAACAGAATCCTTGGGCTGTGTTTGAATGGGGTTGGTGTGGAAGGACACTGCCTCAGGTGCTGGTGTGATTCAATATGGCCAGGAAAATGCCAAAGCTTTATGAATTTTATTTATAACCCTGATTTTTATTCTCTTTGGCATTACTCCTGCTTCAGCCAGGGGACCACCTACAGGATGTTTCTGCCGTGAAAGGAAATGAGGAAGAGCTTTGCAGCCTGACAGTGAATGGGACTGTACTCAGCAACTGTGGGCACTGGGCAGTTCCTACATCAGACACTGGAGACTGGGCTCACCCTGCTCAAAAAAGAGAGGAGAAATGAGGATGAGTCTCCTGGGTGGTCCTCAAACTGACAAGCACTCCAGTAGCACCATGTCCCTATCTACAGTGGAGAGGGGTCATTCCCAGCTGTGAAAACTGGAAGTGATGTCCCACTTTAAAAGAGCCATTGCTGCATTGGCAGCTATCCCTTGAGACAGTCCAGTAAGACAAATATCCACTGCTTCTCTGTGATCAATGGAGACAATTAAATTAATTTTTGAAATTACAGATTTTGTCCACAGTAGGAATTCCCTGATTCTCTGATTGCAAGATACAAAATCACCAGAAAACTTTTAGAAACTACTCATCTTGTGATTTTCTCTTTGCAGTGACATTTCAAGGAAACTGTAGGTTTCCTTCCTCTGGTTGCTTTTCTTGCAAAAATGTAAGTTTGTTTCACTGAGAAAAGGTTTTGATAGCACAGCCTGAATCAGCTTTAATATATCACAGACAGCAGCTTGTCCCAGCTGGGATGGCAGCTTTGAGCCCATACAGATACAGTCAGCACTGCTCTACACGTCTGTGACTGGGTGAGTGCAGATCTGGGACGAGAGCCACGCTGTGCTGGCCAGCATAGCTGTGCTGATCTCTAGGCAGGTTTGCTCTTTTCTGCTCTTGATCACTGTGTTAAATCCTCCAGTACTGACGCCCAGACACGGGTACCTGGGGGCTAAAGGGTGGCTGGTTGGTCCTTCAGCTCAGCACTCAGAGACAAAGGAGCAGAAAAGGAAATAAAGGGATTTATCTTCCTGCTGGCCCAGCAGGAATGTGGAAAACCTGTTGTCACCCCATCTGTCATCTCCTTGGGAAGTGACTGCTTGCTGGGGTGTGCTTTGCTCTGCATCAGCTGGAGGAAGTGCTGTGCCTTGGGGCTCCCCCTCCTCCCTTCCACTGTCCTTTGGCTTTAGGAACACTCCTGATGTGGCTGTGTGACCTCCTGTACCCTGTGGCCACCAGGCACTGTGACACCCCTCCTGCAGCCTTTGCAGGGAGGGGCCCAGCACCACCAAAGAGCAGCATGTCTTGCTCCAGTTGGATCCAGTGAGGAGGCACCTTCCTCCAGGCTCTCTTTGCACCAGTGGTCCAGAGTGGGGCATCCCCTGGCTCGGCTTACACCCAGGAAAACCATTTACACCCAGTTGCATTGGAAATGGACTGGGATGTGTCCCTACCCTTTGACCAGAGCCCTGCTTTGGGCTCCTCACATCAGCACACAGCCTTCAGGTGAAGAGAACTGTTCCCTTCTGTGCTGACAGAGACTGCCAGAGCTGATGGATGGACAGACATAAAGAGCTCCACCGACCTGGAAAAGACAGAGGAATTAAGGTGTCTGAGCATGGAGGACCTCAGGGGCAGCAAGCAAAGGTCTGGTGACTGTTTTGGACGCAGTGTGGCAGTGATAGGTGGTCAGGGCTGTGTCTTCAGCAATTGCTTTTGTTTTGCTGTTCCTCAGCCATCACATACGGCCCTGCCTGGGGAAGGTGTGTGAGCAGAGCTGTCTGCACACACTCCAAACCAGCGTGGGGAGCTGCCCAGGGTGCACAGAGCCTCAGGAGCCAACTGTGGCTGCATGGAGGTGCTGCTTCCCGGGCAGGAGATCCAGCACGAGCAGGACAGGATTTCACCTGCAGGTGCCCAGCTATTCCAGCAGCCTTTGGTTCTCAGGTCCTGGGCGACAAGTGTGCCCCAAGGATACGTCTGTCAGAGCTGGCAGGACCTTTTCACATGGGGTGAAGATGGAGAGGGGAGTTTCTGAGGCCATTCTCCAGGAGTCCAGCCATGCCCTGCTTTCATGCAATCACAGAATCACAGAATATTCTGAACTGAAGGGACCCACAGGATCATCCATTCCAGCTCCTGTCCCTGCCTAGACCCCACAACAACCCCACCCTGGCCATCCCTGGCAGCGCTGCCCAAAGGCTCCTGGAGCTCTGGCAGCCTCGGGGCCGTGCCTATTCCCTGGGCAGCCTCTGGCTTTGCTGGTGATGAATGGCACACATGCAGAGGGGAATCTCCCTGCACCAGCTTTGGGTAGATAGAGCTGCCTGGTGGATGGTGTGGCTCTGGATGTGGTGCTGGATGACTCCATCTGAGGGTGAATGCAGCAGAGATGACACTCTGACTCGAGGTTAGATTTGATTTATTATTCTCAGGACCCTTTAGCACAGCAAAGCTTTTTGAGTTCACTGAAACAAGTGCTCTTTGTTTTACTACCTTTATAAATCACCTGAGTGTGCAGAAATGTAGGAACAGAAAACGTTAGTGTGGAATAAACAATCGCTAACCAGAGAGGCAAAAGAATCAATATTCATAAGATAAAGCACCAGTGTAAAGTGAATTATCATAATAAAGAGAAAATGAAACAAATCAAGGGGTGAGACTCACAAAATCTTACTGTCTAAAGAAACTGTACCTGAAGAGTTTCTGTGGACTGTGGATCTCACTGAAGGGCAATGGCCAATGCCCCTGGACACAGGAGGGCTCAGGATGGCTCCTTGGCTCAATCTAATCCCTCTTAGATGTGCAGAAGAGTGAACCTCAGCTGCATGTAACTGTCAGGATTGGGATCATGCAGGAGAGACCAAGGGCATGAGGTGGGGAATAAGAGAGGGGATTTCAGCTTGGGAAGACACACTTGGTGATGCAGTGCAGGATGAGCCTGATGGTGACAGCAGTGTCATCTGATGGGGAGAAAGCAAGGGAAAGGGTCTGCAGAGTTTTTCAGCAGCATGAGCAGCTCCCATAATAGGTGGGAAGAGGGCAGAGACATTGCTGGTACCTCTGTCACTGGCATTCAACTGCAGGGATGCTGGGAGGAGGAGGGCATTTCCTCTGCCTGGCCTGGGACAGGTTGCATGGCCAGGAGTCCTGGGCCCTCGTGGAACTTGCTTCACAGAATCACAGAATCACAAGGTTGGAAAAGACCTTCAAGATCATCGAGACCAACCTGTTCCCTGACACCTCAGCTAAACCATGGCACTGAGTGCCACATCCAGTTTTTTTTTGAAACACATCCAGGGATGGCGACTCCACCACCTCCCCAGCCAGACAATTCCAGTACTTTATCACCCTTCGCATGAAAAACTTTTTCCTAATATCCAAACTATATTTTCCTTGATGCAGCTTAAGACTGTGTCCTCTGTTTTTGTCAGTTGTTGCCTGGAGAAAGAGACCAACCTCCACCTGACAACAACCACCTTTCAGGGAGTTGTAGAGAGTGATAAGGTCACATCTGAGTCTCCTTTTCTCCAGACTAAACAATCCCAGCTCCCTCAGTCGTTCCTCACAGGGTTTGTGTTCCCAGCCCCTCTCCAGCCTCGTTGCCTCCTCTGGATGCGCTCGGGTGTCTCAACGTCCATCCCAAACTGAGGGGCCAGAACTGGACACAGCACTCAAGGTGTGGCCTCACCAGTGCCGAGTACAGGGGAAGGATGACCCCCCTAGTTCTGCTGGTCACACCATTGCTGATACAGGCCAGGAGCCATTGGCCTTTTTGGCCACCAGGGCACACTGCTGGCTCATGTGTAGTTGGCTGTCGACCAGTGCCCCCAGGTCCCTCTCTGCCTGGACACTGTCCAGCCTGTAATGTTGCAGGGGGTTATTGTGGCCAAAATGCAGGACTCGGCACTTGGACTTATTAAACATCATCTTATTGGACTCTGCCCGTCCCTCCAACCGATCTAAGTCTCTCTGCAGAGCCCTCCTACCTTCCAACAGATGGACACATGCTCCCAGCTTAGTGTCATCTGCAGATTTACTAATGAAGGACTCAGTTCCCTAATCCGTGTCATTAGTAAAAAAATTGAACGCACCTGCATCTGAGGCACCTTCCTGCACCTTCTCCAGAGCCTGGGACTGGTCCTGGGCACCAGTCCTGGGCATCAGAGGGCAGCATGACACTGGTGAACAGGGGACTTTGGGGAAGGGACAAAGCAAGGAGAAGTTCTCTGTGCACAAGGACTGTCTGGGAAATCATGGCTGTCAGCTAAGGAGTTGGGTGGGAATCAGGCTTGGAAAAAATTGGGCAGCATCATGCAAAGACTAGGAGGGCTGTGTATGTGTGTCCGAAGCCAGCAGGTGCAGACTGATTGGAGTTGTCCAGGGCTACCAGCCTCTGGGCTGGAAACATCTCCAGGTGGGACCAGGCCCCTCATGGCTGCTTCCTTCAAGGGTAAAGTGTAAGACAGCGGGAGGAAGCTGTTGCTGAAGGAGCATCAAGTTTCATGGAAAGACATCTCACAGGTCCCTCTGTGATGCCTGGCTTTTGTGACTCCAGTGGCTGGAAATTCTTGGTGTAATCTGAGAACCTCCTGCTGCCCATGGGGCCTCAGGGTCAGGCCCATCTCACCCAAGGCTACACCCGCAGTGCAGCATCCTTGCTGTCACCCCAAGCACTGCAGGAAGGGCAGCAGGGACAGAGGGCAAGGAATCTCACCCTTTGCAGATGCTGATAGTACCTCAGATGGATCAAACACCAAAGCAGCCTCTCTTGCCCTCCATGCCTGTCCCACCCTGCCCGCCCACCACCCCTGCAGTGCCGGCAGTGCCCAGCCCCATGCAGGGTTTGTGCCCAGCCCCATGCAGGGTTTGTGCCCAGCCCCATGCAGGGTTTGTGCCCAGCCCCATGCAGGGTTTGTGCAGCCTCAGGCGCATCCCAGAGCTTGTCTGTGACACCGGGGACAGGCCTGCATTGCCACAGGAGGTGGCTCTGGTAAAGGTGGGTATCTCTGCACCTGGCTGGGGTGAGACAGGAGATGAGGTGACCTATCCGGAAAGCCACACAGAGAGCTGAGAAGGACAGTGGCCAAGAGAAATGGGCAGAGATGCTGAAGAGAGCAGCTGAGATGCACAAACAAACATAGATAACTGACAAATCATGTGCCAGATAAATCACTGGAAACCTCCTACCTGGCACACATGGAGATCTCTATAAACAAGGTAACCCAGCAAACTCTTTTGAGAAAAAACTCAAAAACTTTAATCATTGTTGCCATGGTGATGCAATTGGGAATACGTATGGCAGAGTATATTTTATCATCAGCCTTTGTAATAAACAAATAACCTTCAGTATACTCCAAAAAAAGGTATAGAGCTGGGCTCAGGCCATCTAATCATCAGACATAGAGGCTGCAACTAATACATCAAAGAAACAGGAAGATTGTAAATTCCACCAGAGGTTACTTGGTTAAACCAAGTGCAGGCATGGGAGACAGCTGGACCTGGTGGGAAGTGAATTAATGCCAGCTCTGGTCACTGTCAGTGCTCAGGCTCTGCTTTATGGTGACAGGCAGCTCATCTCCCAGAGCCTTCCAGGAAGCACAGGCAGCACACCAGGCATGGGACGGCTGCCTCGGGGAGCTGCTGCCCCTGGGGAGGGGCTCCTCTGCCCTGGGTGACATCAGCCAAGGGTTTGACTCCAGCAGATATATGAGCAGCCCCCTCCTTGTCCTGCTAGAAGTCACAATCACTGCACTGACAAAGTTTGCTACTGCCCACATATGGCTGGAGCAGACTTAACCTCTTGTGTGTGACTGGCCCTGTGGCCCTGTGCATCTCTGTGATCCCAGGCAATTAGAAAATTCCTGGATTCTGCAAGCCATGAACAGCAATTGCTCGTGCAAAAACGTTGCACGTCTGCTAAAGAAGCCTCTCACTTATGTTTCTGCTCCATACTGGATTAAAAGTGAGGGGATGAGCACAGAGCTTGCAACTTACTCCCTGCGAGGTTGGTACTCAAGAGTGGCACTTGCTGTCCACGAATCTGCTGTGGGTTTACCTGTGCTGGTTCCCTGTCAGGAGGTGATGGCTGTCACTGCTTGTGAATGGGATCCTTGGGAGAAAGGTGACGAGACAACAAGGAGAGTAGTGAGGAGCAGCCTGGTTTCTCCACTCCATCCCAGGCTGTGGATGTCACCTGTGCCTGGCACATGAGCATACTGGGGGGAGGCTGCCTTTCCATGTCCCTGGAGCCAGGGGTGAGGCAGCCCAAGGCTGCTCAGTGCTCTCAAGAATGAGATCAGCCACCGAGCGTATCCCAGAGAGAAAATAAAGCCCTGGTAAAACTGTTAATCCAGCAGATTTGTGGGAACATTGCCTCCATGTGCTTGTGCCATATGAGTCTCTGGATTTGTCTTGGAGACATGGTTCCTGTGGCCTCCATTTCTCAGATGTGCCTGTGTTCCCAAGTGGCACCTGGACTGACAAGGAAGCAGAACTGGGAGCTCACAAACAGAAGGGATGTTCTGCTCTGAGTCACCTTTACCCCAAGTGTAACCATCTCCTTCAGTTCCTCTGCCTCTGACTTCTGGCATGGATGTAATAAAAAATACATAGCAGAATTTATCTGTGAACGTGAAACACTTCCTAGTCCCAATCCCGAGAGTCCCATCTACTCTTCAAGTAAAGCCCTGTCCTCTGCAGTGCGAGGTCTGATCCCACAGGTCACCGGTGTCACACAGGTGGTGGCTGTGCAGAACAGGCTGACACTGAATTTCTATCACAAAGCACCTACCCATGGCCCATGTTCCTCTTTAATTCAAAACTCTCTTGGCTTTCAACAACTCCAGAGCTGTGGTGCTTCCATCCTCCCAAAGCATCCCATCAGCTCAGGTTTATCCAGGGGAAATTGGGCCTCTCTCAGCTTAATTCATGGCTGTGAATGCAGCAATGCCCTGCCTGACTCTGTCTGGGGATAGTGCATTGGACGATGCTCCAAGAGCCTCCCATCCTCTCTCACCCTGGTGCTCCCAGCACAATGCTCTGCTTCAAAGCCAAACTGCATCCTTGCATCCTGTTGGTGTCATTTCACCATGGCATTTAATCCTGTCAAACGCATCCTGTTCCTTCACTGACACTCCTGGTCTGTGCAGTTCCCTCAGCTCTGCCCTGCATCTTTGGAGAAGAGGGAAATCTGTTGTGGCAATTTCTGAGTGTGAAGCACAGCCCCCTCCCACCCCACATCTCCCGTTCAGTCACTTCACCAGGAGTTCCTGTCCCTGCTCTCCCTGGCTGGTGCCGCCTGACATGGCTTTTGTGGAGGTTTGGCTGCTAATGAACAAGTGCCAGCATCTCCCAGTGTGCAATAGGCTGTGTAAACACCATATGTGTGAGCTAGGGTTGCAATCTCAGAAAGCAGGAAATGAGACACAAACCCTTTGTGCTCTGTCACCCCTCTGCTCTGCTCTGCTCTGCTCTGCTCTGCTCTGTGGAGGATTTAAAGTCTTTGCCCTTCACCGAGGGCAAGGGGGAAAGGAGGAGAAGTTATGTTTTATGTGTAGATTAAACAAAAATCACAGAGAGGTGGCTGCAAGAGACATCATAGTTTGAGCAGCAGGAGAATTCAGCTTTACAGCTTCGAGCCCATTCTAAAAGTAATTATCTCCTGGGAGTTAATTGTCTGGAAGCTTGGGCTGAGTGATGGTTTGGAACTCCTGTGTTTGAGTATCTTAGCTCTAGTCCTGGGGCAAGTACAAGGGAAAAAATGAAGCATGTGTCACTCAGGGAAACATTTTGCCCACATAAGGAATCAGGTGTGAAAACTCCCAGAAAATTGTACCTGCTCAGCAAAGGTCACTCTCTTCAAGGACTCATTTAGGTTGGAAAAGCCCTGTAAGGCCTTTGAGCCCAACTGTTAACCCAACATTACCATATTCACCATATGCTGTCCCAGGGCTGCCATCACTGAAATACAGAACGGGGTAATGAAATCTGCCTTGTTTGTGACTCCAACACTGAAGCAGGAACCTCTGGCCACCAAGAAAGAGACAGGTGACAGGGAAGAGCCAATGCTTTGAGGGCCTGTACCCACATCACCATGAGCAGATCCTGCAGCTCAGGCCACCCAGCAGAAGTGGGAAACAGTGTGGGCACCACCAGAGCAAACCATAATGGCCTTGGAAAGCCCCCTTGACAACTTCAGTGTGTGTGCAGGGACACAGGTACATCCTTGGCATCTCCTGCCATGGATTTAACCCCTGCTGGACGTCTCACCTGTATGAAATATATCCTCTCTTTTGCCTAAAAAAGACTTAGACAGACCATATCACACCCATTGATTGTGAGCTGAAGGTGAAAGCCATTGAAGACATGTTGCAAAGGGTAAATTTTCCCCAGTATCCAGACACCAAATCTCCCAATTCCCTCTAGTGCTTTCAAAGCAGATTCCTCTTATTAGAGTTATGAAGAAGGCTATCACTTTTTTTAAATATTCCCTGTTACAGGAATGATTTTCTGCTCCTAGCAGTGCTTCTACATAAGCAACACAACTTTTGAACAGTAGTTTTCCAGGTTTGTAAACCCTTTTTCTAACCTCTAGGACATGAGAGAACTTTTAGTTTTGGAAGCATGCACCTGTTTCAATAAAAGTAAGTTATCACTATGTTGTGATTTGACACAGGCCAAATTCCAGGCATTAACAAAAGCCATTTGCTCACCCTCTCTTGCTTTTAGCTGGGCAGAGAATAGGGGGAAAAAAAATTAACAAAGGCTCGTGAGGTGAGATGAGAATTGGGACCCAAACACTCTGAGGGCAAAACAGGTTCAAATTTAAAGGTATAAAAAAAAATTATTATTAACAGAGTCAGAGAAAGATAATGAGAAGTAAAATAAGCCTTTAAAATGCCTTTCTCCCCCTTGACCCACCCCAGCCCCTCTCTCTTCCCCATCGACAGTGCAGGGAGACAAGGCACGGGGGTTTTGGTCAGTTCATCACTTGAGATCTTCTGTTCACTCGGGGAGAAGAGTCTTCCCTCTGCTATGCCATGAGGCCCTCCCACTGGCAAGCAGTCTTCCCCAAACTGCTGTGGGTCACTCGTGCAAGGGGCACAGTCCTCTAAGGATGGGCTGCTCTAGTTTGGAAGCAAGGGCTGTCTCTCAGCATCTCTGGAAGCAGAGCCCTCTCTCGCCATTTGGGTCTCCCACTGGATCACAGCTTTCTCCGGGATCCACCCGCTCCAGTGTGGACACTTCTCTCACAGGCTGTGAGTGGATTTCTGCCTCCCCCATGGACTTCATGGGCTGTAGGGGACAGCCTGCTTCTCCACAGTCCTCACCATGGCCTGCAGAGGAACCTTGGCTCTGCTGCTTTGGAGCACTTCCTCCCCCTCTTTTTCCACTGACCGTGTTGTTTTCCCTCACATGTCCTCGCTTCCTCCTCTCCTCTGACTAGAAAAGAACTGCTGCCTGTATAGGCACCATTGCCGACAAGCTCTACTAATTCAGAGATCCTTGCGGCCTCCCACAGCTCTGAGGGGTCAATTTTATTGAGGTTCCGCGCCAGGGAATTGCTTGCCATGTTTTTCTCGTTGGCCATGTGGCCCTGCCACAGTGCTGGCATTATTTACTGCATCTCTTCATGTGGGGCAGCGAGAGGGGAAGCTGCTGTCCCCGTCCCCCCTGCCCTGCTGCCCGCAGCACGGCTGGCCAGAGGCAGCCAGGCAGGTGAGGCTCACCATGGGCTGTGCTGAGATGAGCAGTGGTGGTGCCATGCCACCCCTGGAGAAAACTTGCATGTCCACTGTTTTAATTTTCTTCTTAACTGTGCTATCACTGAGGCCTTACCAGCCTCTCTAATTAGGCCAGCAGCATGTCCATCTTCAGAGCCATCGGAGGCTGGCTCTGTCGGACACGGTGGAAACTTCCAGCAGCTTCTCTCAGAAGCCACTTATGTGGCCCTTCCTGACTACCATAAACCAACACAAATATAATGTGAAATTAATATATTGATAACCTCTGACACAGTTGTTCACAGCATGGTGCCAGTATTGCCAAGGTTGTGGATGGCCCATCCATTTAAGAGTTGGATTTAGTGATCTTTGTGTGTCCATTCTAACTCAGTACTCTGTGATTCTGTGATCCCCCTGCAGGAATTGTTTATTGGAAGGAGAGCAGAACAGAAAGCACTTCCCAAGGTGGAAAGGGATCTCAGGGCCTGCAGGCTGGGAGAGGTTGCATGTTCAGGTCATGCCCCAGTTCACCCATATTCCTCCCTTCCTCCCTGCGAGCACAAGTTCTGGCTCGTAATTCATAATCCCAGACTGAGTACCTCAGTCAGCCCCCCAAAATGCTTTGCTGGCCAAGTTTACTCAGTTCCTGTGTCAGATTCCTTCTTCCTCTGAAGTGAAGAGAGCCTGCTGAGCAGACAAATGCTAAAATTGCCTGCTCTCAGCATCTACACCAAAGTCACCCTGTGTTCATCCCTGTGTTCATCTCTATGTTCATCTCTGTTTTCTCTTCCAACCATCACTAAGCCCTTTGGGAAGGATGGAGGAACAAACCCCTGTGAGTTAAATGATAACATGCAAATTCTGAATCCCATTGTAGAGAGCAGTGGGCAACCAGCTGAACTCTTCTGAATGACTCATGAAAACCAGCGAAAAACCCTTTTAGGAAATGACCCAGTTAAAGAAATCAGAATCTGCTCACAGATAATTTGCAAACCAAAGAATGAGTCCATGGAACCTGTTTCTCAGGGCCTGACTCATCCTCTCTAGTATCCTCTTTTTCCTTTCAGCTGTTAAAAAAATTTGTATGAAATTGCTAGAGTATTTTATAGCTATTACTCACCAGCTCAGCATGATTAAATACAACCTATAATACACATAAAAAGGGCAAAATTTCCAAAAAATATCTAACTGGCTCAGGAGCTAAATTTCCCAGGAGCCTGAAGTGTTGGAAATGCTGAGGACTGCAACACATCATTTTGAGCCTCTGCGCCACCTCAGAGTGCTTCTCCTCAGCTCTCAGGGCTCCTGAGGCAATCAGAGGGTTGCTTACACTCCCCAGCCCTCTTCAGGTTTTGCCAGCTACAAGGAAGAGTCTCCTTTAACCTAAAATTCTCTTTTAGGATGAAACCTTTAAATTCAGGTGGCCTCAGTGGATAGACTGATTCTTTAGCTAGCTCCAGTAATGACAGAAAGACTCATCAGGTGCTTGATGTTGAAGACTGCTCTGCCCCAGGATAAGCTTATCCTGGAGGAGGCTCCTACCTCAAAGGCAGGACCTGCTTGGAGGCAAAAGTTACAAAATCACAGAATGTCCTGAGTTGAAAGGGTCCCACCAGCAACACCCAGCCCAGCTCCTGGCCCTGCACAGACCCACCAGCAATCCCACCCTGGGCATCCCTGGTAGTGCTGTGATGCTGTTGAAGCAGGACGGTATGAAATGACTCTACTTCAGAAGGCTGAGAGTAGAACTCTGATTTATTTCAAATACATCTCTCTTTTATAGAGAGTATCATCTTGACCCATTCTATTGCTCTTAGAGTAGAAACATCTCACCCCCATTGGTGTGCAGTGAATGACGAACAGTGGCAGAACTTGTCTATAAACAATGTGAACAACAAGAGAGATAAAGAATTATTTACATTCTTTCCCAACTGTTTCCCAGGCTTCTGCCTGGTTAGAAACCTTCATTTTCTCTCTGACTGAACTGAGAATACTCACAGTGCTGGCCAAAGGCTCCTGGAGCTCTGGCAGTCTCGGGGCCGTGCCCATTCCCTGGGCAGCCTGGGCAGTGCCAGCACCTCTGGGGGAAGAACCTTTCCTGATCTCCAGCCTGAGCTGCCCTGTGTCGCTATAGGACATGAGAAAGCACAACGTGAGTCACTTGCTACTTTGCAAGGTAAAAGAGAAAGTTTATTTTCTGACTCCAACTTTTATACTTTTCTAAAGGTGACAGTGGATTGGAGAGTGAATGGGCCACCTCTCCAAAGACATTGGACAAACCACTAGTATATCAAGTCTCTCCACCCCCATGAAGGAATGCAAAACAAGACGTTATTTACAGAAACTGTGTGGGAAAGTTTCCCAATAGAATGTAAACTCAGAAGGTTTTAGAAAAACTCAAGAATCAGGGCGACAGCCCTGGCCCAGCTCCAGCCATTCCCTTGGTCCTGTCCATGTCCCAGAGAGCAGAGACTGGAGCTGCCCTTCCTCTTCCCCTCACAAGGAAGTTTCAGCCTCTGTTGGGGTCTGACCTCAGTCTTCTCCAGCTCAGCTGCTCTTCATGTGGTTCCCCTCAAGGTCCTCGGCCATTCTCATGTCCCTGCTTTGGACACTGTCTAATGGCTTCATGTCTTTCTTCTATTGCAGAGCAGAGCAGGACAGTTACTCTCATGAGATCTTGTTTTTCCTCCCAAAACCATGTGCTCTGGTTTGGGCTGCAGTACAGCTGATTTTCTTCCCAGTGGCTGGAATGGGACTGTGTTTTGGGTTTGTGCTGAACACAGGGTTGATCATACAGAGATGTTTTTGTTATTGCTGAGCTTACCCAGAGCTGAGGTATTTTCTGCTTTTTCTACGCCACACTGGGGAGGGGCAGGTAGCAGGGAAGGCTTGAACAGGGCTACACCTATGGGAGGCTGGGAAGGGACACAGCTGGGGCAGGTGACCCCAACTGGCCACAGGGATATTTCAGACCATGTGGCACCCTGCTCAGTATTAGAGTATGAGGAAAAATCAGGAAGGTGGGGACATGCAGAGCATTTCTCTTTCTAAGTAATCATTGCATGTGATGAAATCCTGCTTTCCCAGAAGTGTCTGAGCACCTGCCTGCCTGTGGGAAGCAGGGAATTAATTCCTTGTCTTGCTTTGTGTTTCTTGTGTGGCTTTTGCTTTCCCTATTAAAATGTCTTCAGTTCAAGCCTTGAGTTTTCTAACTTTTACCCTTCCGATTTTCCTCCCCGTGTTACTGATGGCTGCCTGGGGCTTGGTGGCTGGCTGGGGTTAAACCTTGACACAATGGTCAGGAATTACATCTCTGGGAAGAGAAGGTGACTGGGAAGGGATGAACCCCCATTGCAGTCTCAGAAGAGCCTCCTGGAGCTGAACCAGTGGGTCAAAGCCAATGAATCTGAGCCAGAGCTCAGGGCATGGGACAAACACAGCCCTGCTGAACTGCTTCTTTCTGGGCAGATCCAGCTTCAGGCCTCCTGAAGGATCAGTAGCTTTGAGATTTTTTTCCTATGTGTTCCAGGAGAGGCTGTAAGAGCTGTGATGGAGACAAAGAGAGCCCTTACATCCTGTTGGTCACCCACCTGCCCCTCCTGCTGTGGGACATGGCGCTGCATCCAGGCTGCCTCTTTCCACGTGTCCAGCACAGGGAAATCCAAACTTTTGGCCAGAGCAAATCTTTACATGATTTGTAAAGTAGAGCAAAATTAAAGATAAAACAATCTGCCTCTGAGAAATTTATGAGCAACACATTGTACCAAAGGAAATCAAACCAAGGAAAGAACTGGGGAGGGAAAGGATTGCTGATCCCCTCAGGGCTGGATCTCAGGGAGCTTGAGCAGCCAGCAGGGGAGGCTTGAACAGGGCTTCACCCTGGCCCTGCAGGCTGGGGGTGTTAGCAAAGAAGGGGTGAGTCAGCAGCTCCTGTTCCCTCAGCAAGAATCATCCTGGCTTTTAATAGTTCCCCATTAGCTCAGGGAGAAGGAGCAGCTGACCATGAAACAGCAGCAAGGACATCTGAGGTGGACTAAAAATGTAACGTGTGAATGATATGCTTTTAAATAGAGTACACAAAGGGAAAGAGACAACTTGAGATAAATCCAGAGCTGAAAATCCACTTTGAGGGAGTGAGTGAATGTGAGGTGAAGACCAAATTATCATGTTGTTCTCAAGTGAGAGGCAAAGGTTGAGCTGTCAGACCTAGAGCCATTCCTGGGAAAGGAGTGAAAAATTTCCAAATAAAAGACACTTTGAGTGGGAAAGGCTCATGATTCTCTGTACCCACCAGGGTTTCAGCTGTGGGAATGTTCTGGGCTCTCAGCTGTTCACCTGTATCAAACCCCAATGTGTTACAAGAAAAATCACAAATCCTTTCCAAAGTAGATGTCACATTTAGTACTTCACCCCTCTCAGGATGTCAGCTGCCACATCAGTGGAATGAGCCTAGCCTGAGATAATTTCTTTCTCAGAAATCCACACCTGGCATTTTTATTACCTTACCTCTTTGGTGGCAACAACCTAATTGCTTAATACTGTTTTCTGAAAAACCTCCCTGCTCTGGGTTCAAGCTATAATTTGGAGATGACTGTAATTTCCACCCCCTCTTCCTTCTTCTGAAAAAAAGATATTATACACCTGCCTCAGCCCCTTCTCACTCTCCCATGTTCCTCTGGTTCCCTCAAAGTGATGCAAACAGTTCAGAAGCAACTTCAGTTGAATCCATGAGTACTCTGGGGGAGTCTGCAGGTGCTGGGAGCTGAGTACCTTGTTCTGGTTCAGCCATCTCTAACTCATACCTTCTCACACCTGGCCTGCCTCATCTCTTTGTAGAACGTTGCCTTACACAGCTTGTTGCAATTATTTCTTTATTCTGAGCATGGAAGGATGTGCTCAATGCTTCAGCCTCATCTGTGTCATCTGTTATTTACTGGCACGGTCCCACCGGGCCAGGCTTCCCTTTGTCATCTCCAGCTTTGAAGGTATTTCTGGAGCTTTTTTTCCTGTGCCCTTTCTGCTCCTCGCCAGCCTGGCATGTGCTGGGAGTGCTGTTTCTGTTCCAGAGTGATTGTGCTGCCACTCTCCACTCTCCCACTCACGTGTCCTCACTCCCATTCACTTCATTCTTTACAAGCACTGAAGAGCTTGTGAAGCAGATGTAATGGTTTTTATTCTTCATCCTTTCCTCTGCATCAGAACCGTTTGCTCTTAAAGGAAGATGTTTTGCACTGCAAACAAGGGACAGAGATCTAGGGAGATGCCATGGCTGTAGGACACCCCCGAGGTGTCCCTGGGTGCTGGAGGGTCAGGGGCCTCTGTTTGAACCTTCCAGTGAGGGAGTGTGAGGGAGCAGGCAAAATCCGAACTGCACCATGGGCTTCTCTGATCTGCACTCCCTTCCGCGCCTTTTGTTTTGATAATTTCACCTCTTGTCAGTAGCTGTGTGGGAATGGATTTCCTGCCAGGGTAATTAACTCCTGGCACTGTTCTTTTTCCACACTGTTTTTTGGCTGTGTTTCAGCCTGGTACAGACACTGGTGGTAGGTGCTGTTAAGGTGAGGCTGGCAGGACACGATGGCTCTGGTGGCAGTGGAGCAGCACTGAGGGTCCTGTGGCCTCGTGCCTGAGTCAGTCGCACAGAGAGCAGGGGTCCGCAGGCTCACAGGAAACCCAGGCTGATCTCACCTGAACGGGGGATGAGCAGAGCAGCAGCTCCTTGGATTGCAGTTCAGGGTATTTGTATAGCAAATTTTATTTATCTATTATGTGCTTGATTGGGTTCCTCAGTCCAGACAAAACTTCTTTGGAAAGCACCAGGGTTGGCACCCCTGAAGTGATATTGAAAACATACTGAGAGGTGTGTGTGAAGGTCAGCAAAGATTGTGAGATCCAAGAGAGGGGCTGGAGGCATGCCAGCTTCAAAGAAACATGGATAGCGAGGAACCATTAGAAATTTAGTTTCGTGCCAAAACAAAGCTTAATAGAAGAATAGGAGAGAGCTCCAGGAGAGCTAGGGAACTGCTGGGTACCTGCTGTGCTGGTGTCACCAACATCTGGTAAAAGTTGAGGTGTCTGAGCTGAGCTGCCAAGGTCAGATGCAGAGCCAGAGGTACAAGACCTTTAAAACAGGAACATAAACACATTTCTACCTTAAAAAGAGACTTCCTGGAGTCTTCAGCTGGTCTCTCCTGACTTGGACTCAGGTCAGGCTTGGCATAGGAATACTGAAATAATTCAGCTGCTTTGTGTCCTTGGACAGAAGAAGTTATTTTTCCTGGGCCAAGTTTGAATCCAAAATCTGCTTGTCCAGGAATCATTAACAGCTGGCATATTTTCAGCTGCTCTGCCAAAGAAGAGATGCAGGAAATAGGTGTTGGTTTTCAGGGGCTGAAGATACAATGCAAGGTTGCTTTTTGCTTGCCTGCATAAGCCCAATGTGGAGGTCAGTGGGTTAATTTCTGACTTGCTGCAATTTAAATGTTGATAATCCAGCCCTCAGTGAACAGATTCAAATTTTGTTCTCATCTTTAGAACCATCCAGCTCCTGATTTGAGACTCTGGTGATGTTTTTGGCACACTCCTGCCTGGCTACTTTATAAAAACAGAAGAGGTGTTTATAGAACAGCATCATTCATTCCTTTGGAGGCAGCTTCTGTGTCCTGAGTTGTCCTAAATAACTCCTTTTGAAGGCATCAGACTGACTCAGGACATAGATTTGGTTCTTCAAAGACGAACTCCTGTTCTAGAGCTGGAATCTGGTGCACTGTGAGAGGTGGTGGGGGGGAGGCACCTCTGGAGGGCTCTGGTCCAACATCTGCTGTGGCAGGACTGTCACCAGCCCTAGGACAAGTCAGATGTACCTTTCAACAGGCAAATATGGAACAGCTCCAAGGATGCAGAACTCCCACCTCTCTGTGACCTGTTCCCAGGCTGCACCACCATCCAAGGGCACATTTTGAATCCTTGTATGGAATTTGAACTTCTTGAGCTGTAACACGTGAGTGTTGCCCTGTTTCCTCACTGCCCCTTGTTGTGCTGGCTGTTCTGGCTGGCAAGTTTGGCTCGTGATCTTCAGGACTCCCAGAAGCTGCAGGTTCCTCTTACATCTCCATGGATCCACCTTTTCCCCTGGTTAGACAAGCCTGGCTCCTTCAACCCTCTCCATAAGACTTGTGCCTCTGACCACCATGGCACCTACAGCTGGACCTTCTCAGGTTTTTCCAAACTCCTTTAGGACCAAGGATCTGAGTTCTGAGGGGAGGGTGAAATCACAGAATGTCAGCACCTTTAAGGTTGGAAAAGTACTCTGAGATCACCGATTCCAGTCATTCCCCAGCACTGCCAAAACCACCACTAACTCATGTCCCCCAGTGCCACATCCACTTGTTTTTTGAACACTTCCAAAGTAGCTTCTCTCAGTCTTCTGGCCATGCTCCTCCTAAAGTGTACCAGATGGGGGTTAAAATGAACAGGGCTTATGCCTTTATGGGGCTCGACACGGAGCTCGCCCCCACTGTTGTAGCTTTTTCCAGGTAGCTGAAGGGGGAGAAGGCATGCAGAGTCTGTCACTGAAGTCTTCATGGTACACTGGTGGGTGAAAAGGTGTCCAGTCTGTAACTGAAGTCCCAATCAACAACTGTCCCCTCTCCTTTCCTCATGGCACACTGGTAGCCAAAAGATGAGGGGATGAGCAGAACCCATTGCTGAAGTCCCAGCAGGAGCTGTCCCCTCTCCTTCACTCCTGGTAACACCAGGAAGACCTGCCTCTTTGTTCCTGCTTCCCACCACCCAGTCCAGTCTAGTCTTCAGGTTATGGTGACAAGTCAAACGTCGATCAGGGATGTGGTTCCCTTTTCCTCAGCCAGAGCACCTGTTCCAGCCCCCTCGACTGTGTTTAATTCTCCATTTAGGGGTGTCTTTATCCCCAAAACCCACTCCCACGATTCCACAGATTCCTCTATTTGCATCCCAGTCCTAGAATGGCAGTGGGGGGGAGGGTGTAGGTAATTCCCAGGTGGCTGCTGAGATGTGCTGCTGCTGTGTTCTGGCCTGGCTGCTGAGATCCTGGCCTCCCCCCACAAAGCAGCCACCCAAGAAATCCTCTACCATAAACAGCTCGGCATCTCCAAGCCTTAGTGAGATGTTAAGTCTTTCAGTGCACAAATAAGACCTTACAAACCTTCAATCCCCCTCCTTGGTGAGAGAAAAGGAGAAAGTAAGAACGCATAAAAGAACAACATAAAAACAGCAAGGTCATTAAAAAAAGAGTCAAGTCCCAGATGGGAGGGATGAAGAGATGCCTCAAGATTAAGGCTAAAATCCTCTTAAAAAGCTATAGAGAGGAATGTAATTAATATAGCAAACTCTTTTTCCTTATGAAAGTATAAAGAGATGAAGAGTTCAAATTGTAGGTATGAGCAAAAGCCTCCATTCTAAAGTAGGCAGATGTTGAAGTAGCTGTGATCCCATGAGAAGTTTTAACAAAGAGAGAAAAGAGTAATAAAGACTCTCTGCCCCAAAGAAAGAAAAAGACCTCTGTTCTCAGCAATGAAGATAATCTCAGAGATAGATGAAGAGAGCCTTTGCTCTTGAACAGCTCATCTTTAAAATAGTGCCCCATAAATTAACATAGCCCATAAACACAGCTGTAAAAAAAGCTGTGAAAAATGGGAAGGATTCATGATCAAAGATTTTCCAGGCAACTACTATTCGTGGAAATTAAAGGCCACAAAAGAACCATTTTCTTATAGAAAAGTCTCCATAAATTAACAAAAAGACCCCTCTCCCTAAGTAAACTAAAGAAAGACTATTCTAAAAGTGATAAAGTGGCTAAATCATTTCTGTATGTTGTGAGAAAGAAAAGGTTGTAGAGGGGAAAAGTGTTCTAAAGGCTATATTCTAATTGTTACTATTCTTTCTTTCAGTTACTGTTAATAAAGCTTTCTTTATACCCTTTTAAAATTTTGAGTGTACTTTGCCTTCCTCCTAATCCTGTCTCTCAGCAATAAATAAATAAATATATTCTAGTAAGTGCACTAGCATTTAGCCAGTGCTAAACCCACCACGTTAATTAGTACATTAACTGAAAAATCTCAAATTAGCAAACCTAAACCACTAGACAGGTTTATATTTTTTGCAATTAGAACTCACTGTTATCTTAATATTCAAGCTTGTGTCTGTTGTAACCCCTGAATCCTCTCCAACACTGGCTTGATTTTGATGGAAAATGAATGGATTGGTTGGACCTGATATGAAATATTAAGTCTCCATTCAAGGTGACATTTCATAAATTACATTCCAGCCAAATCAAGGAGCACTGAAATGTTTTGGGTTTTTTTCAGTAAAGGTGTTTACTCGTATCAGGAAACACAACTGGGATTGGCATTCTTGGAGTAAAAGCCGGGAGACCGAGGAGCACAGTGAAGCTATGATTTTGGCTCCAGAAGTGCACAAAAGCCTGGAAGCTGTGTTTGCTGGGTGTGCGGTACAGGTGCTTTCACCTGGGCCCAGTGTCTGCAAAGCCCAAATGTGGCTCCATATGGCCCCTAGCAGGACACACACTTGTAGGAAATTTGGTTATAGATTCAGGCCTAGCTAATGAATGAAAACAGGGAACATGTCCCAGTGCTCTCTGGTGTGCTTCTGTTCAGCTCTCCAGCATTTCTTGGGCTCTTGGCTGTTGTGGGCTGGTGTTGGCCTGGCAGGCTGTGAGCCTGGGTCTCGTGGTGCCACAGGCACTCACACTGACCCCAACATCCATTTGGCTCATTATTGCTCTTTGCTATTCCCACCAGACTGGTATTTTCTTTTCTGAAAAAACAAAACTTCATAGTCTTGTCATTAAATCCATTTTTGATATTAAATAAATAAATTTTAAAAGGATGAAATAACAGCACACACACTTGTCCTTCCCATCACCCTGCAGTCCAGCTCTGAGAAATGCTCTGGATGCATCTGTCTGCTGAGGGCTTCCCCTGAGTGCTCTTCTGCCTCACCTTTTCTCCTGCAGTGTCTCCCAGGCTGCCTGAATGTGAAGATGAATTTGGCTGTGGTTTTTGTGGCAACAGCTTTTGTACAGTTCTGTTCTCCCAGCTGTCCCTTCAAATTCTGTTTTACTTCCCATGGTCAGAGGACCCTGTGTGCCTCTGCAGCTCAGCCAGGGGGTCAGCTTGGATCTGTTCTCTCCCACACACTGCCAGCCCCTTCCCTGCCCTGGCCCAGAGTGCGGGCAGGATGTGCTGGTTATGGGGCTGTTGGCCCCATGATTGTGCTGCTTGTGGTGCTCTCCTGATTTGAAGTCCTTTGTCACAAATGTTCTCCTGCCCTCTGATTATGAGTTCAGTGTGGGCACAATGTGGGCAGTCACAGAGCTTTTAGAAGGGTTTTGTGAAGACTGAGCACTGAAGAGTCCTGAACACTCTTTGGTCTGATAGCTAATTAATCTGCAGCAAAAACTGTGTCATACTTCAGTTGGCCTGGGCTGGTTCTAGGGTCACCCCAAAGGGTCCTACGTGTGTGTGCCTTCCAAACTGAAGAGTCCTTTGCTCTCAGAAGCACCTTCACCTTTTACCTGACAAACTCAGTGTGCTCAGCTGCTCTAGTTTTAGTTTCCCAGCATTTCAAAATTGACCTGAGCTTTCCTATGGAGACTTGCAATTTTTTAAATCAATCTTTTGAAAGCGTGGGGTGTGGACCTGAGTCCTTTTGCCTCAGCAGGGCTGGCTGCACAGCCTGCATGATGCTTGTGCCAGTGGTAATCAGGCCAAGCTGCTGGGCAGTCCCTGCTCCCCACAACTGGGAGATCTCTGGATCATCCCTGGCACACCTGGCATAATGCAAAACAGGGATCCTTGGGCAGCTTCCAATGCTGGCAGCTCTTCTAGAAGCTGGCCTGCAATCAGAGTGCAGCTGCCTGGAAAACCTGGAGCCCCCAGCACACATCCCACAGGCAGTGGGTTGCAGCCTTTGCTCAGTCTCACAGGGCACTGGGACCCCTCACATTCACAAACTACAAAAAACTACCACCCAAAAACTGCAAGCAAAGATAATGCAAGCAGAGTCTCATTAGTAATAGTGTTATCACAGCACCCACAGGTGTCTTCAACACACCTGTTCACCCTGATACCTGTCCTTAAAGCCAATGTCCTTGGAAGGGGAAGCCATTTCAAGAGTACCAGCCCACTTCTTGTAAAGAGCCCTGAGCTAAGAAAAGTGGGTGGAGGGACATGGAGGACATCTCAGGCACCCAGAAGTTCAACAACCAAATGAGCAAAGTGACCAGATTAACTAAGTGCATCTGCTTGGCACAGAGCCCTGATGACTGTTGTTCCTGATGGAGACAGGAATGCAGCACACCCACCCTAAGGGTCATGCAGCGACAGCCAGTGCTTGTTGATAGCCCCCTTATGCAGGGGCTTTGATTTTCCTGCTCTTACAAAGGTGACTGGATAAAGATCTTAACTCTGCCCAGACCACTGGCCAGTGGTATGGGTGGGGATTGGTGGGGGTCCCCTTGTCAGAGCTGGAATCCAGCCTGTACCTAACACACCCGGGACTTGTTTACTTCAATTCCCTGAGAACTCAGTCCGTCAAGTTGGTGTCTGTTATGCCAAATTATTTGTGCATCTATACACCAGCTATAGTTGTCACAGACTATTAACAATTGCTTTAAGCGAAGCTATGAATGAGGCCTGGGACAGGAGCCGAGTACATGAGCCAGCAATGGGTTTGATTATCCTGACTCAAACACTGAGTTTATGTCTCACACTCCTGGGCAGCTGGGTTATCCTGAGATCCAGCTCTGCCTCCTGAACAGAGATTGCAGATTTCTCCCACCTACAGCAGCCTGCATCAGGCAACTTTGCTATGCAATTCTTCCAACAAGAACTGTTGTGTCCATGTCTTTGTTCTCCATCTGTCCTCACCTTTCAGCCAGGACATCATCAAACACTGTCAGGGTAGAGCCACCTTAACATATCTGAGCGTGTCACTTGAGTCACCTGCGAGTGTCACCTGCAGTCCCAGCGCTCTTTGATAGGAAACTCCCAGTTCCCAATGCTATCAGTGCGTGAGGGCTGGAGGAACCTGCTCCTGGGGAAACACAATCCATATTGGATCATCCATTCCAATGTGGTTTGCACGGGGCCTTGCTGTCCCAGCTGAAGTGGTGCTGAGTGTCGTAGCTGCTCCTGGGGCTGGCAGATCCTGTGTGAGGGGTGAGAGTGTGCCTGAGGGGGGCCTTGTCTCTCCTAAACCCCTTCAGCTGGGCAGGTATTGCTGGGGGGGTAGACTTGGATTAACCACTTTCAAACTCAGCTCTCTGTCCTGAGATCTGGGGGTGGTGGTGGTGGAAATGCCCATTGAAGGAAACCCAAAAGGTACTACAGACACCTTCATGTGACTGACACAGGGACAGTACAGAGAGAGTCAGGGAGGCTGTAGAACAAGGTGGTCCTTGTTTCTCTGGTTTCTCAGATCTGGGATTTTAGCTTTGTTCCATCGGGCCTTCTGGCTTTTTCCTTTCCTGGTGACCTTGACCAAAGGTCAGAAGCTTTTGATTAGGGGAATACTTTGTTAAAGCAGAACTTGTAGCTCTCTCCAAGCTCTGCTCAGGCAATGAGATAGTTTACATAAGGGTAGAAGAGAAGAGCAGACATCAGCACTGTCCTAGTTTAAGGCAAATTTTGGGAGAAAACCTCTGGAAGGAGCCCCAAGAAAACAAACCCCCACAGCCCCTCCCACACCCCACCTGGTTCCAGAAGAATTTCCTCAGAGAGAAGTGGAAAAAAACCTGTTTAACAAACAAAACCTTCCCCAGCACAAAAAAAAACCCCAAAAACAAAACAAACCAAAACAAACAAAACAAAAACAACACCAGATGACAACAAAAGTCTTTCACCACTCTGAAGAGATGACAAATCCAGAAAATCTCTCTTGGGAATGATCGCCCGGGTCTGGGCGCTAGGGATTGCTCTGGGCACTGGGGATGGCTGCTGCAGATCACAAAATGCAGGATCTCGGTGTTCCTTGGTGCTTCCCAGGTCCCAGTCCAGAGCAGGTTGGAGGGTATTCAGGAAAAGGAAGGGAAAATAAACAGTCCAGGGACAAAATTGGACTGCTTAGCTAAACTAACTAACAAGCAAAGGCAAAAGCAGAAGCAGGAGCAAGAGCAAGCAAGCAAAGCAAGCAAGCCAAGCAAGCAAAGCAAAGCCAGCCAGCCAGCGCTAGCCTCTCCTAGACAACAGACCATGGTGGGAGGTGAGCCAGATGATAACAAGACTAAACAAACCTTCACTTTAAGTCAGCTCTGAAAGCACAGAACATAATATCAAACATAAACAGAACACACAAGTGGGGATACAAGCACCGTAAGGTCACCCTAGGACAAGCACCATTTGCTGTCATTACTGCCTGGGGTTGTGCTGTCAGCAGCACAGCCCCCTCCCCATGTGCTGCGTGTCACATCAGGGCTGGGATGGCAGCTGCCCCTCCAGTGATGTGCTGGAACTCTCCAGGCCCAGCTGAGAGAACTTCTCCAGTCCAGGTGAGTCGTGGCTGTGAGGGTGAGGATGGTACCTGCCCCCTTGACATCAGGGGATGAGGAGATCTTTGATTAAGGAGCTGCAGTTATCTCTAATCCAGGTCACCCTGGGCCATCACAGCAGCCAATGCAGTGAAAATACAAGGTACATACTGAGGGTGAGGGCTGAGAGGTGATGGGAGAGGCTGTAGGCCACCACCCAAGTGTAGAAAGGGCTGAGTAAACACATCAGGTTGAATCCCAACTCTGTTCAGGCTGTCCTTTACCAAAACCAGGGAGCAGAGTATGGAAATAATCCCTAAACACACACACACCTTCCACACCAGGGACTGTGACAAGGCAGAGGGCAGAGGTGGGGTGTCCTCTCTCTGGCATCTTCCACCTGGGCATAACTGAGGATGAAAGATGTCAGATTTGACTTATCTCAACATTAGACTCTTCCTCTTAGTGTCTGCAATGTCTGGCAGGGCATGTTCCACTTGATATTAGAAGTCTCTTATAGAATGAGAAACACATTTCTTTCTCTCTACCCACTACACAGGAAGGCTGTGGCTCAGTTCTACATGCTTACATTCAGTAGATGAATTCACCAAGTCTGAGCAAAAAAGGATAGATAAACTATTTGCATAGCTGAGTAAGTATAAAAGCAAGTGAACAGCTTTGATTCACTGCAGGACATTGCTGAGACCTGGGACAAGGACAAGGATGTTCTCTGACAGGATTTCAAGTCCCATCCACTTTGTATCCATCTGCTACTACCCCATCTCCAATGCCAATGATTAACACAGCAGAATGATTTTCAGTACTTTCAGAGAACAGAACATATTTTAAGAAAAAACCAACCAGAACTGCATCTTCAGAGTTTCCTTTGGTACCTGGACAAAAGTATCACCATCTGGAGATCTCCCCTCAGGGAGGAGCCCCTTTAAAGTTGCTGATCCCTCCTCTGGAGGGGCAATGGGGTTGGGATGACAGGAAATCTCAGTTTCAGCCCAACAGTGTCAATGCAACGGCTTGAATTCAGGCTTGGTGAGGAAGTTCTGTGAGGGGTCAGGGGAAATCCCAAAAGGTTTAAGCACCATGTAATGGGACACATGTTGTCAGGAAAGAGGGGGCTGTGTGTATCATGTTAAGCTCAATTGTGCATGGTACAAGTCCAAGGATGACCTTGGGGCTGTGCCAAGTTTAGCTGACCATAAAGTGAGTTGAAAACAGCACAGCAAAGAAGAAAGAACAGAGTGGAAGAGGTAGAAAGATCCTCTAAATATGGAAACCTGTCATGGCTTGACACGGGCCATGCCAGGCACCCACAGAAACCATTTGCTCACCCTCTCCTCCTACAGCTGGGCAGAGGAGAGGGAAAAAAATTAACAAAGGGCCCATGAGTTGAGATAAGGACTGGGAGAAAACACTCTGAGGGCAAAATGTGTTCAAATTTAAAAATATAAAGTAAATGTGTTATTAACAGAGTCAGAGAAGGATAATGAGAAGTAAAATAAGCCTTTAAAACACCTTTTTGCCCCCAGACCTTCCCTCTTTCCTACCGACAGTGCAGGGAGACAAGGCATGGGGGTTTTGATCAGTTCATCACTTGAGATCTTCTGTTCACTCAGGGAGAGGACTCATTCCTCTGCTATGCTGTGAGGTCCCTCCCACAGGAGACAGTTCCCTGTGAATTTCTCCAGCGTGGCTCTGATCTCACAAGCAGCAGTCTTGCCAAAATTGCTGCAAAGTGAGTCCCTCCCACTGGCAAGCAGTCTTCCCCAAACTGCTGTGGGTCACTCGTGCAAGGGGCACAGTCCTCTAAGAATGGGCTGCTCTAGTTTGGAAGCAAGGGCTGTCTCTCAGCATCTCTGGAAGCAGGGCCCTCTCTCGCCATTTGGGTCTCCCACTGGATCACAGCTTTCTCCGGGATCCACCCGCTCCAGTGTGGACACTTCTCTCACAGGCTGTGAGTGGATTTCTGCCTCCCCCATGGACTTCATGGGCTGTAGGGGACAGCCTGCTTCTCCACAGTCCTCACCATGGCCTGCAGAGGAACCTTGGCTCTGCTGCTTTGGAGCACTTCCTCCCCCTCTTTTTCCACTGACCGTGTTGTTTTCCCTCACATGTCCTCGCTTCCTCCTCTCCTCTGACTAGAAAAGAACTGCTGCCTGTAGGCACCATTGCCGACAAGCTCTACTAATTCAGAGATCCTTGCGGCCTCCCACAGCTCTGAGGGGTCAATTTTATTGAGGTTCCGCGCCAGGGAATTGCTTGCCATGTTTTTCTCGTTGGCCATGTGGCCCTGCCACAGTGCTGGCATTATTTACTGCATCTCTTCATGTGGGGCAGCGAGAGGGGAAGCTGCTGTCCCCGTCCCCCCTGCCCTGCTGCCCGCAGCACGGCTGGCCAGGGGCGGCCAGGCAGGTGAGGCTCACCATGGGCTGTGCTGAGATGAGCAGTGGTGGTGCCATGCCACCCCTGGAGAAAACCTGCATGTCCACTGTTTTAATTTTCTTCTTAACTGTGCTATCACTGAGGCCTTACCAGCCTCTCTAATTAGGCCAGCAGCATGTCCATCCTCAGAGCCATCGGAGGCTGGCTCTGTCGGACATGGTGGAAGCCTCCAGCAGCTTCTCACAGAAGCCACTTATGTGGCCCTCCCCCACTGCCAAAAAACCAGGCTGTGCCAAATCCACACAAAACCAAAACTGACCAGACTGGAGCCCTCAGCTGAGACTCGTGGGCTGTATAAATGCATCTGAGAATGACCCCTTGGAACAATGAAACTAGAAAACTATTGCTGGAGGATTGTGGAGTGGTGATATGAAGTGTTTGCACAAGTGTGGGAAGAGAACAATGCTGGGAGGGAAATGGATCCTTGATGGACTGCAGGTCAGATGGAGATACTGATTGCTTCAGCTAGCTGAGGCAGCTGCTGTTCTTGCAACTTTTCCTGAAAAGGGAAAATGGAATAAGCTCAGAGAACAAAGAAAGTACAGCAACTTTACAAAGCAGTTTGTTGAAAATGCAAGTTTGGAGATTCTGGAAAAGTGCGCTGAGGAAATGTCTAAGAGAACAGGTTTGGGATAAGGTAAAAGAAATAACTGATGGACTTTCAAGCTGCAGAGGGTATGAAGTGTTATGTGTGGGTATTTTTGACATTTAAGCTAAAATGAATTTTTATTATCCTAGATCAGAGCTCGGGAACATGGTATGAAATAACTTGAAGGTCTATAGAGCAAAAAGGATGGGACAGGTTCTAGGAGGTTCTTGGAGGATCAGGAACTGCTCTTTGGGCTGGAGGGGACACAAATAACATGGTGTGGCTGGTGCACGTGCCTGAGCAGGTGTTCCTTCTGTACAGGAGGCTGTGCCCAAATCTCTGTGAGTGCTCCCAGTCTCTGTCTGTAGTATCGATTCCTGCAGGTTCTATAGCACAATACTGCAGGAAAAATACTGGATTATTCCCACGTGGAAGTGGTACATGGGAATAACTCTTCTCTGTTAGTGTCACACCACAGCCTAAACAGGCTCAGTGACATCAGCACAAACTTGGGGATTAAACTCCCCAAAATATTGACTCCAAGGCCACAGTACTGGGACAGACAGCAGATGTTATCTGGGAGAGTTTGGAAGAGCAGTACAGAGTTCCTGCATCCTGTATTGGGAGAAACAGCAAAGACCAGCAAGAAAAGGAACTGGCATGCAGGAATAGGATGGGTTTGTGAGGGGGTTCCCTGTCCAATGGCTCAACACAGGTGGAGCAGCTGCAGCTCTTTGTTCCTGGGTCCCAAGTGAGTCTGACCAGTATGAAACAGCAGCAGTGGAGAATTTACATACTTGCATATATCCTGTACAGATCCCTGCAGCAGCTGTGCTTAGACAGTTTCCCAGTAGCTGTCCTTGGATCTCAGGTCTGCCTTGTTTCTGACACTGAGAAATAGGAGCAGCTCCTGAGTTCCATCCCCCTGCTCCTGTTGCTCAGAACCCTTCATACAAAAGGTTGTGTGGGGCACTGAGTTCTCAGGTACTGCCTTTTATTCTTTCTCTAAACATCACCAAATTATACACAGAATCACAAGGTTGGAAGAGACCTTCAAGATCATCGAGACCAAGCTGTTCCCTGACATCTCAACTAAACCATGGCATTGAGTGCCACATCCAGTTTTTTTTTTAAACACATCCAGGGATGGCGACTCCACCACCTCCCTGGGCAGACCATTCCAGTACTTTATCACCCTTTGCATGAAAACCTTTTTCTTAACATCCAAACTATATTTCCCTTGACGCAGCTTAAGACCGTGTCCTCTGTTTTTGTCAGTTGTTGCCTGGAGAAAGAGACCAACCTCCACCTGACAACAACCACCTTTCAGGGAGTTGTAGAGAGTGATAAGGTCACATCTGAGTCTCCTTTTCTCCAGACTAAACAATCCCAGCTCCCTCAGTTGTTCCTCACAGGGTTTGTGTTCCCAGCCCCTCTCCAGCCTCGTTGCCTCCTCTGGATGCGCTTGGGCGTCTCAACGTCCATCCCAAACTGAGGGGCCAGAACTGGACACAGCACTCAAGGTGTGGCCTCACCAGTGCCGAGTACAGGGGAAGGATGACCCCCCCTAGTTCTGCTGGTCACACCATTGCTGATACAGGCCAGGAGCCATTGGCCTTTTTGGCCACCAGGGCACACTGCTGGCTCATGTTTAGTTGGCTGTCGACCAGTGCCCCCAGGTCCCTTTCTGCCTGGACACTGTCCAGCCTGTAATGTTGCAGGGGGTTATTGTGGCCAAAATGCAGGACTCGGCACTTGGACTTATTAAACATCATCTTATTGGACTCTGCCCGTCCCTCCAACCGATCTAAGTCTCTCTGCAGAGCCCTCCTACCTTCCAACAGATGGACACATGCTCCCAGCTTAGTGTCCTCTGCAGATTTACTAATGAAGGACTCGATGCCCTCATCCATGTGGTCAATAAAAACATGGAACAGAGCTGGCCCAGCACAGAGCCCTGAGGGACACCACTGGTGCCTGTCCCCAGCTGGATGCAGCACCGCTCACCACCACTCTGGGCTGGCCATGCAGCCAGTTCTGAGCCCAGCACAGAGCGCTCCTGGCCCAGCCGTGGGCTGCAGCTTTTCCAGGAGTGCTGTGGGAGACAGTGCCAAAGGCCCTGCTAGAGTCCAGACACATCCACAGCCTGTCCCGCATCCACCAGGAGGGTCCCTGGTCATGAAAGGAGACCAGGTTGGTCAGACACAACCTACCCCTCCTAAACCCCTGCTGGCTGGGTCTGACACCCTGGCCATCCTGTAAGTGGTGCATGATGACACTCAATATAAACTGTTCCTTTACCTCACCAGGTACCAAAGTTGGACTGACTTTGGCCTATAATCACCAGGATCCTCCTTTCCACCCTTGGGAAATGGGCATCATCACATTTGGCAGCTTCCAGTCATCTGGAACCTCACCAGTGAGCCAGGGCTGTTGGCAAAAGCCGCTGTTGGAGAGCGGTTTCACCAGCTCATCTGCCAGCTTCTCATCACCCTGGGGTGGATCCCATCTGGTCCCATGGATTTATGAACATCCAAGTGTCCCAGTAGTTCTCTGACTGCCTCCTCCTGGATAACAGTGGCCCATTCTGCTCCCTGACACCACCTACCAGCCCAGGAGAACAGTTGTCATGAGGACAAGCCCTCTTCTCACTAAAGATTGAGGCAAAGAAGATGTTAAACTCCTCTGCCTTCTCCTCATCTGCAGTCAATATATCAGACTCCCAGTAGGATGTCAGCCTTGTTGGTCTTCCCCTTAATTCTTACCCATAGGCATTCAACTTCATCGTCATTATTTTCAGTACCCATGGCATCAAGTGTCTTGTGCAATCCCCAAATGCCTTTCTGGGATCACACTGCTCTCAGGCAGGGACCCATCTCAGCCTGGAAGCCTGTCTGGAGTGTTGCTCCTGCCTGGACTGTGAGACAGCTGGACCAGGATGGACCAGGATGGACCAGGATGGCCAGGGATGGTCCAGGATGGCCCAGGATGGCCCAGGATGGCCCAGGATGACCCAGGATGGCCCAGGATGACCCAGGATGGCTGCCAGCTGGGCTCGGTTGTGCCTGGGAGGAGCTGGGGTTGGGTGCTGTGTTCACTCTCTGCGTTACTTGGGCTCCATCCCCTTTTCTTTGTTTGTGGAGATAAGCCAACAACAACTGCAGAAATACAATTCCTGAGGAAAGTGGCCTGGAACACAGCGTCTCTTAGGGAACAGCAACAATGAGGAGGACCTTGAAGAGTTATTGGATGAGAAAATTAGACACGGTGAAGAAGAAAATGTTAAAAGCTGCAAATAATCAGTGCAGACAGTATTAGTGAAAACATGTCAACATAACTGCATTTTCCTTTGTTTCAGAGACAAAGAGCCTGAGATGTTGGAGCACTTGGCAACAGCTTCTCTGGGGCTGGGCTAAGAGCACCTCCTTGATGGGAGCTGCTGAGAACGAAGGCAAAAATTGATTTTTCCTCAGGGGAAGGTTTGCAAGGAGGAGAAATTCAGAGAGAAGTCCAGACAAACATGTGTTGCTGAGCTCTGGCTGCGGACCATCTTCCCAAACTGGAATTATTCCAGCTCATGAGAACAACGACAAAGGTTTCTGGGACTTCACAAGTGCACTGAGCATTGTCTGGCAAGTTGATGAAGATGTTGCAGAGGAGTAACGTGAGTGTTTGTTCTCATTAGGGACAGGTCTTTCCATCTTTGACTGAAAATGTTTTGCAGTCAACATCCTTCTTGCCTAAACATTAAGCACCTCCTCTTGAAAAATGGTCTGTTACTTTGACAATGGGAAAAATATATTTAGGAGCTTGTCTGGAATAATATTTGTTCTTTCACTGTCTCATAAATAATTCTAACCAAAACCATTGTTGGGTTTTCAGAACAACCTGTCCTTTTTCTGAAATGCCTCCTGTTCTGCCCTCTGGGATCATGTTAGGGAATGCCTTCACCTGCACAGCTGGCAGAGCTGGATGGAGCCATTTGGAATGACACTCCTGGGTGATGCTCAGCAGTACAGACCCTGCTTTGTGTGCATCTGCCTCCAGAGCACAGCATCTCCTTTGGAACCTAGGCAAGAACTTGTCCAGCTCTGGCTTCCCAGGAGCCTGCAGAGGTACTTGACCATAATCTTGAGGTACATGACCACCTCTTCTCTTCATCCAGGTCAATGGAGACAGGCTGGGAGAGCTGGGGGTGCTCACCTGGAGGAAAGAAGGCTCCAGGGAGAGCTCAGAGCCCCTTGCAGGGCCTGAAGGGGCTCCAGGAGAGCTGGAAAGGGACTGGGGACAAGGGATGGAGGGACAGGACACAGGGAATGGCTTCCCAGTGCCAGAGGGCAGGGATGGATGGGATGAGGGTGGGCAGGCCCTGGCACAGGGTGCCCAGAGCAGCTGTGGCTGCCCCTGGATCCCTGGACATGTCCAAGGCCAGGTTGGACATTGGGCTGGGAGCAGCCTGGGATGGTGGAAGATGTCCCTGCCCATGGCAGCGGTGGAATGAGATAGGTTTTAAGGTCCTTTCCAACCCAAACCATTCTGTGAGTTTGTGATTCTGTGGTAAATTGAAGCCATGAAAGTGAAAAGTTCCCACAAGAGACAAGTTCTGCTGGTGCAGCAGAGGAAGCAAACTTCAGTGGGATACTAACGTGACAATGAATAGCAAAAAACCTTCCAGAATGAATTCTTGTCCTTGCTGTCACAGGCTGCACTGGATGTTTGGTTAAAAGGTTTCCAGGGAACTGTGGTGTCTTGTGCGCCATAGGAAATGTCCAAGGGATTGAGAATCTTCCCTGGACATCATCAGGGAGGAGATATCCCAAGGCTCATGGAGTCTTGTTCCTGTGCCAGAGTTGGAAATTCTTACTGCTGCCGGTGCCCCTCAGGTGCCCAGACCTCAGCACTGGAAGGAGCTGTTCCACTGCTGGAAGGAGCTGTCCCACTGCTGGAAGGAGCTGTTCCACTGCTGGAAGGAGCTGTCCCACTGCTGGAAGGACCTCTCCCAGTTGGAACACTTGCCATATTGCAAAGTGACTGTCTTGGCTACAGTCCAGTGCCCTGTGACTGCTGCAATATTGGGTGGATGGGAACTCAGGCTTTCCGATCTGAGTTTTATTGCCTTTTATTTCAATGTTCTGTGTTCCACATAAGAGCTCTGAGGAGAAATTGAGCTCCAGGCTGTTATTTTTATAAACTATTATAACTTTCTGTCCATTAGCCATTCTGACATCTTCCAGCTCCCTTTCATGTCTCTCCCTGTGTTCTCTGCTGTCTTTGTCAGCTTTCCTTTCCTCACCAAAATGTTACCTACAGCCCAAGGTTGAGGGTGACCCTATGCTTGATAATCTCTCTGACACATCCAAATTTATTCGTTCCCTCCTGGCCTCAAGACTTCCTCCTGCTGAAGCTGATGATGCCACAGGGGTTAAGAAACCAAACATCTTTAATGCAGGCAAATAGAAAAAGGAACAGAAGAGTACAAAAAAAGCTTTCTTTCAAACTGTGCCCCCAACTTTCAGCTACCTCAGGGTTTCATGGCTTATACCTTCCAAAGTGAGACATTTCACACTTCAATGGTGATTGAAACACTTTACATGAAACTTCCCAGGCTGGTAACCCCTGGTGCACTCAATACACCCAGATTCCAGCCCCTGGCATTTCTCTCCCCACTTCTCAGCAGATGCTCCCCTTCAAGCCTGCACAGGCAAGCATTGACTTCTGTCCTCACTTAAACCCCAGACTAAGAGCTGGAAACCCAGAACTTGCACTCCTGGGAGCAGTGTGGCCAAAGTGCCTTTAAACCAGTGTACCTGTGCGAGCTGAGAGCTATAAAAGCACACAGCTCCTCATTGGGGTTTATGTTCCAATGCAAAGCTCGTTTTGCTTCTTCAATTAAGATTTGAGGTTCATTAAGGGTTTTACTGACAAAGTTTCAACTGAAGTTAATAATTTGCACAAAATAAAACCAACTTTCATAAAAGCTCTGGCCAAAGCCTGGGGAATGTTCCTGCAGGTCTTCTTCTCAGGAGCCAACACCTCTGCTTGGGATTTGCAGTGGTTTGGGGGAGAATCTTCTGGCTGCACTGAAGGTCTCGTAGGAGGCAGGGAGTGCTCCTGCCAGCACCTTCATCTTCACTCTGCTCTTCCCTGTGCCTCAGTGATCAGCTGGAACTACTCAGGATGTTCTCAAATTTGCTCTTCTCTCCTGCCTGAGTGCCAGGCAAAAACTTCATCAGCTGGACAGAGAGTGTAATTTCTCCTAAAAGCCATGAATTTCCTGTCTGGAGGACCAATAGGAATTGTGGACATTTCTGATCAGAGAAGCTGCAGCTGTTTCTTAATATCTGAATATTGTCCCATTCAAAATTGCATCACAAGAATGCTGGGGATTCTTCAGCCTTGGAGGAGCATGTTTGAATGTTGCTTACACTGTCTGATGGTTCAGAAGGAGCAAATATATAAATTAGATCCTCCAGTAAGATGGAGATGCAACAGAAGTGCAAATATATTGAGGACCACTTGTCTTTCCCAGGCTCTGTGTCCCACTGTTTTAAAGACAGGAGGGATGAGGCCCTCTCCTGGGAACAGGAGTCATTTTCCTTTGTCTGGAGGAGTCCCCTCAGCCACAGCTGCAGAGGACAGAGCTGGGGGGACTGCATGGCCCCTCTCTCTGCTGTGCTGTGATCAATGGCTCAGTAAGACTCTGGAGGGACTTTTGTTTTGTATGTTTAAGGATTGGTTACATTAAATATTTCTTCCATCCACAGATTTCTTCCTTTCAGTCTGAAATGGTTTCTCCCCCAGAAATTTCAGTTCTGACCCCAAACGTGACTGTATGGTGAGTCCCAGGGCATGAGGGTTGGATTTTACAATGCATTCATCACGATTCAAAATCCTCAGGGAAGAGGACTTACCTTGTAGATCCATCCTTCAGTGTCCTGGTTGTCACTCACACTCCAAGGCACCACAGGGGACAGGCAGGGCTCCTCTGCTTGTTTGGACAAGTGCTTTAAACACTTGTTAAGCTCCTGGAGCTGCAACCCCTCTTTGGGCTGCTGGGGAAAGTGAGGGCTGACATCCATCCTTGTATTAACAACCACACCAACACAGCCACGGGCAGACCTTTCTGTCACTTGTCATCACACTCAGTGGTGCCAGGAGGACACAGAGTTCATGGGGGTCACTGGGTTCACCAGAGCCATTTCCAGCAGTCACTCCTCTCAACATACAGGCAGCTTTGTGGGGCTCCTGGAGTTTGTGCTAAATCAGCATATAAAAACACCTCCTGCTCCTTCCTGGTGATTTGAATTCTGTACATTTATATAAGGAAAGACTCTTCCAAGACTTCATCTAAATCATTATTCATGCTCAGTTTACTATTTGTCTGGTTTTTTTAAGCACAACTGAAATTCATCATAAATGTCTCATGAGTAAACAAAGGTGTTAATCTATTTGCTAAGCACGGCTGCTGTTTGCTGTGCTGCGGAGAACATGATACAAAACCAGCCTTTCTCTGACATGGTGTCAGGCATGCCTGAGGAATGCCCTCCATCTGCCTCTGGGGACTCGGAAAGATCAGGGACATGGGCTGGACTTCAAAGGCTGCACTTGATGATCTTGGAGGTCTTTTCCCAACCCTAATGATTTTCTGATACAAAAAGAGCACAAGGGGAGGGAAGTTGATTTGATGCAGGACATTGTTGTCACCAGAGTCCCACCCAGTCTGGGTTTCCATGCCCATGCAGAGCTGTCCCACACAGGGCAGGAAATGGGAAACACGTGTCCTCCTGACACCTCTGTCAGACGTCCTGCAGGACACCACCTTCTTGTGGTCCCAAGCAATGTACTGTGATGTGGGGACAAGGAAATCTCCTCCTTGGCCACCCGGGGCTTGGCCAGGGTTGTCCGTGGGTGGCCAGACTGGTCCATGCTGGCCAGGCTCAGCGGGCAGAGATCAACTGCCTTAGGGCACCTGGCCTCAGCCTGGCCTCAAATATCCTCCATGTGAGAGGAGAGTCACCTGCTGCTCCCTTCTGCCAGGGCCCAGGGCTGGGCAGCACCAGCTGAACTGGCTGGGGTGGCATCATTGTCCTTCAGCTGGTCTTGTGCCCTTTCCAGGGGGGTCCCCAATGCCAGAGTGTCCAAGGAGAATGATCCTTGCTGGTCCTCCAGACAGGAAATTTGTGGCTTTTAGGAGAAATTACACTCTCTGTCCAGCTGATGAAGTTTTTGCCTGGCACTCAGGCAGGAGAGAAGAGCAAACTTGAGAACATCCTGAGTAGTTCCAGCTGATCACTGAGGCACAGGGAAGAGCAGAGTGAAGATGAAGGTGCTGGCAGGAGCACTCCCTGCCTCCTACGAGACCTTCAGTGCAGCCAGAGGATTCTCCCCCAAACCACTGCAAATCCCAAGCAGAGGTGTTGGCTTCTGAGAGGAAGAGCTGTAGGTACATTCCCCAGGCTTTGGACAGAGCCTTTATAAAAGTGCATTTTATTGGTGTAACTTATAAAGTTTTATTGAAACCTTGCCAGTAAAACTCGTAATGAACATCAAATAGTAAAAATGATAAAAATATGAATGGAAGACAGCAACACCAGCTCCACATCCTGCCAGACACTCCTGTCACCAAAGGCTGAGAGTGTCTGTGAGAGATGGCCAGGCCCCAGGCTGTCTGGAGCAGTGTCCCTGCCTGGCAGAGCAGCTCCTGTGCTGACAGAGCAGCCCTGCAGATCATCTCTAGGACTCCTCCCACCTCAGTCTCCAGCAGTTACAAACTGGCTCAGCTCTATGGTAGGAGGTATAGTAATGTCCTCTCCCAAGTATGTCAGTGTTAATACTGCTAATTGGATATTCTCATTATGCCTATAAATTCCAATCCCACTGGGGTTGTACACTACAGATGTGCAAATCCAGCTTTACCATCCATTGCTCTGGCATTTCTGGGTTGTGCTCAGCATGATTTAAGTGAAGAACAGTGGTGGCTGATGGCTGCAAAGGCATCTGAATGTGCTGGGGATTTAAGCTGAACCACTCAGACACATCACTTTGAAAAGTGGCTTCTCTAGAAAGAAAAGGGCTTTTTGGAAGGAGTTTTGCTGAGTGACTATTAAATCAGTTTGGCTGTAGTTCCTTGGGAGGCAGGATATTTGTTCCTCATATTTGTGCCTGGATCCAATCAGCACAGACCAGCATAGCCACTTAATGGGCTTGTGAATGCTGCTAATTGAATACTCCCTCCCTGCTCATTTCCTAGGAATTGCTTCAAGAGCCCAGTCATTTCACCCTTGCTCTTGGATATGAATCAGTCCCTGAGGTACCTTATTTTTGAATGGGAAGGTTTTTGGAACTTCTCTGTGTTGTCAGAAAAAGCCAACAAATGAGAAGCTGATGGAAGTGGCAGAGGCAGAAGGAGCTGGAAGACTCAACAGGGCTCAGTTGCTACCTCTGTGTTGGCAGATGGAAGGGAAGGGGCAGTGACACACCAAGTGAGATCAGAGTATTCTGGATCTGCTTTTCACTAAAACATTTTTTTTCTTCATAAACATAAAAATTGTCAAAATACCCAGGTGCACATCAGTGTGGTTGGAGATTTCTCACATGCAAGTATTTATTTGCTATAAGAAAATTGTAAACAGATATGAAAAAGGGGGGAAAAAAAGAAAAGATAAGATCACAAGGCTTTTTCCAGTATAATTCTTGAATCAGCTCCAGAAAGCATGTCTTCACTAAAATAAATTGATGCAGGATATGTTTGTGTGGCTATTGTGATACACCTGTAATTTCCCTCCTCCTGTTTATAAAAGCCTCAGAACATGATCACAGAATAAAACCAATAAAGAGCAATTCCAGCCAGTTCCCTCATTTATGGGATGAATGTCACACTGTGAATAATGAAGAGTGAATGGCTGAAGTAAATAGTTGACAATCAATCTGCCTGGCTGGGCTCGGACATGCAATCAGACAAGGTGCAGCACAATCCTGCTGGATGCCAAGTCACTGTCTGGAAACAAAAATGCAGGTTGCAATTACCCGGTGGGGGATTGCACCCTGAGGAGCACAGAGGGAGCAGGGCCATGCTGGAAAATGAGGAATTGTAGGGGTTAAGATGTCCATGATGCAGGAGAGATAAACTGCACACCAACAAATCTGAGGGACGGGTACACACAGCCAGGGGAGGTGAGGGCTGCTACCAAAAAATTAACTAAAAGATAAAGATTTGAGATTCAAAGCCAAGGCATTGCCACCTGCAGGGGGTGAGCTCCTGGGAGAGAGACCTCAGGCAGTGGAGGACATCGGTTCTCATGTGGGAGCACAAGAGCAAACCTTGGTCTCTGATGTGCCAAAGAGCCCCATGCCATGTGGAAGGTGAGTTTGGTCTCTTGGGAGTTCCCAGGAAAGTCAAGATCTTTGCAGAGAAACAGAAACCCACTGAAACCATCTGAATGCTCCTGAGAAGCTTTTTCCTGTCTGGAAGCAAGATTTCCACTGTTCAGTCAGAAAGAGGAGATGGAATGGATCAAGCTGGGATGATGGGAGTGCCTTCCTTCAGCAGAGGTGGTGTTGCAGCCAGTCCACCTTGTTCCCACACTGCCTCTCTGGTGATCCTGCAGGACTTGGAGCCACTGAACACCTCAGAGGAGACACCATGGAGAGCCAGGGCTCTGGGAACAAGCCCTGGAAGTGTCCTGGATGAAGCCAGAGAACCTGGTGTAGCCTTTCAAGGGCCTTTGTGTGGCTGAGTAGGTGGGGCAGGAGCCACGGCAGGACACGTTGCACCCCTGCCGCGGTATTCCCATCAAATCCAAGAACTTCTCCCCACATCACTGCACCTCTGAGCCTGGGAAGAGGAGCCTGGCTGCTGGGGCTGAGACACAGAGGTTGGGCTGTGAGGGTGTGGAGCTAGAAGGCTGATAAGGAAGGAAAGCTGGGATGGACAGGAACAGGAAAGGAGGAGAATCACTGTCCTTGGGAAGGACAGAGGGAAGCAGGCCAGGAAGGCATGGTGAGCAAGGCCATAGTTGTTGAAGAGTTGGGAATGGGCAGGACAGGGCTCCTGGCAGATCCATTCATGGCCCAGTGCATCCAGAGGTTCCTCTGGATCAGGAAAAGGAGCACAGGAAAAGGTCTGGAGAGAAAATGGCTGGGGACAATCAGTCATCAGACACCAGCCAGTGCTCCCAGGATCCCTCTGTGGAGCTGCAGCCTATCTGGGAAAGCAGAGCACAGGGACAAGGTTTCTACTGGAAATGTGGAATGTGGGTACTCACAGGTCTTTAAAATATGAGCATTTGCAGAGCACTCAGCTTGGGATATGCACAGCCTTGAAGGGAAATGGAAAACCCAAATCTGAGCTGAACATTTTCATTGCTCTTCAGGGAAGCCAGCAGAGCTGTCTCTGACACCCTGAGCTTGGGTGCTGATGATTTGTGGGTGTCACCTGTGGTCAGCAGTGCCACAGAGCTAGCCCTAGCTCTTAGAGTGTTCACACTGCACGGCATGAAGGGTTAAGCCCTGCAATCTCAGATCAAGCAGCATCTGCCTAGTATTGCCTTTCCTAGGAAAATTATGGATTCTTGGCAGCAAGATAATAAACCAATCAGCAGTAATTAGCATCTTTTGAGAAATGAACTGTCGGGTGACATTCAAGGAGTAGAACTTCTTGCCCGAGTGAAGTAAAGTGTGAAGGTGCTCTGAGCAAGGTGGGGCTGTTCTGTGGGGCTCTCTCTGGAGCACTGTCCCTAAAGCTGCAGCAGAGGAGGGGAGCCTGCACTGACATTTCAGATTCACACAGCACTTTCTGGAGCAAGCTGGCTCCTCTGCCTTCCTTTCCAGGGCTTTTTCCTGCGATCTGGAGCTCTGACTTGAACAAGGAACATTGTGGTCATGGGGCTAGCCCAGATTTCGATCTATTATGAAAATGGTGCTTTTTGCTTTGTGGAATACCTAAATTTTTAATAGAAACAGTTCAATCAAAATGCAAAATCACCAAACCCAGAACTGCCCATTGACACTCTCATTTTCCTGCCATCTCACTGAATTCTGCACTTCCTGTGTTCCCACGTCCCAGTGGGACGGAAGCTCCTCTCCAGCCCACACTACGAAACATCAGAAAAATGATGCTGTCCTACCTTCCGATTTGGACTAAAAGATTTTCATAAGAATGAAACTTTCTGGAGGAGTTTAAATACTTTCCCTGTCAATAAAAAAACATCCTGAGAATTTGCAGTCCACAGAACCAACATAGCATCCCTCATCCTCCCATCCTGGTGACTTGCCATGCCCTGCACACGCTGTGAAAGGGAAGACAGGACACCTTGGCAAGGTCTCTGCTTGCTGTGCACCAGCACTGCTCCCTTCCAGAGCCCCAAATCCTGCTGGAAATCTGCTGGAAATACAACTGTCCAGTGGCTCCTCTCTCTGCTGAGCTGCTCCCCGCGTGCTGCTGTCAGCAGAGCGGGGCTGGTCAGAGCTGTGATAAGTGGGTGAGAAGAGGCCCCTGAGGATGGTGATGGGAACCATCTGGCAAATGTGTGGTGACACATTGCTGCCAGACCTGCACTTCCAGCTCCATTAGCCTCAATTAGAGTGCATTGGAATATTTAGCACAGGTTCAAGTAAAAGTGGCTGGGAATGGTGTGCTGGGCTCCTCGGTGGGGCTGCTGGCTTGGCTCAGCAGGAGCTGGTGAAAAATGCTGGATGTGCACAAACCCCTGTGGCTGGGGAAGGAGAGTGATGCTGTCAGGGCACCCTTGGAGCTGTGTTTGCTGCTGTGTTTGTTGTGCATCAGCCTCTTGAGGCTTTAGGGAGACCTTAGAGCCCTTTCCAGTGCCTAAAGGGGTCCTACAAGAGGCTGGAGAGGGACTTATTGCAAAGGCCTGCAGAGACAGTATGAGGGGTAGTGGGTTTAAACTGAGGATGGTGGATTTCATATGGATATTAAGAAGAATTTGTTCCCTGTGAGGGGGGTGAGGCCCTGGCACAGGGTGCCCAGAGCAGCTGTGGCTGCCCCTGGATCCCTGGCAGTGCCCAAGGCCAGGCTGGACACTGGGGCTTGGAGCAGCCTGGGACAGTGGAAGGTGTCCCTGCCATGGCAGGGGTGGAACGGGATGGGCTTTGAAGCCCCTTCCCACCCAAACCAGTCCATGATTCTGTGATTCTATGAAATGCTGTGCTTGAGGCACACAAAGAGGACAGGGAAAGCCACAGAGGGTTGGGGCTGAGGGAGGGTCCTGCCCAGCCTTGGGCCTTAATCCCGGGCAATGGCAGCACTGCTGGAGACAACCAGAATGGGCAGCTTCTGACTTCTTCATGTTGGAAATAAATGCCAGGTATTTCATCCTATGTTGCCCTGGCATGCAGGCAGCAAGTTCTGCTCACCCTGGAGCCATGTCCTGCCCCTGGCTGGAACTCCCACATTTCCTGTCTCCACAGCACTGGTCTGTGTGTACCCACAGCTTGGAGCCCTGCAGAGCTTCCTGGAGGAAATGTGACCCAGGGACAGGAGAGACTCCACTCCCACTGACCACGAAGATGGGACAGTGCTGTGCCTTGCCAAGGACATACAGAGGAGTCTCCACCAAAGGCCTCATCAAGGAAACCCTCATTAAGAGCGTCCTCATGGAAATGCAGACCTGCTGCGAGCCCTGCTTAATTCCCCACTCTGTTTAATTGCCTCTGTGGGACACTGGGAGAAAAAGAAAAGCAAACATTAAAATACTCAGTGGGTGAAAATGACAGTTGCTACCTCTGCTGTGATTATGCAGTGAGAGAGAGATCAGAGTGTGGCCACCGGCTGTGTATATCCCTACCCCAGTGGAGAAGTGTGGCTACAGGCTCGGCCCTCTTCAAATCCAACTACAAAGTTCATCTCTTGAGCTGTATTTTCCCTCACTGCATTATTTCTCTGAACAAACACAAACAGGCATGGACCTGTGGAGAAGGGCAGGAGTGAGGAGGCAGACATATGCATAAAATTAGAACTAATCAAACTTTGCCTCAAAAAGCTGGAAAGAGAAAGAAAGTTATTGTGATTTTATTTTCAAATGCTTCATGAGCATCTGGAGATCCGAGGTGGAAATCAAGAAGTACTTGGAAAAACTACATTTCTTTCTTTTTTCTTTCCTTCTTTGGTGGTGAGGCCCTGGCACAGGGTGCCCAGATCAGCTGTGGCTGCCCCTGGATCCCTGGCAGTGCCCAAGGCCAGACTGGACAGGGCTTGGAGCAGTGTGGGACAGTGGGAGGTATCCCTGCCATGGCAGAGGGCTGGAATGAAGCTTTAATGTCTCTTCCAACCCAGGCCATTCTATGATTTAATGATTCAAGGGCTCTAAATTTCTGATGAACCAAAGACTTGAGTCAAACCCTTCCCTGTGTGCAGCACCATGCTTCTAGCTGAGCTGCTTCCTGGGAATTGTCTTTGTTTCTGCATCTAAATGCTCTGAGAGGATCCTCACACACCTCAGACTCTGTCTCAGTCATAGGTTTAGCCCCCAGAAATTTCAAGAAGTACGGTAACTGGTAGCTTTGGTGGTCTTCATGTCCCCAGTGAGCCACCTTTCCCTGGGGAGTGCAGGAGGAGGTGGCAGGAACAGCTGAGCAGGGCTGAGGTGGAGAGGCATTTGGAATCCTGCTGGTGTGTGACACAGCAGCCACCACTGTGACACACCTGGCAGTGAGCACCCCTGTGCAACACTGAGAAGAAATGACCTCTCCTGGAGGGAAAATGTCATCTGAGCTACCTGAAACCATTCATGGTGGTGCTGGGCTTTGGGATGGTGGCTCGTGTGCTCTCCATATGCTGCCACTTTCTTTAATAGCAAAATAAGGAGTGAAACAATCATATTTGATACAGTTAAAAGAGAAGGCCTTGGCTTTGATCTTTGCCAACCAAAATGATTCCGTGATCAAATGTCTGTTCACGGTGTGCAGACTCTGCAGACAAACTTCTCATTGGGTTTGGATTAATGTGGTGCTGATGGAACATGAATGTTACTGGTAAAAACACATTTCTAGATCAGGCACTCAGTGTGGAACCTTAAAATATCCCAAGATGCTTTATTGAAAGAAGAGTGTCTGGAGTCCTGTTAAACCCATGGAGACAATGGTTGTGGGTATTCTGAGTTCAGTCAGAGAGAAAACGAAGGTTTCTAACGACGTTTTCCCAGAAGCCTGGGAAACAGTTGGGAAAGAATGTAAAGAATTCTATATCTCTCTTGTTGTTCACGTTGTTTATAGGTAAGTTCTGCCACTGTTCGTCATTCACTGCACACCAATGGGTTGAGATGTTTTTGCTCTAAGACCAATAGAATGGATCTAGATGATACTCTCTATAAAAGAGAGATGTATTTGAAATAAATCAGAGTTCTACTCTCAGCCTTCTGAAGTGGGGTAATTTCATACTGTCCTGCCTCAACAGCGTCAAATGGTGCCTCCAAAATCAAAATTATTTTGATGTTTTCCAGCCTGTTGGGCTTAAGGAACAGTTTTTATCAATTCATTAATCAGTCATGGCCCTGTCTGGATCCCCATAATCTGCTCACTCTACTGTGACCTAATGTGGCTGTGCCCAGAGCGAGAGACCAGCTCAGCCAGGGGCACCTCACACCACCTCCTGCAGCCCCACAGACACTGCAGGGGCCCCCAGCCCACCCAAGCTGCAAATGTCGGACTCTTCATCTTCTTCCTCTCCAATGACAGCCCCAAAAGCCCTGACATCACATCTGGGTTTCATTCACTGGACCCATGACCAGAGTTCGTGGTTGTCAGTGCTGACTGAGGGAAACTGAGCACGTTGTGAAGATCCTGTGTCATGCTAAAACTTGAAATAGTGAAAGTGAGGAAGGGGAAAGAGCAAATGCCCTGAGCCAGCAGCATTTGATGTGCATGGAGGTGCTGCAGAGTTATCAGCCTGGAGAGAGGGATCCAAGGGATTTCCAGCCCTTTTGGGTGGCTCCTCAGAGACATTCTGTGCCTTTTCTACTGCTGGACTGTGGAAAGCTGAGTGAATAATGGCTTGCTTAGATTTTTGTTCTCTTTCAAAGAGAGTTTCTGATGAGCCCATCCTAAAAAGTCCTTCACAGATCTTCTCTGCAAGCAGTCAGGCAAGCTGGATTTGTGCGAAACCGGAAAAAATTGTGTTCCTGAATAAATATGTAAGACAAAGCCCTGAAAGTGGTTCACTCCTGTTCACAGATGTTTGATAGTCTGCACAAGAAGTTGGACATCCAAACATTTATAACATTTATTTATTTTTTAAACATTCTGGTATTTAGAAAGCATTTTAATTTGAGTGATTATTCCACAAAGCCTCTCTGTACATGCCTTGGTGGCTGTCTGTGACAATCCTGATTAAGAAATGCAAGTTATGTAAGTAAAAAAAAAAAAAAAAAAGTTAATTCAACTGGCAACCCAAGACATAGTGCACATGGTTAAATACTTTGAATGTTAACAACAAAACATGCCTGAAGGGGTCTGGCACATTTACCAGCCATTCACCAGCTCACAGAAATGTGAATTACTAAAAGATTATTGTTGTAATTGCTAAATCAAACCTTGCTGGTTGTAAAAACTAATTCTTAGCCCAGATGCTGCAGTGCTCAGCAGACCTTACACTGTGCTCTAAAGCCCTTAGCATTGCAATCACAAATCAGCAGATTTGGCCAAAGACTCACCCAGGGAGGCTGCAGGAAAGGTGCCAGGCTCTCAATTTCCAGTCGTGGCACATTAACTCTCCATGTGCAGCCCAGTGCTGGGATCCAGCCCCAAGAGCCCCAGCAGGAGTGTCAGGTTTGTTCTCCTCCATACGAGGACAAACTGTCACCTCCTGGGCACCTCATCCTACCCAGGCAGGTGCCCTGGGGAAGAGTTTTCAGATGAGTTTGGACGTGATAATCAGTGTGAGTGATGGCTGGTCATCCCTCAGGAGACATTAAAGGCATGAGATAAAATGTTTGTTCGAGATTAAAAGGAGCTGTTCAGAGCTGGATATGTGAGTCCACTCTGTGTGTGGCCGCAGGTGAGGTGTGGAGGGACAAGGGACCAGGAGAAGAGCCATCAGGAACTTGAGAAAGGAATAGAAAAGATCCTCCAAAGGAAACACCATGGGAGCCATCAACAGAGCAGAATGGAGCTGGAAGAGAGCGGACCTGGCACAAAGCTGTGCAGAAGGAGGAAGGGAAGTGGTGGGAGAGGGAAGAGCATTTTGTCAGTGTCTCCCAGGAACAGAAGAGGGCTCTGTGAAGCTGGTTAATCATGTGGTAGCTACAGAGCACAAACTCAGCTCAACCAGAGCAGAACAGGCTGTTGGAGCCTCCTAAACTGACAGAGCCTAGAGCTGTGGTCTGGCAGGGAAGGGACAGGGCTGAGCAAGGGTAGCAATGCTGAAAGAGGAGAGCACAGTGCCAAAGTCGGGGACAAAGATGACTGGGCAGCTCTTTTGGTCAAGCTAGGACTGTTAATCAAGGTAAGAGGCATGGCAGCAGGCTGCCAGGAGTCTAGTGTGGCCCTGGTGTGGGACACTGGAGTCTGAGGATGACAGGCGCCAGAGTCCACAGCAGGCAGGTTGGCTCCTGGCAGGAGCAGAAGGGAGCACAGGGAGACTGAGCAGAGAGCTAGAGAAGAAAGGGGCAGGAAGAATAAGAAAATACTGAACTCAAGAAAGAAAGGTCAATGACAGCAGGGGGGAATGTGCTTTCATCCTGCAATCTGATATGGGGTAGTAGAGATCCTGCTCCTTCAAGCCCTGCTGCTCTCTGCTGCAGAGTAGGCCCGTGCTGGTGAGGAAGCAGGGATGTGTTCAGGATCTAACTCCTTCTGTGCCCCATTGCACGGTCAAAAATGGGTGGAAGAGTCTCAGTAAACCCATTTGGGCAGTGGAGTAGAAATGCATCATCTTCTCTTTCAGCTGTGGAAGGAGAGAACTGAACAATGCCAAGAGGACATGGCTTCCCAGGAGCCCTGAACCCTGAGCATGTGAGGGCTCACATCTCTCACAGACCCTGGCTGCCAGAACTTCTCAGAAAGCCGAGCTGCTTCTGTACTGTCAAACTGTCCTCTCAGGCAGCAGCCAAAGCAGCCTATCTGCAGCAATTCCCCTCTGCTCAGCATCAGGAACCACAGATCCAACAGGAGTGGAGGGGCACAGGAAGAGTCTGACCATGCTCAGGGGATGGCTGATGGTTCCTGGAGCCTCTCTCCTCTCTCGTGGAGAAAGGCTCTCTGGTACTCTTCGAAAAGGTTTCTTTCTTATGTTTTTTTTTTTTCCATCTTCCTTTTATTTATCACTTCATACTCCTCCCAGGGTGCTCCAGCAGGACCACACAGCTCTGCATGCAGCTCTGCCCTAACATTCTATCCATCCAGCGCTGCTGTTCCATCCAGCTATGTGTTCTGCAGTGATGAATGGGGCAGCCAGGGAATCGATTTTCTCCCCCTGCCTGCAAGGCCTGAAAGCGCTGCTTTCACCAGGAGGCCTCCTCTCTGCCTGAGCTCAGATTAACTTATTAGGAGTTAATTAATCAGGCCCATTGATTGACTGTCACATTGCTGATGGTTAGCCCTGCTCTCAGGTGGGGAGGTTGGATTGGAGTAGCTCTTCTGGGATATGTGATGCCTGTCACCTCCAAGCAGCAAGGAGGAGCAGAAGAGGAAGAAGATGAAGGTTGGCCTGTTTTCAAAACAGCACACAATGTAGGAGTGGAATCAGAGCTCTGGTCCCCTTTGGATGGTGTGTGCATGCTGTGGGAGGGATGGGAACGGCTTCCACAGTTCCTCTCCTCTCAGGAGGAGCTGGAACATGAGGCAGGGCAGAGTCAGAAGGAGCCTTGGAATATTTCTGAGCCCAGCAGACTTCTCTTGTGGCTGCCTGTGGGTCTTTGGTGCTGTTCTTGGGCACAGGAAGGTGCTGTGGCCCAGGTGGGATGCTGCCCACAATGGGTCATTTGCTTGAACAAGTGTCACCAAGGTCATGAGCAGGGGGACTTTGGGGTGCAAGGATTTCAGGGAACCAACATTGCATGTATCCATCCATGAAAATTTAGGGAAAAGCTACATAAAAAGAAAAAGAACACCCTCAGTGGAGCTGGGATGAGAATTTGAGGTCAAAGCTGTTGGATGTTTTAATGGCCTTAAGTGCCATAGGTGATTTGCACTTCAAATTTGGTCTGAGGGGGGCATCTGTCTCAGCTTGGAGACAAATTCTAGGAGAAAAATGCTCTAAAATTAGTGTTTTCCCTAAAGAGAGAGGGTTTGAATAACTCCCTTTTCTTCTACCAATGAGACAAATGGATACCAGGGGATGAAAGGGAAAACAAACAAACAAACAAACAAACAAACAACCTCCCCCAAACTGTTTATTAACAAAGCAAGATATCCACAAAGCACAGGAAAAAAGAAAATTGAATCTTACACCCCAACCTCATCTCACCGCGTGGCGGAGAGGCAAAGATGGTGACTGCCCTTCTTTGTGTCTGCGAGGGGAGAAGAACAGAGGTCACAGCAGCTGGGAACCTGTTGGATTTCTAGCATGGGTGAAGTTGGCAGAGTTTGGTGTCCCTTCTTTTGCTGCCTCAGTCTTCCTGGGGTTCCAACCACCCAGAGCCGTCCTGCAGGCTCCCCGGGCTGGAGAGACAATAAACAACAAAAAATGTGGCAGAACAATTTGCCGGTGAAAAGCCTTCAGGCCAAGGGAAAGAAAAGAACCCAAAGCCCCAGAAGCTGCTTGCCTAAACTGGCAAAAACAAATGCAGTGAAAGCAATGAAGTTACAGCCTGTGTAGCTGCCGACCATGGTGGAGGGAGGGAGATGGAAGAGAGCCCGAGCCCGGGGTTCAACCCCTGGGTCACCTCAACCATACCACAGACATCTCTGGGCATACAGCAGGTGATCAGGGAATGAAGGATCACCATAAAGTCCTCGCAAGACAGCATCCTTATCAAAATGCAATGCTACCCAAAAACCTGCCTTAAAGCTGAGCACTGAGCAGGCTTTTTCCTCCTGTTTTCTTTACCAAGGAGGGCCCCAGGCAGGGGCTGGCAGAGGTTCACAACTTCTGCAGGGGAGGAGGTTTCTGACAGTGCAGGGCTCTTCAGCTGCATGGCAAAAGGGCTGATTTAGTGTCCAAGGCTGTGAAGCCGTGGTAGAAGGAAGTGCAATCTTTTATATGTGAGGGTTTACCCTGCCTTGAGAAGCGGCCAGTTCCTCCCTCTGTGAGTGTTCCCTGGAAAGAAGAGGTGAGTGGGGGACAGGGACTGAATGAAGGCCATTCCCTCAGTCCCAGCTTCCTGGCTGTGCCCCTGTGCATCGCTGGGCCTGGGCTGGGTGGGAGACTCATCCCAGAAGTCTGCAGGACCTGCCAAGCATTCAGTGCCACTGCCCTTGTCACATCTCTTTCACCTGCTGAGTGATCCAGAATTGTGGTCCTTGGCATCCTCCTTCTTGCTGCAGGGAAAGCAACTGGGTACAACCAGGATCTACTGGTCCCACCACTACTGTCAGATCCAAATGGGAAGGTTTCCAGCTCCCAGGAGTCTCAGCTCAGTCCTACAAATCATTGGCTTCAACAGGTCTTGTCAGAGGGAATGACCACACTCTTCTGCCTGAATGTGCCGAGAGGAGACCACAAACCACACCTGGCAAAGGATGGGGAGACTTGGCTGGCCAGGGGACAGGGAAATATTCACATTTACAGAATGTGTGAAGTAAAGGAAATTTATTTCACAGATAAGAGTATTTGTTCATGTCTGTATCAAGACAGACATTATCTGAAGGGTTCCACTTCCTCTAATGCCCTAAAACTGAGTGTGTATCTGGGGCATCTACTAGGAAATTGGCCAGAGAGCTGAGATGGTTTCTGCTTCCCTTCTCCCAGTCCCTGTGCCAGCCACAGCCTTTTTTTGGGGATCAGCAGCAATCAATGCAGCAATTATTCCTGATGCCCACTGATGCTCAGCCTCTGCTTCCCGTTGTTTCTGTCCTGGAATGCCTGTCCCATCATCCTGACTGTGCAGACACTGCCAGCAACACTCAGGGCTGTGATCCCAGCACTCCTGTGCTCTGGTCCATGGGGATCTCATGTTTCCTCTGAGACAGAAGTTAAGGGGCACTCCCTGGAACTCTCAGCTCTCACTGGGTCCAGATTTTCAGGAATTTATGCCATGGAAATCTCAGACGAGTGTGGCTGGACAGCTGTCCCTCATGCTCCTGGTCTCCTTTTGCCAGCAGTGCCTCTCTTTGGCTGTGGTGGCTGGGATGGGATATACATTCCTTCTCACAGGAAGGAGGGAGCCAGAAGTCATTGGGGAGTTTTCTAGATGGGAGAGGAAAGATGCAGCCCCACCTCTTAAAATGCAGCATGGAAATCTCCATGTGGAGATACTGAATTCTCAGTTTTTGGTAGAAAACACACATTTTCCTCAGCAAGCAGAGACATGTATGGAACATCACATCAGCCCTGTTTAGCTTGAAAGGAGAAATCCCAACACTGAGCTTTGTTTTGAATGAATTTGACTGAAAATGCTCTAATCAGATTTTTGTCACACTCTCAGGGGTGGGAGGATGCCAGTGGGGAGCCATATTTTGCCTCATTATGTTTTCACATGTCCAGGTATGATGAAGCTATTGCTGCTATTGCAGCAACTGCTGCTGAGCTGCTCGGGGGCTGAGTTGTCTCCTAACCTACCCCTCAGTGCCTCCTGTTAGCACTGGAGGAGACCAGACCTGCTCAGAATTGCCAAAGAAGCACTGATGAGGCTCTAGGCCAGGGATGCACGTTTTGCAAATCCTCCCTGATGGATTGTTGACCATGACAAGAGCAAGAGTCTTCTCAGTGCACAGTAAACAAACTCCCAGGCATGCTTTTGGAAAAAAACATCCTAAAATCAATCAGAAGGACCTGCCACATGACAGGAGCAGAAAGCAGAGGCAGCCTGGGAAGGCCTGGACTCCATCCAGCAAGGCCTGAGTCTTGCTGTGCTCCAGGATCACCCTCCATGTCACATCAGAGCTCCCTGCTGGGTTGAGCACCACTGAGGCAGCGGGGGATGTCTTCTCAGACCAGTTCACCCCCATGCTCTGTTGTGGTGTGCCTTCATGGTTTACCCCCGAACCCTGGTTCCTCTCGCCTGAAGGTGCCCTCCCAGGTGTGTCCATCACTCCTCCTTTCCCCACCCTGACCCCTGCCAGCACTGCCTGTCACTCCTGGCATTCCACCAGTGCATCGAGTGATTGGGCAGATTCAAAGGATGCCCTCCACCCCCGGGGTGGGTGAGGGCATTGGGCCACACATGTGTCCTTTGTCCCCTGAGACCTCCTCTCCCATGCCTGGTTGGTGGCTCCCTATCCCTTCCCCCCTCTCCTCCCCCAGGTAAAAGAGAGGGGAACCACGCGGTCTGGGAGTTCTGATGGAGCAGTGACAGGATTCAGAGTTCTGTTTGGAACCATGACTGAATTCAGAGTTCTGAGGGAGCAGTGACAGGATTCAGAGTTCTGTTTGGAACCATGACTGAATTCAGAGTTCTGAGGGAGCGGTGATGGGATTCACAGTTCTGTTTGGGACCATGACTGAATTCAGAATTCTGAGGGAGCAGTGACGGGATTCACAGTTCTGCTTAGAGCCGTGACTGGATTCAGAGTTCTGCTTGGAGCTGTGACTGTTTTCAGAGGCCTGCAGGCCAGAATAAAAGCTCTGGATTAAAACCCTCCATCAGAACCAATTCCTTTCCTTCACCATAGCCTTAAAAACCTCTCCAACAGCAGGAAACCTGCGGAGCAGACTCTCTGCCCGGGAAGCTCCATCCCGCTGCCACCTGAGCTCCAGCTTGCCTGGACTTGTCTGCATGTGCCCAGCTGCAATATCCACTAGCCAAAGGTGTCTCTGGGGTGAAACACCACAGCTGCTGCCATTTGGGCCAGCAGCAGGGCCAGACAAGCCAGGGCAGGTCCCGTTCTCAATATTGGTACCACTAATAGTGCTCTTTTCATGTTTCCTGTGCTTCCCTAACACTCCTATCTGGCCAACAGGGAATGAGAAATGTTGGTATTCAGGTCTGGTATCAGCACATCTTACTGAAAAGAAGGCCATTTCCAGATGAACCTGCAATGGATGTTTTTTATTGGTGCAAGCACATCCTTGCACTCACCATGACACAGCCTTCTCACAATTCCATGGCCTCAAAGGAGGTGCATCCCACCCAGCAGCTCCCTACTAAACTGCCTCCTCCCATTGGGATTCCATCTCTTCTCATATGATTGGCTATAGTTGAAGCTGCAAGAAAGAAATCAGAGAATGCCCGAATGATTTGGGATGAGAAGCTCAAAGCTCATCCAGCTCCACCCCCTGCCCTGGGCAGGGACACCTTCCACAATCCCAGGGTGCTCCAAGCCCCATCCAGCTTGGCCTTGGACACTGCCAGGGATCCAGGGGCAGCCACAGCTGTTCTGCTCTGCATTGACAGCCCAAGTGCAGCCAAATCCTGGAAAGCAGCCCTGGATATATCACACATGGGGGATGTGTCAGGAACTCTATTTGTTGTCTCTCCAGCTGTGATTTGCTCAGCTGGGGATGCCTCAGGCTTTAGCTGGATCCTGAGTTGTGCTGGTTCTGCATGGGACCATTTCCAGCATAATGATACCTTAACACCCCTGAGCTGTACTGGATCCTGAGCTATCCCTGCACACCCCAAAGGGCCTTGTAGCCCATTTTTCTTTGGACACAGCAGCTGCTGAGAAGAACAGCAGCTGGGCTGGGTTAGTACCTTTGGCAGAGGTGCTGCTGAAGGTCTGCACTTTGTCGAGGTGCATTCATGGAGCTCTTTAGCCACGGAGATGCTGCCATGCCTGCTCCAGGTGCTGTTTCAGTCTCATCTCCATGTGTTTCCCTCCCTGCTGCACACAGCCCTCCTGGATGCACACAGAAGCAGCAGCTTGTTGCAGCCATCTGTTTCCAGCCTGTGGAGTAGAAGGAGGCCTTGGTGTGTGCCTGGCATCTCCAGGCCCATGTTGGTCCCATCACCCATCAGAGCAGGCTGGGCTAGCCTGCCTGACACCCCAGGAAGCTGTGATCCCTAAATGTGATCCTGAAATCACAGAACGACCTGGTTTGGAGGTGACCACATGAGGGCTGTGGTGCAGTTGCCTTCAGACCAGCAATGAAATCAGACTGCTAAGGGCTTCCTCCAGGTGGGTCTTTAACACCTTCAAGAACAGAGATGCTACAGCCTATTTCTGTGCTGGACTGGGAGGAAACTGCCCTCTCATCCATTCTGAACCTCTCCTGTTGCAGTTTGTGTCCGGTTTCTTTGCTGTGGCCTGGCTCTGTCTCCTCAGGGAGAAGGCACCATCCAGTTGCTGGACATGCCCCCAGAGCCTTCCCTTCTCCAGGCTGAACAATTCCTTGCTCTCTCCTCACCATGCTCACACGTGCTGGGTACAAAGCCCTTGCATGGTTTGCTGGCAGTGCTGCTGTGGGAAAGCCCAGGATGCTTCTGACCTTCCCTCCTTGGGAAGGTGACACACCACTCAGGGAGGAGCAGGGGGAGCAAAGGGATGGGCTCATCCCAGACTCAGTGCAAAAATCAACATCTCAGCCTGTCAGGGTATTCTCTGGGATGTGTCTGGACTCTTTCTGCCCAGACAGGACAGTGAGAGCCAGTCTATAAACCTCCCCAGAAGGCAGGGAGATGGAATGGGTCACATTTCGCTTTCCTGCAGGGAATTCCACTTTGCAGTCTGTGCCACAGTACCTGGTTATTGCCAGCACATAAATCTGCACTGCACAGCTTGGTGAGGCTCTGCCACAGCCCTGAGATGGGGAGTTGTTCCTGTGACAGATGGACTGACAGCTCCACTCCTGGAGAAAAAACTTTGTGCATCTTGGAGTTCAGGCTGTAAATTGTTGCCCTGTTCTTTGAAAAGATTTAAAGTTCTTTTAAAAGTTTTCTATACTTTCTGATGTTTACATATTTCTACTGACGTTCTCACATGCTGTTTGTGTAAATAATTATTGTTTTACATTGTTCTTTGTGGGAGGAGAGAATTGATAGACTGTTAGTTTAACCAGTATAGTTGGAGAGGTGTCGATTTCATCCTCCAATACACTGTCACTTTTAGAGTTCTATATATTATGAAGTCAAAAATAAAAGTTACTTACTTTTGCTCTTTTGATCTTAGTGTAAGTGCGTAAGTTATTTCATGTTGTAGTGCAACAGTAAATATATAAACCTTACATAAAAGGAGAGTGATTAAAAGAGTGTGGATGAGGAGGATGAGGATCCCATGGACAGAGTGCTGGGAAGAGGAGCACGGGGGGAGCTGAAGGGAGGTGGGATAAGAAACTGGGCTGTTTTCTTCCTCTCTGGTTCCTGTTGTCACATAGGATGGTAAGGTTCGAAAAGGTGCTTAATCATCCCATGTCTTCCATGTCTGTGTAGGAACAGAGCCAGGCTTTGCTTCTGTTTGGACAATTGATGGAATCCGGTGGGAAGCAGTTCCTGGGCCCCAGGTGGGAGTTCCATCCTGGTCACCTGCAAGTGAGAGAAAGCAGGGGCCAGATGTTAAGGGGACAAGGCAGGAAAGTGTTTCCTGAAGATTCTCAGGGTGACCTCCTCGACTCCAAAGAGGATCAAGGATTAATTCTTCATTTCCCTGAGTTTTTGAGCTTGTTTTATTGCCAGCAAGGGGAGGGCAGCCCAGCTGAGCCCTGCTGAGTGTGGCCAGACCAGTCCCAGGCTTTGACCCTGCAGGGCAAACTGGTGGTGACTTTGAACAGGGGCCAGGGAAGCAGCCTGAACACCCCAGAGCGATGGGCCTGTGTCCTCCAGCACTTCTCCTGCCACCTCCTGCAGAGCAGGAGCTCTCTGCAGTTCACTGAGTCTCTTGCTAAACATCTTTGACATTTGATTTGAGGAATAAAGGTCAGGCTTCTCTGAGAATGGTAATGTGAATTTAGTGAACAAAACCTGTCAGAGTCTGTACTGCTGCACTCCTTTTTTGAGGGTGTGGAGGCTGGGGAGCTGTGCTGGCTGATCCCGGGGAGCTGTGCTGGCTGATCCCAGGGAACTGTGCTGGCTGATCCTGGGGAGCTGTGCTGGCTGATCCCGGGGAGCTGTGCTGGCTGATCCCGGGGAGCTGTGCTGGCTGATCCCGGGAAGCTGTGCTGGCTGATCCCAGGGAACTGTGCTGGCTGATCCTGGGGAGCTGTGCTGGCTGATCCCGGGGAGCTGCGCTGGCTGATCCCAGGGAACTGTGCTGGCTGATCCTGGGGAGCTGTGCTGGCTGATCCTGGTGCTGCCCTGGTCCTGGGGAGCTGTGCTGGCTGATCCCGGGGAACTGTGCTGGCTGATCCTGGGGAACTGTGCTGGCTGATCCCGGGGAACTGTGCTGGCTGATCCTGGGGAGCTGTGCTGGCTGATCCTGGGGAGCTGTGCTGGCTGATCCTGGGGAGCTGTGCTGGCTGATCCCGGGGAGCTGTGCTGGCTGATCCCGGGGAGCTGTGCTGGCTGATCCCGGGGAGCTGTGCTGGCTGATCCTGGCACGTTCTCAGGTAGGGAGCACTTCTGTGGCAGATAGGGACAGGACTGAGGTGTGGCAGAGTGACCTGGCCCACCTGCAGCTCCTGCTGTGGAGGGGAGCAGATTCCCTCTGCACCTTCTTTAAGGTTTACTCCTCTTCCTGTGTGATCCAGAGAAACTTTTAACTGGAGCTCATGCCACAGCCGTCAGCAGCCTGTGGACAGTGGAGTAGGAGGGCACAGCCCAATCCTGTCTACCCAGGCCCTCCTGCCCAAGCAGGGCTCAGTTCCCATGGCAGCATCCCTGACTGCTCCTGTCTTTCATGTCAGGGGTACCTCAGTCCTGCAAGTCTTTGCCTCAATTTCTTGTGTAATATGGGGCAGTTCCGCTCTAAATGTTTTTTTTTTTTTTTTATGTTGTAAAAAGTAAAGTATTTCAGAGTACGACATATCCAAAGAAAATACTCTAGCATTTCCAAAATGAGAAACACAGTTAAATTTGTCCACTTTTTGTCAAATTCACCACAAATTCCAGGATTGTCTTGCTTCTTTTCAGACCTTTTTCCCCCTCTTAGCTGGGATCTGCTTTGTCAGCTCTGCAGATGCCCTTCCCCCTGTGTATCCCTCTCCTGTCCCGTTCCTGGAGCTGCTCTGGTTTGTTCCCTCTCCTATGGACACAAGCCTTGCTTTTGTGTGCAATAAAGTGCATGCCACTGCAATTTCATGCTTTTACACTCACAGCACACCCAGAGAACACAACTCTTCTCACATGAAAAACCACAAATACCTGTGAAGCCACAATAAGTTCTATATTTGCAATGCAATAATCTCATTTATAGATGTCAATGTTCTCTGACCACAAAATCCTTAAACATTCAATACCTCTTGAAATGAAACTATTTCTGTTGAGCTAATTTAGGAGCCATCACAACTCTCAGCTTTCCAAAGCTGGAAATCACTGCTGATGCATAGTCCCTCCTCTGCTTTGCTGCCTTAAATAGGGGTAAGTTCTTCTGTGTTTACATCTGTAAGACAGCAGTCAGTCAGCTCTCTGTGTCCTGAGCATTCAGTTTTCTTCTCTTTACTTGTGGGATCACATTTAGAACTCTACTCTGGAAGTACCCTGACACTCAAAGTCAAGTGCTTCCAATGCTGAAAGCACCAAAACGAAGGCTGTGCTCAGCTCCAGCCTCTTGAGCAGGATCATTACAATGCAGTATTTAATTAAAATGATCATATACTGTTTTTTTTTTCCACAGAATCCCTAACTCATTCCATGCCTGGGTAGTCATTCAATATTTTCCTTAATCCTCCCAATCCAATGTGTGCTGCAGGCTTTATTTGCTGCACACCATCCAAAGCCTCTGTTGACTACAGAATTATTTATTTCCTCTGGGGCTTCCTCTGCTCTTTCATGGGGGCTCTGGATGCTTCTCAAGTGTGAACAAATTTATTTCCATAAAGCACCTGTGCAACAGCCTCACACTTTCTCCCTGGAGAGCTGAAGCAGAGAGAGGAGCACCAGAGTGTGATAGCCTGGGTTTGGATGCTCTCATCCCATCCCACACCATCTCTGGAGCTTGATTTTGCAGAGGACTTTGCATTTCTTTACATTTCTTTACATTCCTCCTGTTCAAAGCACAGCTCCTGTTGGCTTCACTTCCAAGTGCTCAGCACTCCTGCAAACCCGACCTCAGGAGCTCCCACTGGGACCTGGCAAGGAGGAAGGCATAATTAAGCTCAGCTCTGAATTCTGGCAGAAATGCAAGGGTAGGAAGGAGCCCACATGAGAGTGCACTTTTTTCTCATGCAATCCGTTGCTTTGTTCCATGAAAGTTTCAGATCTTCCCAGGGAATGAGGGATCCTGGTTGGTTACACAGGCCCTGGAGCGAGGCCAGCCCATGCACTGCACAGATTCTGAAGGAGGATATGACACCACTGTGCAATTATTACCAGTGAAAACCTCACAGCATTCCTTGCTCTGTTCTCTCACCATCCTTCTCTCATACCCTCTCCACCTTCAGATACTTCCTCAGCCCCCTTGGGAATGGCTTTGTCCTTGTGCCAATTCCTGTGCACCTCTCCCACCAGACCTCTCATTCCAAGACATCCCTTACACACAGGAGCAATTTCCTGATCTGGAGAATCTCCTCCAGCCACGGCTCTCAGCTGGAGCAGGGCTCTGGCATCGTGGATCATTTTATCCTGATGGAGATAAGGAAATCATGGGATGTGGTAACTGGCTTCACATTGCTCCTCTTTGGCTCCTCCCTCTGGGGACAGGGCGTCCAGCCTTGGATCAGAGGTCTCACATCACACCAGAGATCTGCAGGACAGCAGCAGCATCTGTCTCCAAAGAACACTTGAGTGTCCCAGGCCCCTGCTCTGCCCAAGCAGAGATTGAGCAGCTCTGTGCAGCACACAGATCAGGAATGAGCTCAAGACCACAAGGAAAGGGCAGGAAGATACTGCTAGAGCCCATGGTTGGTGTGCAGGGACACAGTTCTGGCTGTGGTCTCAAAGCTGCCATCATGGAGGCATCCCCATATTGTGGGGAAACCCTCCCAGCTCTGCCCTGGCTCCTGCTTTTCTCAGCAGGGCTCCCTGTGCTCTTTGCAGACTCTACAATACCCAGCCCTGGTCAGACGTGGGTGCTGGAGGAGCTGGGATGACAGCTGAGGGAGGGCTGAAGCAGTCACTGAAACCACTCACTTTAATCCAGGTGGCTCCATCACTGTGGCATGGAGCATTTCCCAGTTCTATTTCCAAGCCACTAACAGCACTTGGCACCCCTAGGAGTTTGGATTGCCTGGGGTCAGGGTTTTGGGAAGAAACCAGAAGGGTATTTGAGAGCTCTGCACTGAGAGCCTGCTTTGTGCCCAGCAGTGGGTGCTGTGTGGGGCTGGGGCTGAGTTCAGGGAGCTGACACACACCCCACAGATGGGAGCAGCAGCTGCTTTCCCATCCTGTGCTGTGCACAGATCCTGCACTTCCCCAGTGGATGGGATCCCCAGTGGATGGGATCCCTATGGGATGGGATCCCCAGTGGATGGGATCCCCATGGGATGGGATCTCCATGGGATGGGATCCCCATGAGATGGGATCCCCAGTGGATGGCATCCCCAGTGGATGGGATCCCCAGTGGATGGGATGGATCTCCATGGGATGGGATCCTCAGAGACAGGTGAGCTGCTGTCTGTCCCTGTCCCTGTCACTGAAGAAGCCTGAAACTGCTTCTCTCTTTGTTTAGGAAAGGTTTCCTGCTCACCTTCCCAAACTGTCAGACAACTGCTCTGACATATTTTCCCTGTCAATGCAAAGACAACACAGTCTGCTGAAACAGCTGCCTGAGCCTGCCAGGTTCTGGGTATTACAGAGCCGTTTCCAAGGAACTGGCAGGGCAGTTGTGAATCCTGTGTGGTCCAGACCTGCAGCATGCCCCTGGAGAAGCACAGCATGTTCCCACATCCAGAGCTCTTCCTGAGTTAATTCTCTGCAGACAATGTGGATCAACCCCTGGTATGGCAGTGAACTTTCTGCTTTTCCAAGTGTGTACCAAGGCTGCACCACCCTATGCTCACACTTTCCTGGCTTTTCTGGACACGACCCCAAGCTAATGAATGGCAGCTCCTGATGCCAAGCCAGGCCAGAGCAGGATCAGCAGGACTCGGAGGGATGTGCAGCAGGCCCTACAGGGGCTGCACAGCAGCTGACACTGCGCAGTGCAGCTCCTGCAGCGGAAGCTGTGCTGCACTGCAGGAGCTGCACTGTGCTGGCCACAGCCCCCTGCTGCTGAGCCTGCCCTGTCCACACCCCCAGTATCCCAATCAGGAGGGTTTTGACTGAAGCTTTGTGCTGGAAAAGAGAAGCTTTGGGCTGACCTAACTGAAGCCGTCCAGTACTGAAGGGAGCCTAAAAGGAGGATGAGAATTTATTGGAGAGACAGGACACAGGGAATGGCTCCCACTGCCAGAGGGCAGGGATGGATGGATACTGGGAATTGGGAATTGTTCCCTGGCAGGGTGGGCAGGCCCTGGCACAGGGTGCCCAGAGCAGCTGTGGCTGCCCCTGGATCCCTGGCAGTGCCCAAGGCCAGGCTGGACACTGGGGCTTGGAGCAGCCTGGGATAATGGAAGGTGTTCCTGCCATGGCAGGGGGTAGAACGAGATGAGTTTTCAGGTTCCTTTCAACCCAAACCAGTCTGGGGTTCCGTTTTATGACTGTCACAATAAACAATCCCTGATGCTCACTGTGCAGTGTCACAACTTGTACCCAACTTTCTCTGGAGCCTCAGTGCTCTCTGCAACTCCCTGAAAGGCGCTTGTAGTGAGGTGGGGCTCTTCTGCCATTCTCAAGTGAAAGGATGAGAGGAGGTGGCCTGAAATTGCACCAGGGGAGGTTCAGATTAGATTAAAGAAAAGACTTTTTCCCTGACAGAGTGGTCAGGTATTGGAATAAGTTGTTCAGGGTGGTGGCAGAGTCATCATCTCTGGAAGTGTTCAAGAGGTGTCTGGAGGTGGCACCTGGGGCTGTGTCTAGGGATGATTATGGTGGGGCTCGGGTGATGGTTGGATGAGGTGATTTTGAAGGTCTTTTCCAACCTCAATAATTCTGTCATTCTGTGCTTCAAACAAACCATTTGCCAAAATGCAAAGAGTCTCTTTCCCCACCTGTGAAAGACTGTTTTCAGTGTCAAAGGTTTCTTGAAACAAAATGAAACAGCTGAGTTAGAAAATTGCTATAATTTTGGAGAGAAGTTAAGTGATTCATTAAGGGATTTGTTACTGCAGGGTGGTGGAGCAGAGCTGAGCAGGAGTGAGGGCTGAGGTAGGTTTGACCCCTGAGCAGGCCCAAGAAATTGCTGGGTCTGTGACACAACTGCAGGCGCTGGAGACCTGCAGCCACATCGTGTGCTCTGGTCAGCAAATCAAGGAATGCTCCAGCAAAAAGGCACAGCACAAGAAATGCTCCCAGGCTCTGTGCTTCATCCTTGCAATAGGAAATTATTGTCAGCTCAGGAATGTTCTCAGCTTAGGAGCCAATCCTACAGCAAGGACGAGAGATTGGGTTAGTGCAGACCTCAGGTGCTCATCAGAGGAGAAGCAAAACTTGCCTTCACAGCTGCAGATAAGAAAAAAGGAATCTGCTGAGAAGGCAGCAGCACCTTTGAAACTCGTTTAATTAGGTTAAAAGAAACAAAGGGTGTTCTTCCCAGGCAGTAAGTGAAAGATTTCATGTGTGGGCTGCAGGGTCTCTCCCTCCTCAGCAGGGTCCAGGAGCTACTCAGAGAGTTGAAACACTGGCAAGTTTTTGATTGTAAAATAGACATGTGCATGTGTGTGCAAGGCTGTGGGAGAGCCAGAGCACTGGACAGGGTGCTGGACACCAGTCTGGGAACAACAGCTCTCCCAGGGGTGTAACAGAAGGTTAGTCAAGGGGGCAGCAAGGTCTTGGTGGTCAGATCTCCAGTGAGTCTGGGTGTCTGTCAGGAAGATCTGAGCCCCTGAATCATAACCAAAGCATTGGCTGGGATTTGTTGTTCCAATGTAGTTCTGGCCATCGAGACATCTTTACCTGAGCAGGTATCCAGGTGCCCTGGAAGCCAAGGCAGGGCCATGGGCCTGGAGCAAACCCAGCTGGCCCCAGGGCCTGAGCAGAGAGCTCAGCCTCAGGCTTTGGCGACACATATGTGCATCATGTGAGAATAGTTCATTCCTGGGCCTTGGGAGAGGAATGATCCCTTGGCTTTGTGCAGCTCATGCAGGATGTGCTGGATTGCATAGCAGAGGCAGGCTGGGATCTTGCAATGACAGAATCCCAGAATGGTTTGTGTTGGAAGGGACCTTAAAGCTCATCCTGTCCCACTCCCTGCCATGGCAGGGACACCTCCCACTGTCCCAGGCTGCTCCAAGCCCTGTCCAACCTGACCTTGGGCACTGCCAGGGATCCAGGGGCAGCCACAGCTGCTTTGGGCACCCTGTGCCAGGGCCTCAGCACCCTCACAGGGAACAATTCCTTCCCAAAATATAATCCAAATCTACCCTCCTTCAGCTTAAAGCCATTCCCCCCTTATCCAATCACTACATGGCTTCATGAAAGTCCCTCTGCAGCCTTCTCCTGAGCCCTCTTTAGGAGCTGGAATGTTGCTGCTGTCTCCAGGTCCCGTACCACTTTGGGCACAGGGAGGCTGCTGAGGGATCTTGCAGGACTGGCTGATTGCCAAGGCCAGCTACAGGCACAAGGAAAAGAAATATGGAGCTTTCCAAACCCTTAATAAATCCAAAGGAAGAATAAAACAATTCTAGCAAATGTTTAGTAGCCAAAGCCTGGCCAGGCTGTTTGCCCAGGAGAGGAGATGTGTTGGCCTTGCTTACTGATGGACTGGCTTGATAATGCTGGAATTTGTTAAATACTGCTAATAGAGAAGGGAAACAGCACAGAAGGGACATCAGAACCAGCACACCATGGTCACCAAAGTGTCACAGGGTAGCATCTGGCAAAGCATCCTCCTGGGAGACCAGCCATGCTCCTGGCCAAGTGAAATATGCAGGCTGTTGGTGTCTCGTGGAGGCTGCAGTGACAGGTCAGAGCTGGACCCTGACCAGGCTGGACCCTGACCAGGCTGGACCTGCCCTCTGGGATGCCAGCACTGCAGGGGTGGCACTGCAGCCCCACAGGACAGCTCTCAAAACACCCAGCAAAACGATGTCCAGTGTTGGTGGTGTGCGGTCCCCACTCAGCTTTTAGGATGTGACGGGATTGATCACAGGAGTGGAAGAGAACTTCAAGATCACCAAGTCCAAGAATCAATCCAGAACTACCATCATCACTTCCAAACCACATTCTCAGAAGCCACATTCAGACACCTCTTGAACACTTCCAAAGATGGTGACTCCACCACTTCCCTGAGTGACTTATTCCAATTCCCTGTACCAAATCTGAACCTCCTTTGGTTCAACTTAAGGCTATTTCCTCTCACCCTTCCACTTAAAACACGTCAGAAGAGACTGGTCCCAGCAGAGGATGGTTCCCAAACCCCCTGGTATCTTGGCATGCTTTAAAACAACCTGATAATGATGACTTGTAACACCCTGATTGTGAAGATATGAATCTGGGAACCACATGCAGAACATCAATGTGTGAGATGCTGGACATCAGTCCAGAGTAGCACTGCTCCCTGATGACCTGGAGCAGGGATGTCCTCCTGCTGCTTGGACTCTGCACTGCTATTCCCAGCCATGCTCTTTCTCACAAAGTTGGACAGTCAAGGTGGAGAATTAAGGACCTATAGCCCAAAAAGAAGCTGGACAAAATGGGTGTGGGAAGCTGGGACAACCTAAGCACTGATCCTCGGGATAAGAAATGGGAGCAAAAATTGGCTGTTTAAGCGCTCCCTCTTTCCCCCAAATTGCCAGGATCTTATTTTGGGAGTGGCCAGCTGCAGCTGTCAGATGTCTGCTTCAGGCAGGCAGTGCTAAATAAGGGATGCAAACCATCTCTGGAAGCGTGGGAGGTTATTCAGCAATAACCATTGTTGCAGAGAGCCCCAGTACCCTGAGAGCACCCCTGGCCCTTGAGCCATTCACTCACACGATGCTGAGGGAACCTTCCCAGGGAGCTTCCCAGGAAGAGGTCAGCAGCTCCCCCTCCACAGCCTGCATGCCTTGGCAGACTGTCCTGTGGGTTGGTGGAGTGTCCCCGTGGTACCTGACTGCAGCAGGCGATGCTCCTGCAGGTGGGACTGCAGGCTGGCTGCCCAGGTGTGCAGAGCTCCTGCCCCTGCTCTGCTCCCTGCTTCGGTGGGGCTGCTCTGGCTGCACCCACAGCTCCCTGAGTTTGTGACTCGTGGGGTCCTGTGGTTACATCACTCTTGTTGTGTTCTGTGGCTGTTTTTCCTCTTTTTAAACATTGTGTAACTGAAGGACTGACGATGCCAAGTGCATTGCTGGTGGGTGAAGGAGACAGCAGGAATTTTGCAAGGCAGTGAGGCGGCACCATCAGGTGAAGCTCACCCACGGCAGAGCCTCCGCAGAGCCCTGTGCTCCCAGCACAGTGACAAGGTGACACGTGTGCCACTGCCACAGCCCACTCCCACGCTGGCCATGCCCAAGGGAGCACAGCTCCCTCAGCCCTGCCTGCCCCGGGCACAGACCCTGCCGAGGGGAGCAGCCACTGCCAGGGCACTGCCCGGGAACCCCAGCACGCTGAGAGCTCGGGAGACAGCCAGCAATGAAGCGCAGAGCTGGGCAGGGCTGGGCAGCATCCCATGTGCAGTGTGGGCCCTGCCGCCCCTGCTCCTCGGGGTGCAGCCCAAGGCAGGCCCTGAGCACAGCAGAGGAGGGCTGGCTGCCTGAATCCCTGCTGCTCCGGGGGTGTGCCTTGGGCACCAGGCAGCAGCACCCCGTCCCACCATGCTGGGGCACAGCCTCGGGGGTTGGTGCCCCACAGACTGTATTTTAATCCAGGGTCCTGCTGTTCACCCCTGGGAGCTGCCTAAGCCTGGGCTTTGTGCTGCTGAGAGACCACTGAGCATCCCAGATGCTGCCAGACCTCCCCAGGGCTTTGTTTTTGGTCCAGGACACCAACAAAGAGCACAGCAAGGCCAGGCTTGGCTCGAGGACCTCGGGAATGTGTGCATGGCAGGGAATGACCTGGAGAGCATTCAGAGGTCCGAGTGGCCTTTAGGAATAAAAGAATTACTGGATTAAAACAATCAAGGAAATAGGTTGAAATGAGCTTTAAAAAACTTAAGTGTTGGTAAATTCCCTGTAGAGCTGGAGGGTGGTGGTGCCTCCTTTAGTGCTCTGCCTCCACAAAGCACAGAATGGGCAGAGGCTTTTCTGTCCTGCTGGCCACCAAGTGCTGAAGGATTCCCCTCTTCTCTCACTACAGTGGCCAGGCTGAGTCTGCAGTAAACCAGCCAAACATGAGATGCGATGTCTTTATGGTCTTTTAAAATGGTCTTTAAAAGCACCTGGATCCCCAACAGCTCTGTCAGAGTGGGTTTAGCTGCTCAGAGGGAAGTTTTATGGAGGAAACCCGATTGCAGAGTTTAACTCCTGCACTGTTCGGGGTTTCCTCAAATCTTCCCCCAATCTCAGCTCCAGCCCAGGACATTGTCCTGCTTTGGGTTGCAAAGAAAATCAGCACAGCATCCCCAGAGAGCTGCATGTCCACTTGTGCAGGGACACAGGGCAAGCAGGGGGGTGCAGGGACACCTCTGGACAGCCGTGCTCCAGGTGAGGCCTTTGGAATGTGCCCTGTCCTCAGGGCAAGCCCAGCAAAGCCTCTTCAGGGTGTGCTGGGAGGGCTGGTGGTGCATGGACATGCACCATGTCCTGAGTGTTGGACCAGGGTTTGCCCTGTCCCAGGAGGGGACACGGACAGGGCTGCCTGCTCTGCTCCCTGGAGCCCCCCACACACCCTGGGGACAGCCCTGGCACTGAGGGGACTTGTCACCAAGACAGTGCCAGTGGGGATTGCCTGAACTTGAAAAATGTCCTGGACAAATGGCTGGGAGAGGGCAAAGGGAGCAGGTGTGGAGCCCTGAGGGACCATGAGGGGCTGCCAGCAGCCCTGGGAAGGACAGTGAGGAGAGAAGGAGGGAAAGGAAGGGGAGCTGGGTCACTGCAGGAGCTGAGGAGGGACAGGGAGCGAGTCAGGAGGAGACCATTTGTGATGCTGGCATGGTAGGGATGAGGAGGTGGTGGTGGGGAGATGACTCAAGAGATGTGGGAAGTGGGAGGGCTGAGATAAAGTCGGTTTGTGACCCATCTGGCTCGCAGAAGGGGCAGAGTGATTTCTCTTGAGATGGTCTCACTGAAACTTGCTTAGCACTGACTGAAACCCCCACTTCAAAATGCAGGAGATAAAATTTCCTTCCTTAGCTCTTGAGAGTGAAGCAAACCCTCCAGTGCTGGATGGTGCCTGCTGTGCCTGTTTGCAGGTTTGTTTCTATATTGCCTATCCCAAGTCCTGGCTGGGGCACTACCGAGATGGGAATTTTTGACTGTGCCAGCTCCTTCATGTAGGCAAGGGTGGAGGCTTGGGAGCAGAGCTTTAGAGATGGAGGCAGGGATGAAGATAAAGGTTGGTAGAGAGCTTGTGGCTCCACAAAGCGTGGGAAAAACAGTAAAAAGAAATAAAGGGTTTGGTGGGGTTGAGTGCCCTGCAGAGGAGCCCCATGCAGGGCTGGGAGCGCCTGCAAGGCACGGGGAGGTCTCACAGCTAAACACTCACTGGCTTTCCTTGGTTTGCAAACAGTTCCTCTTATTCTTGATGCAGGTCAGTGGTGCAGGAGTCCCCTTCCCTGCTCCAAACCAGCATCTTCTGCCATCACGTGGGCTCTGAGGTGGCTCATCCCCACATCCATGCAGATCAATCCCCCTGGGGGACAGGCCTGGGGGGCACAGGCAGCTCTGGCTTGGCAGGGAGCACTCTGCAAACAGGAGGGCTGGGGGTCTGCCAGCACAGCCTGGTGCTCACGGGGTACCCAGGGATGTGGGGTGCACGGGGCCATCCTGCAAAAGTTGTGACAAATGCCAAGTGTCCCCACGACTGCTCACCTCCATTTTAATGGCTTTCTTAGTGCCTGGGATTCCCAAGGTGCATAAGCCAGTCAAGAATTTCCTGCCAAAACATCCTTCATTAGAAAAGTGCTGGCTAGGAATCAGAATGTGTCATAATAGTTTTAACAAATTAATGATAATGATTAAAAAATCCTCATAATCATGGTGTGCCTTGGGTCCTGAGTGGGATTCCTCATGCAGGCTCACCAGGACAGCTGTGCTGGATGGAAATGTTTTAAAATGTGTGAGATCTTAGATCTGAGTCTCCCTTGCATCAGAGGCAGCTTTTTGAAGAATACCATCTGGAATTCCTGTTGGGAAACTGCCTGGTTTTAAGGTCTTTGCTTTTTTATCAAATTTTTACTCTCAAAAAAATTCCCATGGGCCCCTTCTGCTTTTTGCAGTGATTCCCAAACATCACTTTTGGGTTTTGCAGAGTCTTCTGGCCATCCTTCCCCTGAGGCATCCCCACGTGCTGCTGGGGCTGTGCCAGGGTCGTGGCTCAGCTGGGGTGACACCCTCGGGAACAGAGGAGCAGGAAATGCAGGCAGCTGAAGCAGCTGAGTGTGAAGTGTGGAGGGGAGGGCTGGGAAAGTTTTAATTTTAAGGTATGGGATGGTTCTGGGGTGGGTCAGTCCTCGCAGCCTCCTTCAGCTGCTGCTCCACTGGGAGCTGGGATGACAGTGGTGCTTCAGCCCTGGGGGTGCCTCTGGCTGTCCCTGTATGATCATCTCCACCTGGATGAGAGCAGAAGATGGATCAGTTTCCATTTCTTCTGCCACGTGGGAGGGTTGCTGAGAACTGTGGATGTGGGTCTTTGAGGCACAGCAGGAAAGGATAGAGATTTGAATGGGGAAAACCCCTGGGGTGGGGTCATGCTTACACAATGGACAAATTCAGTTTTTCCCTTCAGTCAGTCCATAACTGTCTTCTGGAATGGTATTGGTTGGACTCAAGGATCCTGGAGGCCTTTTCCAGCTTTAATGATTCTATGATTCAAGGGGAGTGAGTAATCTTTCAATTTTGCCTCTCAGCTGAGGTGTAGTAGGAGAGTTCCCCCATTTGGGATCCCTGGAGTGAGAGATCAGCAGGATTTTGTGAGACCTTCCCAACTTTCCCTGATGAGGAATGTCATGGTTTGATACTGGCCAAATGCCAGACACCCATGGAAAAACCATTTGCTCACCTTCCTTCATTATAGCTGGACAGAGGAGAGGGAAAAAAATTAATGAAGGGCTCATGAGTGGAGATAAGGACTGGGAGAAAACACTCTGAGGGCAAAACAGGTTCAAATTTAAAGGTACAAAGTTTTCCCTCACATGTCCTCGCTTCCTCCTCTCCTCTGACTAGAAAAGAACTGCTGCCCGTAGGCACCATTGCCGACAAGCTCTACTAATTCAGAGATCCTTGCGGGCTCCCGCAGCTCTGAGGGGTCAATTTCATTGAGGTTCCGCGCCAGGGAATTGCTTGCCATGTTTTCTCATTGGCCATGTGGCCCTGCCACAGTGCTGGCATTATTTACTGCATCTCTTCATGTGGGGCAGCGAGAGGGGAAGCTGCTGTCCCCGTCCCCCCTGCCCTGCTGCCCGCAGCACGGCTGGCCAGGGGCGGCCAGGCAGGTGAGGCTCACCATGGGCTGTGCTGAGATGAGCAGTGGTGGTGCCATGCCACCCCTGGAGAAAACCTGCATGTCCACTGTTTTAATTTTCTTCTTAACTGTGCTATCACTGAGGCCTTACCAGCCTCTCTAATTAGGCCAGCAGCATGTCCATCTTCAGAGCCATCGGAGGCTGGCTCTGTCGGACACGGTGGAAGCTTCCAGCAGCTTCTCACAGAAGCCACTTACGTGGCCCTCCCCTGCAGCCTGGGCTGGGCAGGACCTGCCCCAGGTGACACTAATGTGCCCTCTGCTCATGACAAACACCTGGGCTAGCAGAAGGCTGTCACAGCTCCATCTGAGGGGTTTGGATTGGCTCTGGGTGCCTGCACATTCCACTGGATCATGTTCCCTCCTGGATGGACACCAAGGCCGACTTCTCTGTCCACTCTCAGCCCCAGGAATTTGCTGCCAGGGCAGGCAGACAGTTCCAGCAGCTTCTTCCAGAGGCCCCAACAAACCCCCCAGATGCTTTGCTGGGTTACCAGTTCAGATACTGGTCCATCTGTGGTCCTGCAAGCCATCCCATCACACCACGGCAGAGCCGACTGGAAACCCCGACTGGAAAGCCCTAAGCCATTGGTGGGATCCCTGGCATGGGGTGTGGCAGTTGTTGCGAATCCTGATTCTGAGTCCTGCTCTTGCCATCGATTTGTTGTGTATCCTAAGGAGCCTGCCAATAACACCAATTTGTCAGAAATACGTGATTTACTGCCACTCAAAGAATCACCATCCAAGGTATTAGTAAAAGTGGCTTTAATATGATTTTGTAAAAGTTTGATTTAACAAATTTCGGTGACAAGGTTCACCCTATTACTCCATGGGTGAAACACACAGGAAAATTGAGTTAGAATCAAACTGGAATGATTGACACAGCAGTTGAGCACCTGGCTGACTACTAATCAGACTGCATGGGAAAAGGATGCATGAGACTTTGCACCTACAACTTCCTTTGCTCCTTGATACGAATGAGAAAAACCATAGCTGTCCATGTGTCCATGTGTGATCTGTGTTCCCAGATCACATGATGGAATCTCACCAGGTCACTCTGTTCCTCTGTGGGCTTCCTAGAGGAATTCTTAGCCCGGCTCAGGCTGGTTTCTCCTCTGGATCCTGCACCAAACTCTGCAGGTTGGGCTGAGGAGGCTGAGTGGACCCTCAGGTCTGTGCTAGAGCTCTCGGAATTGCACAAGGACACTGGTTAAACCAGGATCCCTATGGGGAAAGCTTCTGTAGGAAATCCTTCTTTGAGCTCTGAACCCTTCCCTGCCCAGCTCCATCTCTGGGGACCCAGACTCTGCAGAGCATCATTCCTGTGAAGATGCAAATTCTCAGGTGTTTACCCTCATCCTCCAGCTGTCCCTTTGGTGCCTGTTCTGTGGCTGGGATTTAGAGCCCCTCTCTCCATCGCAGCAATCCGTGCTGGCTGCATCTCCTCCCTGGCTGCTTCCCCCTCAGCTCCCGTGTGCAGCTCACGTCCCTGGTTTAAATCTCCCTTTAAGCACACACCTGTTTTCTATTGCTGTTGCGGCAGGATTTTAACTGTGTATGTATTACATGTCTTTAAAATTTATGCAACTCATTTTTTTATGTGCACAGCTCTGTGATAAGCTGTGAAAGGTACACTATAAAAATGTGTAATTGCACTGTAATTTTTTCCCCCCAACACATGGCGAAAATGTGTATTTTTTTTCCACGGGAAATATGTGCTGGGGGAAGGGAGGAAGAGGAGAGGGAAGGAGCACCAATCGATTTGGCAGAGGCAGAGTGTAGGGCTGTCCTGCTCTGCATTCAGCCAGGTGCTGCAGCGGGAAGGGGAGGTGGAGGGCTCTTGGATCTGTGCAGCAGCTCCAGGAGCTGACACTCAGACCTCCTGAGCCCCTTGTTAGCGCCCTGCTGCTAGCAGAAAACCACTCACCCACCTTCCCCATGGAGCAGACACAGACAAACTCTCAGTGCAGGGGTTAATTTGGATACAGAGCAGCAGCTCCCCACGCTGCCTGGAGGGTGAGGGTTCAGGAGTGCTGCGCTGGGGCTCTCCAGGCACACTCCAGCCTGCCATGGAACGTGGAGTGTCTGCTGGAGGAATATTTGTTGCTATGGGCTGCAGAGGCCGTGGAAGCTCTCTGTTCATCGCTCCTGGCCAGTTCACGAAGTGTCCATCTCTATCAGGAAGAGTCCATGGTGGTGGGAAAGGCCGTTCCAGGTGAAGGATGCTGCTGCAGAACAGCAAGCATCAGTGGTTGTTCTCCCAGGCAAAAAGGGAAAATGGCCTCAAATTGTGTCATGGAATGCTCTGGCTGGATATTAGAGAATATTTCTTCCCTGAAAGAGTGGCCAGGCACTGGCATAGGCTGCCTGGGGCAGAGGTGGAGTCGCCATCCCTGCAGGTGCTCCTAAAAGGAGTAGATGTGGTACTTCACAGTATGGTTTAGTGGCCTAGTGGGATCTGGTCAAAGGTTGGATTTGATGATCTTGGAGGTCTTTTCCAGCCTTAATGATTCCGTGATTCTGTGACAATGGCAGGACCAGCCTGGCTGATCTTCATTCCCATGGCCCTGTGGGAAAGTAGGGGAGCTCAGGGGGTCCCATGGCAGGGTGGGCAGCATTCAGCACAGCTGGCAGGTCGCATCCTTGTCCTGCTTTGGGCCTGGGGGACCAAATTCTCCATAGCAGAATTATAAATTTCTCAGGTGAAGTGCAACTCCAAGCAGAGCTGAGCGAACTGACATCTCTTTCTTCCTTCCTTGTGTGCCCCCAGCCGCGGTGCCTCAGCACAGAATTCCCTGGGGGCTGTCAGATCCATGGACATCTTTCACACGGGCAAGGGGAGGTCTGTCATTAACGGCACATTTTGCTGACTGCTCCCAGCAGATGGTCCCGGCAATTTGCACTCTCTGCCTGCTTTAACACATTGAATTACAAACCAAACATAACCCCTCTAAACAAACACCAGCAGCCAAACAGCCCCTGAGGAAGGGCTGAAATGCCCTGCAAGGGGTGGGTGCCTGCTGGGTCTGTCTCATCGAGGGGCTTGAGCTCCCTGCTGCTGCTCCTTCCACACCACCAGGGCTGTGTGCTGGCTGGGCCAGTCTGGGCTCCCAGCTCAAGGAAAACTGAGCACATTTCCAGGGAATAACAGCTTTTGGGAGGGAGACTGTCACTCACAGATGCTGCAGTCACAGAAGCTTTAGTGTTGGGGTTTTAGGAGTTCTCCTTTTGTTTTCTAAAGAATTTCCCCCCACAGGTGTAGCTAGGAGAAAATAATGACTGGGTACTTAAGAGAGGCAAAAGAAGTTGTCACAGCTCAGAGGTGGGGTGCAGGTGGCTACTCTCTCTTTACCTGGGGTTTCTTGTGGAGGCCAGAGATACCATGAGATTTTTGGACTGGTAAAACAGGCTGTTATATGTAGTAGATATAATTTGCGCCATTTCTAATATGATATATGTGATATTGAATATTTGTTAGAGTATACATGTTTGTATTAGGATTCCCCCCACCCTCGCAGGCGAGACTGGGCATAGATTGGAAACTGATTTACAAGTAAGAAGGTACTCGCCAGGAGATGGGCCATGTCTGGGGAGATACAGAAACCCCAGGTGCTGATCATCACCTGAACCACCCGAGATGGATATCATGGAAATCCTTGGGCAGATCCATATGAATGCAGCCTTCCCGAATTCCCGTAAATTTCATCAAGGGATTCAACAAACTCCAGACACTGATTTGTTCTCCCTCATCACCAAAAAGAAAATCTTATTAACATATGGACTCTGAATAGAAGAAAGGACTGATTGCTGAAATCTTGGCCTAGGCGGAATTTTCCCTATAAAAACCGCTTGTGCCAGGATGGAGGTGTGTGGGCATGGAGGAAAACCTCTGCTGAGGCTGACTCCTTGTTGCACACCCAGGACCGACCCCGGGCTCGGCTCTGTTCTTTCCTTGTGGCTGGCTAGATAAAATTCGATTGCAAAATAAACATTTTATTTTTTCATATTAATTTGGCTGGACAAATTTTCATTTATAACACAGGCCCCTGGCTCTCTTGTGCTCTCCGTATTAGGAGGGGAAAAAGGCTGCGGTCGCTGTGGGGAGAATTGGTCTCCACTGCAGGGTTCTGTCTCCTGCTGCCTCCTACGGTGAGCGGAGCCCTGCAAGAGCGGCCATTGCACTGGGACCTTATTAACACCCTACTTCACTAACAAAAGGGACTTTTCACCATCTGCTTGGGTGCCTAAGGGGAAGAACCCTGGGATCCTGAGCCCACCTTTCCGTGCCCTGCTGGGAGCCAGCCTGCTGCTGCCCCACACCTGCTGCTGCCCCACACCTGCCGCTGCCCCACACCTGCTGCTGCCCCACACCTGCTGCTGCCCCACACCTGCTGCTGCCCCACACCTGCTGCTTCTTTGCCACCGCTCTGGGTTTGCTGCTCCGCAGCCTCGCAGCCCCTGCCCTGCCAGGATGCCCCTGATTCCAGCTGCAGCTGCGGCGTTCCATACATCTTGTCTACCCCCTGGGGCTGTTTGTGCTCGTTCAGGCGTTCAGCTTGCTCTCCCCAGAGTCCTGCCAGGGCCCTGGGAGCAGCCTCCCCTTCCCAGCCCTTCCCTGGGTCTTTGCGTCTGTTTGTTGTTCATGCCAGAGGTGTTGTTTGCTTGCATTCATATCCATGCTAGTAAAGAACTGCTGCTCCTTTGCCCGTATCTTTGCCTGAAAGATCCTTAATTTCAAAATTAAAATAATTCAGAGGGAAGGGGGTAATAGTCTCCATTCCAAGGGATGTTCCTGCCTTCCTTGGCAGACACCTTATTGTAAATGCAGACAAACCTGATGGGAAGAAATTATGATGTCTGACTCAATTCAGAAGGCTGAATGATTTCTTTATTATAACTATGCTAAAATACATTAATATACTATATAAAAGGAGGCTACTAAAACTACATACTACTTTCTCTGACTCTATCATCTCTAACTCTCACACCACTCATGACACCCTCTCTCTCGAGTCCACCCCCAGGTGGGTTGGATTTGCCATCAGCTCAAACAATCCTCACCAGAATCCAACCAAGCAATCACCCCAAATAAACAATTCTACAAACACATTCCACGTAGGAAAAACAACGAGCAGAAATAGAAATTGTTTTCTCTTTCATTTCTCTCTGTGCACCTCTATGAAAAAACCTGTGAGGGAGAGAAATGTGCTTACCCCAACACCTGTCTTTCAAACCAAGACCTCCAGATATGCCTGAAGATGGATGAGGAACCTGTTGACCCTTCAGGGATTCTGCTCTGCTCTGTGATCTCAGGGATGACCCCAGCTGGGAGCTTACCCACCCCACACAGTCCCCCCATTACCCCATCTCTTTAGGCAGGTAAAAGATCGGTCACCAAAGGGACCTGCTGAGCATCCATCCCCGTGGTTATCAGTTCCCAAGGCCTGCCCGGAGGGGGCTGCTCTTGTGACCCCTGCCCACCCCTTGCCACAGAGCCAGGCTGCATCACTTCCCCAGTGTCCCCCAGTATGTCTCTGACCCTTCCAGGGATCCAGGAGCAGCCACAGCTTCTCTGGGCACCCTCTGCCAGGGCCTGCCCACCCTCTCAGAGAACAATTTCTTCCCAATATCCAAACTATAACTATTCTCTTTCTTTTAAAGGCATTCCTCATTTTCCTACCACTAGTGCCATCCTTTCTGCATGCAGAATGCCACAGACATCTCCTCTTCTTTTATCCAAATTAACTCACACAACCTAACCAGCAGCTTTTTTCCCTGCCCCTCTGTTCCCCTAAGCCATCCTCACATTTCACAGGAGCTGTACAATGAGTAGAAGAACTCCTCATGCCCTTCCAGGAAGATTTCCTTGATGATGTGCATCCCTTGAGAGAGGTTGTAAAAACTTCTGAAGAGGCAAGGCCAGCCTGGAGACAGAGATGTTTTATTTTCTCCCTGCTCCAGTCCCTAGCAGGGACTTCCCTGCTTCTCACTTGTGTTTCTCTCTCTGTTGTAAAACGTAAAACCTCCACTAGCAACTAGCAAGATGCAGCTTGAGAGGGATGGTCCCAATATGGCTTGTTCCTACAACAGATGAGCTGTGTCTTTCCTATTTATGGAATAAACACTACCCAACAAACAACTTCTGGAAGCAGGAATTTCCCCCAAGTAATTGCAGCAATATGGTGAGCAATAACATGTATCAGTTTAAAAAAAAAAAAAAAAAAAAAAAAAAAAAAAAAAAAAAAAAAAAGCAACCAACCTTGAAGCCATTAGTCAATTTTAGCTGCATGAAATTTTGGTCATACAGCTCTTCACTGCTGGTAATAGAGCTGTGATTGCCTGCTACTGTCTCCATGTGCAGCAGATTGCTTCTTCAGGAAGAGGTGTAATGGACATTTTAATATCTATTGTGTAGCACAGGCAAATAACTTGCAGAGGCTGGAACTGTCCTGACAGCTGCGATCAACACCAAAATGCAGTGCTTACCCTGACCAAATATCTGCACTGCTGCTGTAACATCTCTGCCACGTTAATATTCCTCTCCTGATTTATCATCGGATCCAGGATGCACCCTGGGACATGGTGCTCGCACACCAACAGGCAATTCCTGCTTGTTTCCACACTGGAAACCGAATCGTCTCATGAATTGCAAAGGAAAAATTCCTCTGGGAGCTGCCATAGCCATGGGATATGCAAGTCAGGGCTGGCTCCGAGTGCAAAGGAGCTGGGATGTGGTGTGGGGAAAGGTTCAGGCACTGGCATCCAGGCCTGGCTTGGTCTCTCTGAGGTCCTGCACCCATGGGTGTGCCTGTGGCAGCAGCCCCACCTCGTTGTCTGTGTCACATCAAACCTCAGCCAGAATTTGCCTCTGGGCCATCCTGACAAAGACCCCCAGGACATATCCCTCAAACCAGAACCCTCCCTGTCTCCCAGCTCTTAACAGCTGCTCTCCTGCAGTGATTTTGGGAAGCCAAGCCCTTGCTCAGCTCTTGGGGTGGACTTGGTGGAGATGGCCCTGGCTGGTGTCACCTCCATCCCCTGGGTGTGTCACCTCCATCCCCTGGGTGTGTCACCTCCATCCCCTGCGTGTGTCACCTCCATCCCCTGGGTGTGTCACCTCCATCCCCTGGGTGGTGTCACCTCCATTCTCTGGGTGTGTCCCCTCCATCCCCTGGGTGTGTCCCTTCCATCCCGTGGGTGTGTCACCTCCATCCCCTGGGTGTGTCACCTCCATCCCCTGGTTGTGTCACCTCCATCCCCTGGGTGTGTCACCTCCATCCCCTGGCTGGTGTCACCTCCATCCCCTGGGTGTGTCACCTCCATCCCCTGGGTGTGTCACCTCCATCCCCTGGGTGGTGTCACATCCATCCCCTGGGTGTGTCCCCTCCATCCCCTGGGTGTGCAAACAAGACCATGTGCCAAAGCCAATAGTATGAATTTCTCTTTGAACAGTAAATGTGAGGTAGAGGGAGAGAAAGGAAGAGAGGAGGCAGAGAGAGAGAGAGTGACAGAGAAAGAGAAAAAATATCCCTCTACAGATTCTGATAATGTTGGTCTTCCTCCAGTCTTCTAAGTGCTTGCAGACTGCATCCATTGAGTGATGAGGGGCAAAAGTCCCCCAGACAAAAAGTCTGCTTTATATTCACTCAGGTTCAGGTAGAAATGCACAGGTTCCTCCCCTGGGGCAGGGAGTTTTACCCTGGAGGATGTAATGTTATGGATCACAGACACCTGGGTGATGTGCTGTGCTGGATTGTGGAACACCTGCATGATGCAATGGAGTGGGTCACTCTTCAAGAGTGGTTTGGGGCAAATCTGGGAGAAAACCTCCAAAGTGGTTCCTCTAGAAAGCAGATTCAAGCAGCCCCTCCCCCAACTGGTTTGGGAAAATATTTCCTTGGAGAAAAGTGGAAAAAACCTCTTTAGTTAATAGGCAAAGCAATCACTAGCACAAAAAATGAACCATATTATACAACAAAACCTCTCATCGGTCCGAAGAGATGACAAACTCAGAAAGTCCCTTCGTGGGCTGTAGTTCAGCTCACTGTCTCTTAGCAGCCTCTTATGGGTTCCTCCAGCACTGGAAATGCTGTGGCCCAGGCCCGGCCCCTTGGCTATAGGTGTGAGCTGCTTCTGGGTGTTCAGTCCAGAGCAGGTTTCAATAGTTCTAAGGAAAAATAAAAACCATAGTCCAGGGAACTTCTCTGCCTCAGCTGGCTAAAACAAACCAAAAGCAAAGGAGAGCTCTGATTCGAGCTGTGTGTCGGTGCTGCAGACAGCACAGTCCAGGAGCAGGAATGTGGAAGAGTGAGTGCAGTGCCTGAAAACAAACTGCGCGCTTCTTCTCTCCCCCACTTTGCTCTCAGAACTAGTCTTAAAGGTGCAAAACTTATTTCTGGGCTAGACAGACAAATTCAGCATGATAAAGTCACCCCAGGAGAGCAGCCCAGTCTGTCTCAGTGCTGCAGCTGGGTGGGGTAGCCCCCAGGATCAGTCCAAGCTGGAGATGAAGGGATGGAGCAGCCCTGCCAAGAGGGATTGTGAGGTGGAGGAGAGACTGGACATGCCCAGCCGTGTGTGCTGGGACCCCAAATCCCCATGCCCCGTCCTTGTCCCCCAGTGTGGGCAGCAGGGGAGGGGGGCACTCTGCCCCTGTGCCCTGCCCAGGTGAGACCTCTCCTGCAGAGCTGCCTGCAGATCTATGGCCCAGCCCAGGAAGGACCTGGGGTGCTGCAGTGGGTCCAGGGGAGGCACCAGGATGATCAGAGGGATGGAGCAGCTCTGCTGGGAGAAAAGGCTGAGAGAATTGGGATAGCTTAGCCTGGAAAAGAGAAGCTTTGCAGTCACCTAATCGTGGCCTTCCAGTGCCTAAAGGGGCTAACAGGAAAGGTGAAAAAGAGACTATTTGCAAGGGCAGGGAGGTACAGGACAATGGGGAATGGCTTCAAACTGGAAGGGAGGAGGTTTGGATCAGATATTGGGAAGGAATTGTTCCCTGTGAGGGTGCTGAGGCCCTGGCACAGGGTGCCCAGAGCAGCTGTGGCTGCCCCTGGATCCCTGGCAGTGCCCAAGGCCAGGATGGACACGGGCTTGGAGCAGCCTGGGATAGTGGGAGGTGTCCCTGCCATTGCAGGAAGTGGAATGAGGTGGGCTTTAAGGTCCCTTCCCACCCAAACTATTCCATGATTTTATGATTCTGATCTCTGGATTTTATCATAATTCCTGCCTTGTCTCACTCTTTGTTTGAGAAAATACTGTGGTACTCATTATCCTCTGCTGGAAATATTGCAGCCTTCACTGGACACCTGTCCTGCAAAAATTCGTTGTAACTGAGCCCTTTCCATACAAAATGCATCCTCTCACCTGAGATCTGTGTTATGTAAGGCTCCTTGTGACAGTGGGGCTGTGCTGGGACTGCCTGGGCGCCACCTGGGACACCCCATTTCTGACACGACTGACATGGGAACGTGGCACCAAGGCAGGGAACGCTCTCATCCAGCTGTGCAAGCAGGGCTCCTTTGGGAAATGTCACCTCTGCTACTTAAGGCTTTTTTTCTGGATCAAGCCTGTCACCACTCTTTATAAATAACGTAAGAGGAGTTTCTTAGACAAACATCCCCCTCTGCTTCTAACTTTGCAGTTTCCAGGTCACCCCTGGCACTCTGTACACATGACACACCTCCAGGGTGGCACAGAGATGGGAATGGGGGTTCCTGGTCTCTGCAGCCACCCTGTCCTGCCCAGACAGGCTGTCACCTGGGGTCCCTCTCATTGCGTGTCACTGAGGACAATGCTGATGCTGAGCCAGCCCCTCCTGTCCCCTCTGGCCGTGCTGGCTGGCAGGGACAGAGCAGAGCAGGGCTGGGCACACAGGTGCCAGGGCTCTGCTTGTACCAGTCCCTGGCTGGTGTGTGTTTCTGATGGCCCCATCCTGCTGGACCTTGTGTCACCCAGGGTCACCATCCCTCTCTGGCTGGGCCAGTTCTCTTTCCTCCTGGAGGAAGGCTCCAGGAAGGCTCATGAAGCTCACCCAGATCTGTTCCTACACCGATATTTGGTCCAGCTCTGTCAGAAATTTTCTCCCATGGAACAAAAACTTCTGCTGGGTGTCATCCCCCAGTCTTCAGCCACTGCTCTGGAGCTGCCAGGGCAGCCTGTCCTGCTCTCTCTGCACTGCCAATGGCACTGCAGGAGCTGGGGGAGAGGAGCCTCACGTTCACAGCTCCTCTCCATCAGCCCTGCACAGCGAGACAGCCACAGGCTCTGCACTGCTCTGTCTGGCCCTCTGAGACGCTCCAGATTTTGAAGCAGAGCTTTTCATAGCTGTAAGAGAATCTCTCTGGGAACTTTAGGGTTATGAGGACTGATTAGCGTGGGATTACTAATTAGGGTTAGGAGGCAAGGAACCGTTCAGCAGCACCGAGGAGAACTTTGAACATTGTGCTGGAGCTCAGCTCCTGTGTTCCATCACCCACTGAGAGCCTGTGGTGGATTCTTCTTGTGTGAGTTGCACACGGAAAGCAGAGCTATAAATGAACCTATGAATCATAAAACCACGGAATGGTTTGGGTTGAAAGGACCCCAAAGCCCATACAGTGCCACCCCTGCCATGGCAGGGACACCTCCCACTGTCCCAGGCTGCTCCAAGCCCTGTCCAGCCTGGCCTTGGGCACTGCCAGGGATCCAGGGGCAGCCACAGCTGCTCTGGGCACCTGTGCCAGGGCCTGCCCACCCTCCCAGGGGGAATTTCTGTGTTCCAGGCACCATTACACCAGGCAGCTCATAAGAATTATTTTGAAATGTCTGTCTCCAAGGACCACAAATTAAATCCTAGGTGCAGTAAATATGCATCTTGTGCTTGTGCTCCATGCCATTAAGCAATGGAAAAAACAACAGAAGCCGATATGGAAATGTGGCAATGGTGCATTAGTACAACATTTCAGGACTGTGGGGAAAATAACATATTTCTTGAAGAGCTGGTTAAGTTTTATATACATTCCACTGAAGTCAGTCTGGTTTACAAATAAACATTTTGTGAAAACAGTGTTGTGTTTCTTACTAGCAGATGTGAAAAATTATATTCTCTGCTTTGTCAGAATGATGCTCTGCTCTCCAAAGAGAGGCAACCTGAACTGGTCCAAGTGGAGGTGTAGATGCCAGGCCACACGCTCCATGGGGTTCTGTAGGATGTGTCAGGCTTGTTGGAGATGTTCACTGATCGTGACAAAGCTTGTGCCATGATGCTCTATTGCCTTATCCCTCCTCAGTCCAACAGGCACATTCCCAGGAGAATCCACTACAAATTCTCTAATTCACCACTCAGATGCCTCAAACTGAATTTAGATTAGATATGGAGAAGGAATTGTTCCCTGTGAGGGTGGGCAGGCCCTGGCACAGGGTGCCCAGAGCAGCTGTGGCTGCCCCTGGATCCCTGGCAGTGCCCAAGGCCAGGCTGGACACTGGGGCTGGGAGCAGCCTGGGACAGTGGGAGGTGTCCCTGCCATGGCAGGGGTGGGATTGGATGGGCTTTAAAGCCCCTTCCAGTTCAAACCATCCTGGGATTCTACAGGTCTGCAAATGCTATGTCTAGGGCTGGGAATAACACTTGTGGCCCACCTCTGTCTCAGGCCAGACCAGCTTCACTTGGGCCATTCCTAACAGGCCTTTTCCTACTGTGATCTTAAAACTGATCAGTGAAAGCGCTGCTCTGACCTTTCCAAACACACTGTGTCCATTCCTTGCCTTCCAGACAGCTGGATTTTCCTGACATCTGACCTGCAAAGGTACTTTTAACCCATGGCTTCTGGTCCCATCTGCTGTGGGGAACAAACTTTGCTTTCCTTTCCTTCACAAAGATTTCTTCATCTCCTCTGTGGCCTTTGTTCTATCCTGTCTAATCCCTCCGGTCTTGCCTGTTGGGACCAGTTTCCCTGATCTCAGGCAATTCTTCCCACTCTCTTTTCAACACCCTCCGTATGACCCTTTGCTTTGTCAAAACAGGGAAAATTTATTCCAGCTGCTGCCTTAGCAGTGGAGAGCAGGAGGAAGATTGTATTTCTTTACAAGTGATACCCTGTCCATGACCCCACGATGAAATGGGTTGGTTCTGCTTTGTCCTGTTGACTCATTTTCTCCCAGAGAGACCTCCAAGCAACCTTCCTGTCAGCAGTGGAACCCTCACTCTTCTTCTTCACCACATCCTGCTTTTTTAAAAAAAAAATTCATGGAGAGATTTGGAATTTGAATCCTGTCCTTCTGCCTACACATGATATCTCAAATCTTGGTACTACTTAGTAAATGAAATAAGCCTGCTATTTCCTCCATCATCTGGGTCGTTAATGAGAACATGTAATAGTGCTGGAGTCAGGAGAGACCCCCAAGGAACTCTTTCCTTCCCTGGAATTAATGAAACTTTTAATTAGAAATGGTGGCCAGGGTGAAAAGTTTCCAACTTCCTGATGGTTTGAGAAACAAGAGGCCCCTTTTCAGCTGTTTTTCAAACCCATGGAGTTCATCCTGAGGGTTCCCGAATGATGGATTGATGGTGAGGAGGAAGGACCAGAGGCATTCTCCATGAACAAGGCACAGGTAATTTAAACCCCTGCTTTAATTAAGCATTTTCCCTGAAGAAACCTGGGCCTGCCAGCTTTGTGAGCACTACCTGCAGATTTTGCATTAAACTGCCATTCTTGAATTTTGGGTGTAAGGATAGAGTTTTCCTTTTTTCCCCTCCCTTTTCCCTCCTTTTTTCCTACTTTTCCCCCCTCCTTTTTTCCTCCTTTTCTGGTCTCTTCCCATTCCCCTTCCCCTCCTTTTCTTTTTATTTTCCTTTCCCTTGACTGTTCTTGTGTTTTGGACTCCATGTGCTCATGAAAGGTGCTGCTGTGCTTTTTTACATCCATTAACACCAGTTTGAAAATACCCCTCTGCTTGACCCTACCTGCAGGGTCTGTCTTGTCCCATTGGTGCAGAGCTGTCCTCCTGCCTTCCCAGCAGCTTCTTCACCATCCTGTGTGCAGGCCATTGCCCTTGGCTCAGGGTTGGGGAGGCACCTCCAGGCTCAGCTGGTGCATTAAGCTGGATCCATTTATTTGGGAGTCTTTTTCAGGGGCTGGAGGGCTCTGGCTGCTCTCACAGGGGCAGGGGCAGCTCTGGCCACCCTGGGGAGAGTGATGACCACAGGGTGATGGAGAACCACCCTGCAACCTCCCTCTGGAGTCATGGGATGTACCCTGCTCCAGGGACTCTGCCAGTCACCCCAGGCTGGCGCACAGGAGGAAGATCACCACCCTCACCACAAGCTCCAGCCGTTGGAAATATTTTTCTGGAATTTGTTCTCTTTGTCTCCAGCATGGACAAGGGCAGCAGAGAGCCTGCCTGGCTTAAGCCTGTGTCTCCTAGGAACAAACTAATTTTCCTCCAGTTTTTCTGAGATAAGGCAGCGACACTGATTGTAATGAGGTGATGGTTCTCAGCGTTAATCCTGTGAGAGTGTGTCACTGTCCAGGGCAAAAACCCACCGAGCCTGGAAAAAAGGGTCTAGCCACTGGCACAGGTGATGCTGCTGCTGAGGAAACGTCAGGCTGGGGGCACTGGCAGGACGTGGCTTGTGTGGACCCTGTCAAGTTCTAATTGTACAAGTTAATTGCTAAGTGTAGCGTTGTGTAAGGTTAAAGCAGACAACAGGGATGAAATCAGGGGTTTATGCTGGGTCACAGCCATGCAGACGTGTCTGCAAACGCACAGTAGCTCCTTGATGTAAATTATACAACACTGCCCAGGCAGTGAAATCTGAGTCACAAACGGAAGCAGCAGGGGCATATGAATGGGCTTATCCATGGGAAGAATCCTGTTAACGTGGGACAAGTGCCCAGGTCAACTTAGTGAAACAATTTAAAGGGCAAAAAGCTGAGTTTTCAGTTAATCCAGTCTAGGTGTGTATTTCCAGCAGTGAGCTGACAGTAATGCTGTGCACAGGTTACCTCTGGGACTCAGCAGTTGGTTGGACACTTCCAAATGGTTTAGCACCCAGCGGGCAGCAGGCACAGGGCACCTCTAGTCAGAGCCTGGGCCTCGACACTTTCCCAGCCAAGGGTTGCTCTCAAAGGTGAGGGTGTTTATGGTGTCCAGCCTCAAAGAGCTGAGCAGGGCTCTCAAATGCTGTGGCAAAGCTCCCAAGGGGGGAAAGGTGGCACCAGAGCTTCACCCTTGAGCAGAAAGCAGCAGCCACCCCACTCTGCATTTGGCCCAGAGGTGGGACCTGAGTTTGGACTCATTGGAGTCTCTGGGAGCTGAAACACCTCCTGGTCCCCAGTCCTGCCTGATGCCAGCTCCAACTCCCTTCCCTCCATGGAACAGGAGAGCCATGGAATGTGATTTCAATTTTTCCAGTGTGAAGTTTCAGAATATGAGATTTATTATTTTTATGTCCTGCTGGTGCGCAGAAGGCACTGACAGCAGGAATGGCCATGGGCAGGTCCAGCCCAGTTAGCACAGACATGCACCACAGGAGAGGCGAGCTCTGTCAGGCTGGGAACTCTTGGTGCACCTTAAAATAATACACCAGAGGGGCAGCCCCAGAGCAGGGAGCAGCGAAAGGAGGGAAGCTGAGCTCAGGAGAGGAGAACCAGTCTGCAGCCCAGCTCCAGCACAGATACAAGGACTCTTGTGCCCCACAGCAGGCTGTCAAAGAACCATAAAACCCTGAAATGGTTTGGGCTGGGAGTGACCTTAGATCCCATCCAGTGCCACCCCTGCCATGGCAGGGACACCTCCCACTGTCCCAGGCTGCTCTAAACCCCAGTGTCCAGCCTGGCCTTGGGCACTGCCAGGGATCCAGGGGCAGCCACAGCTGCTCTGGGCACCCTGTGCCAGGGCCTGCCACCCTCCCAGGGAGGAATTTCTGATCCAAACCCTCCTCTCTTGTCAGGACCCGAGGGTGCTCTGCTCACCCCTGCCCTCGGGCTTTGGTGCGCATCCCTGGTGCTCGTGTCCCAGCTCAGCACCCCTGCGCCCAGAGCCTGTCCCTGTCCCCAGGGCGCAGCCGGACACTCCGGGGGACTCAGTCTCAGCTCCTCAGGAGCCACCAGAGCCCGGCCCCGGCTGGCAGCACGGCACAGGTTTGGGGGATGGATGCCCATCCCCAACAGCCTGGGCGAACACCAGCGCTGCTCTGGGGCACTGAGGAGACGAAGGAGGGCAGGGAAGGGCTGGTGATCCCAGTGCCAGGCGGGATCCGAAGCAGGCTCCAGGCTCCAGCCTCTCTTCAGAGCATCACTGCCGGCTGCTCTGCTATCCCTCCTCTATCCCTACTAATTGGCTTCTCCCAGCCCACTCCAGCCCCTTTCTTCCCAGTGCTTGTCAGGGAATGGAAAGCAGAAGTTGACTGAAGCTGACAAGACTTCTTCTTGAAAAAAAAAGACAGAAAGCTTGTATTGGCTCCATCAAAGCCTTTTATTAAAGCCACATGGGGAAAGAGCTGCCTGGTCAGACAGCTTTTGGTATTGAGAAAACATGAAAGAAACCAACAGCTGTAATCAGTTCAAGAAATTTATTGCATTTTTGACCGTGATATGGTTGCACACTGCTCGAGATTTCTTTGAAGGTGTTGCAGGTTTATTGATTGTGAAAAATGTCAATGTGTCACATGCCCAATTAACTTGGCACTTCTTGCAATCAATACCCTAATTGCTTCTCTTTAGAGAGGCCATTAATTTAATTAACCCTCTCCCTCCCCCAACTTGTTTTCCCAGTTAAAATATTTTAATAAACAGATGATCCAAGGCCTGTGTTCCTTTTGTGATGGGAGAGATGAAGGAGAGCAGAGATTTCTTAGAGATTCAACATCATTTCCAAGGGCCTCTGAAGCTCTGTATCAGCTTAGTGGGAGTAAGAGAGCAGCAGAGGCTGAAGGTGCCTTTTTCCTTGCCTGCCTTATCCCAGCCTCTTCTCCGGCCTTGGGAGACAAATCCTCTTTAGAAGAAAAAAAGAGAGTGAGAGACCTGACCTCCCCGGGGCTGTGAATGGAGCTGAGACCAACAGCCCGTGAAGGTCATATCAGGAGTGACACTGCTGCTGTCACTTCTGTGGTTTATTTTTTACCCAGTGCACTGAAGTTTGATGGAGCTTGGTGTGCTGAGGTTGTCAGGAGTTAATCTGGGCAGTCTCCTTGTGGTTTTGTTTTTATAAGTACTTAACAAATGGCTCTGGCATGATTAGGCTGGGTTTAAAAACTGACTAACTGCTAGATCTGGGATGGAATCGTTGGCTCTCCATCAGCCCTTAGTGCAGTCACTCCTAATTGGGTCCCACAGGTATCTCCCCAGGCTGCCGAGCTGCTCGGCATCTTTAGCAGTGATCTGGAAGAAAACAGAAAATCATTACTGATAAAGTTTGAAGATGACACTGAGAGACTCCTGGAGCAGTAAATAATGGCATGAGCAGAGTAATCAGGTGGTGGTGTTTACATCACTTAGCAAATTGGAGGTGATAAAAAAGCCCTGGTTGAAGGCAGCTAAATGCCATAAAGGCCATAAACGTGGGGAACCAGAAATACTCATTGTGCTTGCAGGGTGGGGGAGAGGAGGTGGTGGGAACGATGTCTCTGGAAAGATCACGAGTTTGTGGGGGAAATCCATCAGGATTACGAGCTTTGCTGCCATGATTAAAAGTGGAGGCACAATATGCAGAGGTAGGCCAGCTTGAAGTTTAATTTCAAACAATGGTATATAAAAGAAGCAAGGAAAAATAACCTGAAGGTAATTGTTCTTGAGAATTTATTTCCCTCCTTTATTTCCCCCCACCTTTTATTTTTGACTAGCCAAGGCAATGGTTAGTTTTCCAAAATCTGATATGCTGATAGTATTAGTTGGGAGGATGGAGAGACTGGAAATCAAACCTCATCTGTGAACCATTCCCGTTCCCTTTATGGGCAGCTGTATTTAAATCTGAGATCAAAGATATGAAGTGCAAGGCAGCAGAGCTGTTTAAGTGGGGGCTGCTGTCCTTGGGGAGCAGAGGCGTGGGCAGAGGCATCCACAAACCCCTTGATCTCAGCCTGTGGAGGGGAAACCCTCAGAAAGGGGGATTAAGAGGGAGCAAACAACCCCCTACCCCTCCTGTCAGCCATGGAGCCCTGGAGAGAGAAGCTACAGGGAAATGCCATCTCCTCTCTACCCAACACACATTAATTACTTTATCCAGTGAATCCCAGCCAGCAGGAGCTGCTGTATTTATGTTGATGCTGGGGACCCTCATCCAGCAGACGTGGGCTCACCCTTTGCCACCTTTCTGGCTCTCGTGTGTCCTTGTCCAGCTCAGGCTCTTGCCCTCCAGGGCAAGGGTGGTGTGAGCTCTGCCAAAGCTGCTGGATGCCCTTCCCATTCCCCTCCCCATCAGTGCTGGGAGCTTCCTGGGCTCTCTGATTTTCCTGTACCTTGCATGTCTCAGCCCATCCTTGGAGCCCTCTGCTAGCCATGGGACAGGACCCTTGAGTGAGGCTGGTGCTGGCAATGTGCTGCTTTGGCTCTGTCTGTCTCCCTCATGCCAGGGATGCTCTGCACGTGCCAGAGTGGAGGATTTTGGGCATTCATGGCTTTGCACTCCTGGCTTGCTCTGGACCATGGCAAAGGTGATCTGGTCAATCCTGTGCCCTGCTCTAAACCACTCCCAGCTGGCACTGTGAACCCAAACAGGGGCTCCCCATCACTGTGTGGCTGTCCCTGAGAGGGCAGGACAATCTCATGGCACTGCTCGAACACAAGCCTGGGGGCTCTGACTGGTCATTTGCAGCCCCGTTTTGGAGGGAAACACTAGCAAGGATAGGGCCAGGGGCAAGGCTGTGGGGCTGCAGCATCCCATGGCTCCAGGGTGTTTAGAGATTTGCTCCTGGCCATGGTAGAAGTCATGAGCTGGTTCTCACAGGAGCTGTGTGCAAAGGGAGGGGCAGGAGAGGGTGGTGGAGTATCATCCTGGCAAGGCATGGGATGTGTGGATGAAAACATGGGAGAAGCAGCTGAAGAAGGCTCCTGAAGCATGTGGCTAAGGATGACTTCATCAGCAGATGGAGGAAAGACAGGAGCAGAGCAGCTGAGAAGCAATTAATGCTTCATCATTCCCAAGGCTTCCCCTAAACTAACAGGCCATGAAAAAATGACACCTTTTATAAGCAACCTAGTGCCTGTAGGGACTGTCCCCAAGCACCTCCAAAGGCTCCTACCTGCCTGATATGTCTCAAACATATGCAATTATTTTGCTGGTCCTTGAGTGGTCTCTTAGGACAGATTTCTTTGGGCTGGCAAAGGCAAAACTGTAAAGACTTTAGTCCCTGCATCTCTGAGCTGCATCTGCTCATAAGAAACCCACAGCACATCTTGAGGAGCTGCTGCTGTCTGAGCTCTGCTCTCATATGTGCACTGAGCTCAAAGGCAGCTCCTGGGCCCTGGCGTGGCTCCTTCCTGGGAGGGAGGGGTGCTGTCACCTCTGTGCACCTCAGCCACGCCATGCAGAGCCCAGCAGGAGAACAGAACAGGAACGATGCTGGAAGGAGACCTTCAGCCATGCTGCAGCCAAGCTCTGTGACCGTCTGGGCTCCCGCACAGCCGTGGTGAGTGTGCAGACCCAGGCTCCAGCTGTGCCTGTACTGCAGCCTGGGTGAGTCAGCTCAGCCCAGTGGCACCAGAGGTGGGACCTCCCCTGTGCTGCTGCAGGCTCAGGGGGACCAGGAGCCCTGGAGAAGAGTGGAGGGATGGCACTGCCAGAAGGGAAGCAGTCAGAGGAGCCTGTCTGCACCTAGTCATGAGAAGAAGGCTTGGCCATGGTGCAGGAACAAGGTGTGGTTTCTTGATGTTGAGAAAAGCTTTGTGAACACTCGCAGCATGTATAGAAGCTGGGCTGGGCAGAGCTGATGTGACCTTTCTGATCCAGAGAGAGTTAATGAGTTGCATAAATCTCTGCCTCTGTGCAGGTTTTGGGATGACACGTCAGCAGTAGCAGGGGAAATCCATAACTCCTGATGAGGAGCCTTGTTTCCCAGGCCTTCCCTTCCTGCCTTTCCTTAAGAACTGGCTTTTCTCAGAAGACAGCAGCTCACTGATTTCCAAGGATTAACACTCCTGAAGCCTTCTGCAGAGCTAGCAGGCATCATGTGTTCTGTGCACGCCTGCTCCCAGCACTGACTCATCCTCCCTGCCCACCTGGGGCTGCTGGAAAATCTCACTGAAAGGTCTGGGGAGCCTTTCGGAGCCAAAGTTAGCTCTGAGCGTGTGTGTGTGTGGAGCAGCACCTCCTCTGGCCATCTGGTGCCAGATCTGCTCAATGGACAGACCTGCCACATCCCTCTGCTTCCTGAGAGCAGGGAAGGAGGGTGATTTCTGAGCTGAGGTGGTCAGTCAGCCTGAGGGCTCCGTGGCTTCCTCCAGAATGCCCCCAGTGTTTGCTCTGTGGGAGCCACGCTGTGTTTCTTCTCCTGCTGGGGGAAGGGCTTTGGCCTGTCCATTGCCAGGTGCTGCTGTGGCAGGGAGGGCTCTATGGGCACACAGGGACAGCAGGGCTGCCAGAGTGCCCGACCCTTGGAGCCTCCAAACCACTTGGTCTGCCAAAGTACCAGACTAAAGAAATGAAGTATGCTCCTGGTGGGTCACTTTGGCCCCCAGGAGGGAGGAGAAGTGTGGAAGGAGGACAGCAAGGGCTGTGCTGACCCCATCCCTTGGCATAGAGATGTGCCTGTCACTGCCACCCCCTGCCTCAGCCCATTCCTACTCAAAGACTTCAGGGTATCCCCACCTCCCAGGGGTTGAGCAGGGCTGTGGGAGGGGGTACTGGCATGAAGAGAGGCTGTTAACATTTTGAACAGGCCCTGAGTGCCCACAGAGAAGAGCAGGATGTGAGAAGCACTGCAGACTAACCTGCCCTGTGGGGATGGACACATTTGCCGTTCCTAGATGAGCTCTTCAGTGTGGTTTCAGAAAACAGCTTGTTACCTTCAAGCAGGTCCTTGCTTCAAGTCAGCATCTCTTAGGCAGAAGGTTTTAATTTAACACGTGTGGTGTGGGTGAATCCCACCCAATCCTCAGTAAATGAGTTCCAAATCTCTCTGCTAAGACCTCGGTGCCCTCTGCTCAGCGCAGGGTGGCACCACTTTGTATCTCCTTAGATCCGGGCTGGTTTGAAGAGCTCAGGGCTATTGGATTTCTGCTCTCTGAGCAGCAGCTGCAGATAATGATCCAGTCACTCTTGACCTTCTCCCTGATAAATGAAGCAGAGTGAGTGTCTGCCACCCGTTTTCCTGATTCCCTCCTGCGCCTTCTCAGGTTTATTGGTGTGATCCTGGCTCGGGACTCGCTATTTCAGCAGCGATGAACTCAGAGCCACAGACCCTGCCCTTTCCTCAATAATTTGGAGTGGTTATTTTATGTCTTTGACTTGATGTGCTGAAATCACTCTGAACTTGTTGCTTGCCCCATCTTCTCCCTAACATGTGGCTTCCAAAGATGGAACCCCCCACTCCTACACCCCCTGATATTCTCAGTTGGAGTTATTAACCCTTAGGTGGGTCCTTTCTGGCCACTTTCACAGGCTCGCTACAAAGCTTTTGGGGTTGCTGTGTTTACCCAGCCCTTCTGCTCAGTGTGCTGGCTGTGTACTTTGGCAAAGATGGTGTCCAAGGCCAGCTTGGAAAAGACTTGGAGCAATCTGCTCTGGTGGAAGGTGTTCCTGCCCGTAGCAGGGTGTGGAATAAGATTTTTAAGGTCTTTTCTGACCCAGACCATTCTGTCATTCCAGGATTCTATGATACTCTCTTTTTCAGATTATTGTGGAAGATTAAGCTGTAGGGCTAAGAGGTACTCTCATTTTCAGTCCTTAAGAAACACCCCTACCCTGTGATGCCTTTTGTGCACACTTACATTTTGAGACCTCACTCAGGAGTTAGGGTGAAGATCAGTATGTTCTTCCTCCGTTCCTTTCAGGAATGTGGAGCAACCGTGGCTCCAAGGCATCTTCTGATAATGCTGTGGGACATGAAGGAATAACCTGAGCTCATCCTGCTCTGACAGCATCTTCTGCTCTGTGCTGGACTCCTGTCCCATGTGTCTGCTGAGGGGGAAAAGTCATTTGGGAGCACGAGGCAATGGGAAGTGTTTGATCACCAGTCCTCAGTCTCTGTCTGAACATGTGCTTCTGCTTCCAAACAAACAAGTGGGAGAAAAACCTTGTCATGAAATATTCAAATACCTTCTGGGCTGAGAGTGGGGAGGGCTCTCGTCCCAGCTCTCTGCTCCTCTCAGGAGCTCACCATCAAAGGCTTCTCCATCATCAGGTGATGAGGAAAGGCCGGCTGTGGTCCCTCCCTCTCCGAGTGATGAGAGCCCTGGGTGTGTCCTGACTTGGAGGATGCCAGAGGCAGTAAGGGGAATTGCCTTTGGCTCCAAGCCTGTGAGCCAATATTATGGGAAGATTAAGAAATTGCAATAGGAGAGATCCAAACCCCTCTGCTACTTCCAAAGGCAGCCTCCCTTCTGCAAACAGCAGCGAATTCCTGCTCTGCCTCACCAGACTACCTCAGCTGTGTCAGGAGGCAGGGGGTAAATGTCAGCCTGGTTCCACAGGGCTTGGAGCAGCCTGGTCTAGTGGAAAAATGTCCCTGCCCATGGCAGGGGGGGGAATGGGAGCAGCTCTGAGGTCCCTGCCGACCCATCCCATTCTGGGATTCTGTGACTCTGGGATTCTCCCGGCCCTGCTCCCCAGTCTGCTCCTCAGTCTCCACACTGCTGGCAAGTGTGACATCCCATGGCCAAGGTTCTGGCAGCCTGACACTCCCTGTACAGCCAGCAGTGCAAAGAGCAGAGATGTGCTGAGCTCAGAAGGACAAGAGCACCCCAGCACAGCCCTGCCCCGAGGAGCTGCACAGGGCTCTCTGCTTGGCCAGCCTGGGTGGGGGAGAGCCCTGTCTGAGCACCCCTGAGCCAGGATGCCCCAGAGAAGACAGATCAAAACTGAGCAGGCCACAGAGGGACACTCCAGGCCATGAACACGCCTCAGGCCACAGCCAGCTCCTCACTCCTGGAAAGAGCCCTGCAAAAAGCAGGGCAGTCAGCTGAGCCTGCAATCCTTTACACTCAAAGGTATGCCTTGGGACATCTTCCTGCAGGGGATCTGCATGGAGCTTCCAGGACTCCCAAGGTGTTTGTAGGGTACAGTGTCAGGTCTGCGTGCAAGTGATGAGAGCACAAGGATCCACCTCCTTTCCCTGGGAATGCCTTGATTTTTGATGGTGGAACTTGATGATCTTTGAGGTGTTTTCCAGCATTAATGATTCTGCTGGTTCTGTGTTTCTGTGATCCGATCTGAGGACATGTCCTGCTTATCACCCAGCTCCAGGTGGGCTGCTGCTTCTGCACCCCTTCCTGAGGTACCTGTGGCTGAATAGGGAGCTGTTTTGGGGTAATGCCTTGGATTTTTCCTTTATTTTGACTATCCCTGGGTCTGAATTACATGTACTTCCCTGCATCTTGCTTTGAATCTCAGTACTTGTTTTCCTTCAGGAAATGCAGGCAGACAAAGTCTCTCATGGCCAGGGCTCAGATCTCCTATCCTGAAGCTCCCAAAATGTGTGAAAATTTGCCCAAAAGGGTTGCAGAGAGCACTGCAGGCATCCAACTGGATTTTATTGTTCAGCCTGAACGCTGGCAGAACTTCCCCAGCAAATATGAAGGGATCAGCTGTTTTCCAGCAGCTGAGTTTGATCACAGAATCACAGAGTCACAGAATCAGAATCAGCTGAGCTGATGGTGAGAGGAAATCCATCCTGGCCAGGGCTAACCACTCCTGCAGGTGGTGGAGGAGGAGGATCTAGTGCTACATGAGCTCAGCCTTCAACTCAGGAAGAAGCTGAGAAGTTTGAAGCTTTTTGTGAGAGGAGGAGGGTTTCAGCAGAGTGTCAAGAGAACATGAGCTCATATCACTGCACTTATTTATATCCCCAAGCCGGCATCTGTTGCGCCCAAGCTCGCTGCAGTCCTCAGCATTAAACATTTCATTAGCCCACAGCCCCTCTGGCAGTGCTCACACCCGCACACAGGCTGTTTAGCAGCCAATCCATCCATTTAATTTCTCATTAAACTTTAGATGTAATGAATTTTTTAGTGGTCAAGTGAATAAAGCAGTTAAAATAAAAAAATGGCTGGATAGCAAAGGTTTGGCCTTTGCTATTTTCAGCCTTTAATGGTGCTGTGGTGAAGCCAAGAAGTGCCTGTGTTTCTTTGCTGGGTGAGCAGGTCCCTTCTGGGGGAGGTTCTTTGGAAATACCATCCTTCCAGCATGAGCTGGAGGCTTTGATCCGAGGAGGGGAAGCCAGGGAATAGTCAGACCCATCAGCATACATTTGGAGGAGGAAAATGTTTGGAATCTTTAAAGGGCCAGCTTTCCCTGTTTTGCTTTTGAAGTGACTGCAGTTTTTTTGAGAAATTATACTGAAAATAAATAGCCACCATCCACCTTCAGTCGAGCTGACAGATCTTCAGATGATCAGCAGCTTCTGCCCTTAATGAGCAGAAAAGGAATGTCTGTGAGAGGCAGGGAGGTTTGGGGCTGTGCACACAAGGCATGGGGTGCCCCCGGGGTGCTCACAGTGCCACTCTGGGTGACGCTGCCTTTGGGTCCAGTGGGTTTGTGAGAGGAGGAGGGTTTCACAGGGCTGGGAATGAGGGACCCCTGCCGTGGCCACCCTTCGCTTTTGGCGGGTGACTCTGTGTGGAACCCGCTCTGGGCAGCTCTCCAGGCAGGCTGGGCTGGCCTGGAAGCGGCTCTGGGGATTGCTCAGCACCTCTGGCCACAAAGCCTCCTGTGCTGCATGGCTGTCCAGTCCTGATGCTCAGCCAGGACAGTGGCTTTGAGGTCCAGCGCCAGAAGGAAACAGATTTTTGCAGGTTCTCCCAGAGAGTGGCTCTGTGGGAGGGGGAGTCTGAGTTCCCTCGTGCTCAGAGGGGCAGTTTGGAGCTGCACTGCTCCCACTGAGTGCAGGTCCTGCCACCCTGGGACTGCTGACCTGGCTCACCTGGCAGGTCACAATCCTCACCTTGCTTTGGAGGGTGTGATAAGATCAAGGATATCCCCAGGCAGCCAAAAGCAAAGGAGCAGAAGGGGGAAGAAGAGGCCTGGAGTTTTGGCCATAAGAAGGTGGGAGCAGATCAAGGTGTGCCAGGAACCTGGGCTAGAGGACAGAAATGCTCTGCAGAGGACCTTGATGGACTGCTAGAGCTTGGAAAGGCTGGGGAGAAAGATGAAGGAAAAAGAGCGAATGAAAAACATCCCTCCTTTGGGAAAGAGCAGACACTTCATTGTGGGAGAAGGCAAACAAACATGGACAGGGGAGAGGGGAAGGTGCTGCTGGAGAGGACAGGGAGATGGGATCACACGTGGAGGCAGGAGGTGGAGGAGTTGCCCTGCAAAGGAGCGCTGAGAGCTTGTGAGAGCAAATGAGGTGCAGGGAACAGCTCCGAGTATCTCACTTTTTGTTGTACTCCCTCAGCTGCTCTTTACATTTGCCTTTGATGAATCTTTTTCATGAATAAGAACAGGGCCTGAAGTTGTACCAAGGAAGAGGAAAAAGAAGCGTGTTAACAAATTTCCAGCTCCAGAGGAGAGTTTCAGGCCTCATCAGCTTGGGCAAGAAGGAATCAACGTCCTGAGGATCCAGGTCTGCACATCCAGCCCTGGATGTGAGGTGGTTGCCTTTTGGGAGCCAGGTCTGTGGGAGTGGTTTCCTAGAAATCCCAGAGTTATTGTATTTATTATCATCTCTTCCGTGGTTTCCCTTCAGGAGCCGGGCTAGAGAGGCACAGGCAGCAGCTCTGGGCTCCCAGAGGAGCAGTGGAACACAGATGGTGCCTCCAGAGCCAGATCCCAGTCCCTGGAATGTGGCCACTTCCAGCACTGCCACTGGTAATTCACAGCTCTTCCCTCCTGCGAGCCAGGAGTCCGATAAATAAATCACTAGAGGTGGGTGAGGGATGAATTATCCATTGGATCTGAGAAGCTGTGGGGGTGGAGAGGGGGACACCACCTCACCTCCCAGGCTTGGCCAGCCCAGGGCTGCCTCCCCCAGTGTCCCCAGCGCTGGGATGCACAAAGGGACTCCCCTGCATCAATCAGTGCGCTCAAGCCCAGCATGTAGAAGAGAGAAAATATTAAAAGGACACTTTGACACATACTTAACATTTTATATATTTTGTATAAAATAGAAAAAAAAGAGTGTTTTAAAATATTAATCTCCTGGGAAGGCAGCTGGGTGGATAAAAGGCTCCCAGTCTGCAGGGAAAGCAGGGGGAGATGGGGCTGATGTCTGTGTGCTTTGGTTGGTGAAGGAGAGAGCAGGAGATTCCTGAGAGTGCCCAGGGCGTCCTGCAGATGCTGAGGGTGAGTGGAACAGGGAAGAGGCCCCAGGCTCTCCCTACCAAAGCCAGGCACATTTGGTAGCTCAGAGGTGCCAGTGCCACCTCCCAGGATTCAGTCACAAGTCTTGTCGTGGGTGAGATTCTTGCCAGGGCCTGCAGTTCTTCTGGGAATTGTGGTTCTCAGGTTGGATTTCACAGAGGAACATTTACAGTCTCTGGCCTTGGAGAGGTTTGGAATTGCTGTCACAGCACAGATCAAAGGTTTGGACATTTTTTTGGGTCTGTTTCTTTGTTTGCTATATTTTTAGCATTCTGTTGCAAAGCCAGCCTCAAAACTCAGGGCAGGTGGAAGGACTGAGTGTTTGAGTTTTCATATTGGCTCCAGTGGTGCAGATACCCAGAGGGTGGAGGGACTGCACCACAGATCCCCAGAAAGAGCATAGCTGAGATCAGGTGTATGAGATATGGGATATGGGATATAGGATATGGGATATGGGATCAGCCCCCATGCACCAACCTGCATCTTTTCTTCCTCCATGTGCAGCACCTGGCACACAGCAGAGCAGGAAAAAACCTATTCATAACCCCCAACTTCTTCCTCTCATTCTGCCCTTTAATGTCCACCTTTGACCCCATCGATGATCCAGGTCCTCCTGGGTTATGTATCTATCTATATATCTAGATATCTATCTATACATCTCTATCTATTTCTATACCTATTTCTGTATCTCTCAGCTGTCTATATCTGTAAATCTGCAGAGCTTGCTGTACTCCCTGTTCCAGAGCAGACACAAGGGTTTTCCCTCCACATTCTGCTTCCTACTCTCAAAGGGCCAAACAGGGCCCTGGGCTGTGAGAGGTGTTGAGCTGGAAAGGTCTGGAATGGCTTTTCTTTTCCCTGTTCTCTCATTTAGTCCTAAGTGTGTCCATGGATGGTAGAAACCTCCTCTTCTCTGGGCAGAGGGCTGCAGGGTGGGCAGTGGTTCACATGTGCCCACTCCTGGCACAGACACATGGAGTGACCTCTCTCCTCCTTCCTTTGCTGACCAGGAACTCCAAATTCCCTTGCTAGCTTAAGTGACATCCTACTCCTTTCACTCCCTTGTCATGTGTCCATGGAGGGTCACACTGGGGACAAGGACAAAGTCTGAGGCAGGTGCCAAGCACCAGGACAGCTAAACCAGCCCCCTTAGTTAGTCAGAACCATTCCCATTTCCGTTCCCTATCTGGTTTTCCATGAAAAATGTGAAAGCACTAATAGAAAACTTCCCACTGAGGTTTCTTGTTTTGACAAAAGATCAATTTTCAGTTGAGCAGTTATTTTAAGCCAATATTTCTGTCTGCTGTACGAGGGATCAGTCACACTGTGGGGAGGGAGGGCTGTGCCATGGTGCAGTGACTGTCAGAGATGCTTGGGCTGCTGACAGAAAACATCTGCCCTGAGGTCCCTGGGTGTGGGAATCCAGGGCTTCCCTCTGGCTGCCCTGGCAGGTCTGGGACCCTGGCAGGGGTCAGGAACCCCCCTGTACAGAGCCCCCAGAGACACTGTCTGTGATCTCTGGCCATGGAGAGGAGTTTTCAATCTTACAGGATGAATTACAAGCTCTGAGTGTTTGATAAGAGTAATAATTAAGTGTGACACGGGTGCAAAAGTAAAATTTTAGGATTCTAGATGAGGGGTTCAAAGGGGACAAGATGGAGGAAATTGGGTGTGTCTTGTCCTTTTTCTCCTTCTTCATGCCCTCCATGTTTCACTGTGGTGTTGGCATTTTTCTGTTGGTTTAGGCTGGGGACACACTGTCCAACGTAGGTGACAGATATTGGCACGTTATTGTAAATCCAGCACAGGTAGTTTGTGGTATTTAATGTTTGTAACATCCCACTGAGGGCAGAGCCCCACACGCTGCCCTGCAGGACAGAGCTGCGGCAGGGCAGCAGAACATGTTAGAGATAAACAGAATAAACAACCTTGGAACCAGCACAGACGAATTATGGCTTCTTCTTTGGCAGTGGGGCTGAAAGACAGAGACTTTCTACAATCTCGGAATCATCAATACCTCAGATTCCAACACCTGGGCAGCACTGAGTGAGCTGGGACAGATCACTCTGGTTTTGTGTCCAGCCATTTTCCTTTATGCTGGAGAGATGAGGTTAATGTGGCTGATTCCCCCAGGAGAGGTGCCCTGAGCAGGGTGGATGCTCTGGGACACCTTGGTTGGACTTGGTGACCTTAGAGGTCTCTTCCAGCCTCAAAGATGCTGTGATTCTGTGGCTGAGGAACAGCAGCACCCCCAGGTTCTAGGAGTGCTGCCAGCTCAGTTGGGTAAGGTGCAGCCCCTCTCCATCCCCTCTCCATGGGCAGCAGCAGGGCTTGGCCATCCCCTCCTGGAGCAGCAGGTTCACCTGCTGGGCTTGTTCCCACCTGCCTTGCTCCTCTGCAGGAAGGATGCAAGGGGTAAATGAACCCCAGACATTTAACCTGTCTGGAGACAGGAAATCACTCCTGTCCCAAGATCAGCTTGGGCAGAGGCATATCTGACCTGCAAGGCAGGAGGAGGAGCATAAGGAAGTCCCAAAAGGGCTGCAGGATTAACAGCCAGACATCCAGAGAGCCAGAACCTGAATTACCTCTGGATAAAACTTCCAGGAATGAAACTTCCCAGGACTGCACGGAGTCTGCTGCTGCTCAGGAAGTCTGAATTGGCTGAAAGGGAGCTGGACCCACTTGCAAGGGCTCTGTAGGCGGGGGAGAGCTGTTAATGAGCCTTTTCATGTCTGTTCTATCTGATCTAATTCTATTCTGTCACTTTGATTTTTCTTTCTGTGTAAAGTTAATGCAGGTTATAAATAATACCTGTCTCTAGAACTGACTGATCTTCTTTGGGGAGCTCATCTAGGGAAAAAGGCAAGGCAGAGACACCTCAAAGCTGTGTCTAAATTGGGGTCCCGTCACAAGTGCACAGGGTGCATCACACAGGGCCTGGCGCTGGTTTCCAGGCTGGGGAGAAGAAAGGGCTGAGAAGGGATTTACAAAGGCACAGGAAACCTGTGCAGCGTGAGAGGGTAAAGGTCATTTTGCCTACTCTGTCTTTTAGAGCAGCCTGAGGTACAGCTTGGGCTGTTCTTTCAGGCCTTGTGTGGGAGAAGGTTTCTAACACCATAAAGATTTTCCAGTCTCTTGGACAAGGGCAGGATATTGCTGCGGAAAAGCAGTCAATGAAATTGAAATGTAGAGGAGCTCTCAGAGAGGGAGACACTGGTGGCAGGTGAAAAGCTCTAAAAACCTTTAGAAACCTCTGTCCAGCTAAAGCTGGTGCCCAGATGAGTCGGTTCCCTCTAACTGTGCCATTCTCCACCAAACTGACCTGTGCAATGGTGTGAGGAATCCATGGACCCATGAACCCAGCACAAGGGCCAGCGGAGCCCCCAGGGCTGTGTGCCTGCAGGGTGCTGCTCTACCTCAACCATCTTCATTCCTGTACCTTGTCTCTCCTGATGCTTCTGATCTTTTCCTGCCCAGACTCTGCCCAATTTGGACACTGTGACAGCCGCAGGCTGAGCCAAAGCTTGATGCTCCACCCCAGCCAAGCACACAGAGCAGGTTGGGGGAGTGGGTGTGTGGGATCACACCCCATGGCCCCACTGAGCAAACTCTGAGAAGAAGCCTGAGGGTGAGGATGGCAGCAAAAGAAATGAGAGGGAATCTTGCTCTGCAAAGTCTCACTCTGTGCACTTACTGCATGGCTGGGTTTTTGGTTGTGCAGAGGAAAGCTGGAGAGCATCTGTCCACATGTTCATGGGATTGCAGATCCATGGAATGGTTTGGGTGGGAATGGACATTAAAGCTCATCCATTCCACCCCTGCCATGGCAGGGACACCTTCCACTGCCCCAGGCTGCTCCAAGCCCCATCCAGCCTGGCCTGGGCACTGCCAGGGATCCAGGGGCAGCCAGAGCTGCTCTGGGCACCCTGTGCCAGGGCCTGCCCACCCTCCCAGGGAACAATTCCTTCTCCATATCTAATCCAGTTCTACCCTCCTTCAGCTGTTGTCTCCTTTTCTGCTCCCACTGGCAGTTAAGGAGCACAAATCTCCTTTGTCCTCTGCTCCTGCCATTGGCCATAAGAAGTATTTTGCTGGTAAGCCAGCTACTGTAAAGTTAGGGAAAAAGAGACCTAGGCAGGGAAGGAGGTGCCAGCCAGGGAAGTGCTTCTCTACACCTTTGGCTGAACACAAACAGTGCTGGGGTTGGAAAGCAGGCACATGGGGGGTGCTCGTGGGAAACTCCTCCTGTGGGGGCCAGTGTGTGCGTGGACAGAGGTGTCTGAGTGGCTGCTGGGGATGGGGCAGTGCTAATTGAGAGCATTAATCAGCTCAGGGGGGGTTCCCTGCAGGGTCCCTTCTGTTGGCCAAAGCAGGCTGTTGCAATGGAGCCAGGTGGACAGGCTAGGGTGGGCAGGAGCCCCCAGGGAGGGGCCTTGGACAGAGGGTGCAGCCTAAAATCCAGAGCTTGTGCAGGGGGAGCAGCTCATGGCTGGGCTGCCAATGTTGGCAGAGGGTGCCTAAACAGGGCCCTGGTCTCACTGATGACAAGGCCAGGAGCACCCAGAGAAGGAGGAGATCCTGGATGGATGACCCTGGAGAATGCCATCTGAGTGAAGGAACAGTTTGCTTCTCAAGCTGGCGGCCCCAGTGCCTGGGCACACTGTGAGGGCCAGAGTTTGGAGTTTAACTGGACAAGACACACAAATCCTTGATGTTTAAACTCTGCTAAATTAGCCTGTGGATTTCCACAGAATGACAGAATAGTTATGGTTGGAAAATCTCTCTAAGACCACCAAGTCCAATGTCAGCCCAGCACCAGCACAGTGTTCACCAGTGAACTGTGTCCCCAGGTGCCACATCCAAGTGGCTTTTGAATGCTTCCACCAGGGATGGTGTCTCCCCACTGCCCTGGGAGCCTGTGACAATACCTGCCAACCATTTCAGAGAATAAATCTTCTTTAATATACAGTCTAGAGCTCCCCTGGTGCAACTTGAGGCTATTTAATCTTGTCCTGTCACTTGCCAGGGAGTAGGATTGAGGCCCACCTCACCCCAAGCCATGCAGGGATTAGCAGTCACTGGGACAGGACCACCCCCAGTGCTTGCTCAAGGTCTCAATCAGCTGGTGGAAAAATAAAACTAAAGCTGGGGATGTGGTTCCTTAAGAGCTAAAATTCAGTGAGAACAGCAGCTACACCCCAGCAGTATCACCTGACCTTCTCAGGTCTGAGTTAAACCTGGAGGTGTGCGGGAGCCCTGGCAGTGGGGTGGGCACTGGTGGAGCAGAGTCAGGCAGGGTGTTGGGGAAGATGAAATAGGAAAGCCTTATAAATATGATTGCCTGGCAAAAGATTTAGAAAATACAGAGATTGAGATGGTAACAAGTTTTGACATACCAAACCTTAGTTACTGAACAACTAGAAAACAATAGCACAGCCAGGATGAAGACAATCCCCCCTCCTGGTTGAACAATGCCCTTATGTACAGATAGGATCTCACCCCCCAATGGACAGTTCATCCCACACCTGTAACCCTCCCCTGAAGCATCAGGTGTCTGTGACCCCATTGGCCTGAGTCTTGTTCCAGCCCACCTTGAAGCCCCTGACAAGGAGTCCCTGAGGAGCCAGACGCTCTCTTGGAACTCCCCCTCTCCTGGAACATCCTCTCCCTCCTGGGACCGTCTCTTATCTCCCTCTACCCCTTGCCTCTCCCTTTCCCCAAGGCCTGCCACGGGTCACATCTGGTGACTCCAAGCAGGGCCTTTCACCCTTTATAATAAACCAGATATTCTCAGAGCAGCCTTCAGAGATCTCTGGTCTCCATCCATCCAAACCGTCCTGGAGCCCAACATCCCCGCAGATGGGGATCAAACCCCCCGAGGTCCTTTGGCAAGGAGCAGTGCACCCACAAGCTTGGGGCAGATTTAGGGTGTGTGATGGTGTGGGGGGGACATGGGGACAGCTCTGCCATATCAGTGGGTCCCATCCTGTGAGCTGGCTCTGGCTTAGACCCCACTTCAAACCGATGGACTCAGGTATGCCATGAGGTTCTCCTCTGCCCTCCCAGCTCTGCTGCCTTTCTAGAGGAAATGCAGTGAGCCAGTGGAACCTCTTGGAAAACTCACACAATGCCCTCAGCGCTCTGCCTTTGCTCTGAGCAGCTGAAGGAGCTCTGTGCTCTCTGCCTCCTGGCCGTGGCACTGAGGATGCTCCCCACGGCCTCGCTGTGCTGCTCTGCCCTTCCCCGCAGCTCCCTGGAATTACTCAGGGTTTATTTGCAGCTGCCCTGGCAGTGTTGGACAAGTGCTGCCTCTGCTGCCCTGGCACTCCTGAGCTCCCAAGGACCTGCTGGCTGAGGACTTTGCTCCTTCTCTGCACTCACATCAGGCTGGGAAGCTTTAATTTGCTGCCCTGCAGTTCTTGCAGCCTCTCCCCTTCCCTGCTTGGTTGCCTTTCCCTCCTCTTGGCTGTCTGCTGGGTTGGATGGGTTTTTTCCCAAACTGTCCTCACTTTTATTTACGGAGTAATTTGCATTTTATTATTTCCTGCACACAATTCAGAGCTTTCTCCTGCATTTATCTTTCCTCTCTGGGGTTTCTCACTTCCTTCTGTTCATCATCCACAGGACTCTATCCTTGCAGCCCTGCTTCAGCTCATTTCCAAACACTTTTCTGTCTCCTTGCCTGTGTCTGAAGGCTGGACCACCTGGAGGCTCTCAGCAGGTGCCCTGATTTACTGCCTCAGACCTTTCCACTATTTAAATCCACACACAACAGCTGCTCCTATTCTTAGCTCTGACCTGTGCTCCTTTATCCAGCCCTACCACTAAAGTGGTTTTTGGTTGCATTTTAATTTTTTCCCTTTTTTTTTTTTATTTATACATTTAAATTTCATTTTTTTTCCATGTGAGTGAAAGAAGAAGTGCTGTTCCCACTGGATTCCCACTCTGACCATGAAGAGAGTCTGGCTAGAAGGATGCCCAAACACTTCTGGCTTTTTGGATTTGAAGCCTTTGACAGATTCTCCTTTCCACATTTTCCTAAAATCTGTAAAGCAAAAATGTTCTGCTCTGCTGCCTCCTGAGCATGTGGGGAGTGTGTCTTCCCCAGCTCCTGCCTGTCAGAATTCCTGTTTCATCCCCTGACCCTTCACTGAAGGGCAGGTCCCAGCTGGTTCTTCAGGCTGGCAGGAGAGGGCAGATGTTTAAGTGCCAGGATGCCAGGGCTGCCTGCTGGGACCAGGCAACGTTTGGGACCCCCCGGCAGCCCCTGGCCTGTGCCCCCCTGCTGGAGAGGCAGAATTCTAACTCAGAAAGGAGCTTCTAAAGCAAACTTCCCACCACTGAATTTCCCTGCCTTGGAGAGGACTATGGACCATGGGATTCCTCTTGGGCAGCAGCAAAGTGGCAAATTTGGGAGCACATTTCTCCTGCCCCAGTCCAAGGACTGTTGGAACTCAAAATGTCCCTCAGACATTTTTGGATGTTCCGGGCCCAGGTCAGAAGCATTTGAGACCCTGGCAGGCAGCTGGAAACAGCTGTGATTTTGGGTTTGAACCATGGAATGATTTACCAACCTTGCAGGAAGAACAAGAAGTCACAAAAGTTTAGATATTAGAGTAGAAGTAGTCACAAAGTAGAGGGAAGAATTTTTGAGTGCTGTACAGGGGGGTTTTAAGTCCTGTACAGGGGGGTTTTAGGTTTTGTACATGGGGGTCAGAAGTTTTAAGATGGAGGGATTTGGGCCTGCCCTGTCCTCCCTCTTTCTCCTTCCTTCCCTCCATGTTCTTGGTGATGTTGGCACTCACAGATTGGTTTAGAGTAGAAAGGCACCATTTAATAAAGGTAATAGGCATTGGGGAAAACTGTACCCATGGAACACGTAATGTACCATATAAAAGACAGCAGCAGCCCTGGGCAGAGGGGGAGAGAAGAAGCAGTCGGGAGTCAGAGAGGATGTCAGGGTGTGTGTGTGCCTCTGCCTGAGCTGTGAGCAAACCACAGCAGCCCAAGAAGAAAATTTTTTAGATAACTTGTAATAAACTGCCTTGAGACCGGACAACAGAGACTGCTGAGCCTTTCTTTGGAAGCTCAGGTTGGAGGAGAGACTTTTCCACCACACGGAGCCACCCCTGACCCAGGGTGAGCTCCGGCAAAGGACTGGCTTAGAGCTGGGTTCAGTTAAGCCCCTGTGACTCCTGTGCCTCTGGGTCTCCATCACCATCAGCTCCACTCACTGCAGGGGAGGGAACGCCTCAGCCCCTTCCTGACCCCCTCCAGAGCTGAAATCTCTGATAGCAGCAACAACAACAACAACAACCAAGACAATAATGGATTTAACACAAGACAGAAGGATATGGGTGACTTCCCACTGAGACTGAAATGTCCCACGTCCAGACTGGTCCATAGTCTCTGTTTTAAACAGAAAGATAATTTTTTTTTTTTTGGGCTATTAATGCTTCTCATCGGAAAAATAATGTTTTTTTCAGTGTCTTTCCTCCCCCTCCCATTCTCTCCTTTCTCCCCATCCCTTCCCCCTCAGTTCCCAATACTATTTTACAATATCATCACAGAACATCCTGAGTTGGAAGGGACCCACAAGGACCTTCCAGTCCAGCTCCTGGCCCAATATGAGCTCTTTTTTCAGCAGTAGATTTAAACTGAAAATTCTGGTATAGATTCAAGTGTGTAATTTTTATCTTTTAATATTCTTTTTTTATTTGATTTTTTATAACATTTTTTATTAAGTCTTTAAATGTATGGGGTTTAATTCTTTTTCCTCCCTTTACAGCCTTGTTCCTAATGACAGGACATTTCTTTTATCAGCCTTTTCCCAGACTGTCCATCTGCCTATTTCTCTGCTATTTACTTCTCACTCCCTCCTATTCTGACACCACTCCTCCAAAACCCCCCAGCCTTTTCAAACTGTTTTACTGACTTCAAAGCATTTTGAGGTAGGACAGGATCAGAAAGTTCAGTTCTTGATTAAAAAGCTGCAGTGTGCACTCGATTATTGTTCCCTCTGTCCTCTAGGCTGTGTTCCTGCATGGATAGGTTTGGGAAGGGTCATGGCTGTGGAGGGATTTGGAAACTCTGTCACAGAATAAATGTGAGGGGAACATGAGGAAGATCCAGTGAGATGCAGATAAGGAGGGATTAGAAGCTATCTATAAAAATAGATTTTATTTTTGATGTTTACTGAACAACTTTTTGCTTTCTGCCCTTTTATTTGTGCTGAAAAGAGAAGCAGGCGGGCCCCATATTGGTAATTTCTTTTTTCTCCTCTATGAAAGGATGTGGAAATGAATCCTGAGAAAAATGCTGGGAAGAAAAGTTTATTCCTTCTGTTCTAATTGGCCACTGAAAGGCGTTTAATTGGATTTTTCTTTCTAATACAAAAATGTGCTATTTGTAACATCGATACAATGATGAGTATAAAACTTTACAGATCCAGCACTTGTCCTAAATTCAATCCAAGTTTTAACCATCTTTCTGTAGTATTATTAAAATTCCAGATATTAGCAATGCATTGATTCATTCCCATTAGAAGGAGCATTTGCATTATGCATTTTCTCCATTCCCAGGTGAATAAGTAACCAACCCTTAGAACAAAACACTATTATTGAGTAATATATTCCAGGGTCAGAAAGGAGGCAAAAGAGACAAAAATGGGTGATTCTTTAAATGGCAAAAAGAATGAAATCAGAGCCAAAATATTGCCCTGGCTGGATTTCCACTGCAGAAATGATTCTATCTTTTGATCCTGAAAACCTCTTTCAAAGAAGAAAAAAACACTCCCCAAACAAACAAACACAAAAAAACCAAAACCAAAACAAAACCAAAGAAACCAAAACCAACCAAACAACCCCCCCCCAAAAAACAAAACCAAAAAACCCCAAAACAACAACAACAACAAAAACACCAAAAAAAAACCCAAAACCAAACCAACCAACCCAACCAATAGAAAAACCTCCCCAAAAAACCCAATCCCAAAATCTGTAGGGACTCATTTTAGCTGTACCTTATTCCCAATTCTAAGATACTCCTCAGGTTCAGGAAGATTTTGAATAAAGACACACCCATGGATACATCTGGATTGATTTCAATTCCATCCTATCCACTTATTTTAAAATTTTTTTCAATCACAGGAGATTTTTTTCCCCCAGTGTGAAATTTTGGCCAGTTCAGTTTTTAAAACCACTGGGGATTTTAGGGAATTGAGACAGAAAGAGTTTAAAAATTAAAGCTCCTGCTGCAGGCATATAGTGGGTTTGGAAGGGGAGAGCAGGAGCCTTCAGGAGCAGGATGCACAGTTCATGTGGGGAGGGAGTGTCCCCCCATCCCAGGTGAGACAAAATGAAGGGGGTGAAGCATTTTCCTCTGTACTTGCCTGTGCAAAGCCTCTGCTCACTGGGTGATTTCTTGGCTCTGCTTGGGTGGGTGCAATGCACTGAGCCCACACCAGGCCTGAGCTGCTCAGCCTCTCCCTGCCCTCCATCCACCCTGCCAGAACAGGATGGGATGGGAAAGGGGAGCTTGGATCCCCCCTGGGGCTGAATCACCTCTCTCCTGCCCTCCCTGCCCCCAGCTGGCTCCTGGTCCCACTGCTGGCCGTGCCTGTGGCTGCCTTTTGTCACCGTGTCTGGGTGTGGCACTGCCACCGCGGTGGTGGCCCTGGTGGGACTGGGGCATCCTGCAAGCAGAGAGGCCACGTGAAATGGGCAGATGAAGCACAGCCATGATGCTGTGCTTCTAGTTGGACTTCATGATCTTGGGGGTCATTTCCAACCTTAATAATTCTATTATTCTGTGAGATTGCATTTCCAGTTCCTCTTCAGAACCCCTGACTCCCCTGGAGGTTCCTCAGCTCCTGGTCAATTCTCTTGGGCTCATCTGAAAACACCTCTACCATCCCAAATAAGAGAATCACAAAATGTCCTGACCTGGAAGGGACCCCCAGGATGACCCAGTCCCACTCCTGTCCCTGCCCAGCCCCCCACCAACCCCACCCTGTCCATCCCTGGCAGTGCTGTCCAAAGGCTCCTGGAGCTCTGGCAGCCTCGGGGCCGTGCCCATTCCCTGGGCAGCCTGGGCAGTGCCAGCACCTCTGGGGGAAGAACCTTTCCTGATCTCCAGCCTGAGCTGCCCTGGCCCAGCTCCAGCCGTTCCCTGGCTGCTGTCCCTGTCCCAGGGAGAAGGGACACCGTGAGCTGCTGTGTGGCCAGGCTGGACCTGTGTTATCAGGTGTGTTATCAGTCAACTCTCAGCAGGCCAGGGCTGATCTGTCCCTGCCTTTCCCACAGAGAAGAGCCAACAGTTCCTTTGGAGTTCCCTTCCTCAGCTGCAGGTTTTTGTGACACCTCCTGCGTCTGAGACCTCTGCTCCCTCCCAACGTGCCCAGAGCTCACTCAGGCTGGCAGAGGAGCCTGTGTGATCCCAGCAGTTTTTGTTCTACATGAACCCAGGCTAAAAACGAGTTTTGCTCAGTGCAAGCAAGTTCACGTTCTTTCTAAGTTCTTTGATGATCAAATGTTTTCTTGTTTTATGGAGTTTTATGCTACCTTCCCAAAACAAAGGATTTCCTAACGGAATCAGCCAGCTTATTATTTCTGACAGCCTCTGCCATTACCCAACAGTGTTTGTTCTCAGTCTGACTTCTCAGATTTGACCAGACTTATCCTTGCATCAGGCAGGAGGAGCTCAGGATCTTTAGTGACCAAATCTGCCACAGAATCACTGGACCTCTCAGGCTGAAGCTACATTTGGAGGTGCTCTAGTGAAAGCCCTGCTCCAGTAGGTTGCCCTGAGCAGGTTACCCTGGACCATCTCAGGTTTTGGATATCTACAAGCTGGAGAGTCCACAGCCTCTCTGAGCAACCCATGCCTGACCTTCTTCACAATGAAAAAAAAAAAAAAGTATTTTAATCAACTTAATGGACTTTTTGATGGACTCATTCCAATAAATCCATGTTTTTCTTGTTCTGGGGGTACAGAGCTGGGCCCAGAACTCCAAATGTGGCCTCTGCAGTGCTCAGCAGAGAGAAGGACAACCTCCCCATGGCTGTTGGCCATGCCCTTGGCCCTGTTCCTGAGCTGATGAGACACTGGTATAAGTTTCATATTGCTCCTGAATCAGTCTCTTCTTCCAGGGAATGTGAGGGCCTACTCCAAACCTCTCCTACACCAAATTGCAATAGGGGAGGTGTAGACTGGATATCAGGGATTTTTTTCACAGAAACAGTTGTAAAGCATTGGCACAGGCTGCTCAGGGCAGGGATGGAGTCCCCATCCCTGTAAGTGTTCAAAAAATGTGTGGATGTGGCACCTGGGGACATGGGTTAGTGGTGAATGTGGTGGTGCTGGGTTGATGTTGGACTTGATGAACTTAAAAGTATTTTCCAACCTTAACAACTCCATGATTCTATGATTTCAATGCTCATTTTTCATTCTGTTTAGTATTTCATCCACTTTGCAGTCATACTTCAGGAATTTTAGTCCATTAGTCTATTTCAACTCTTTTATTTAAAATGAATGGAAAAGTGGTGTGACTGGTGACCAGTTAGAGCAGTGAGAGACAGTGGATCCAGCAGGATGAGCTGCTCTCCGGCTCCTTTGGGAATGGATCACTGCTGGAGAGCAGCCCTGGGCTCTGCCACTCAGCAGCTCCTGCCAGCAGCCCTCAGAGTTGGCAGATGTTTGACACTCCGGGCATTTCCTGGTGCCTGGATAAGAATTTATGGGAATTTGACTGAGTGCAGGATGCAGCCTGGCATTAAAGCTCCCCAAAGAACTAGGTTAGCTGACAATTGCTGCTCTGTAAGCAAGTCAAAGAAAGATTCACTTTCTGTCCAGAGAGACTAATTATAAAATGAAAGCCAAGAGGGAAAACAAACATTCAGGGCTGATAAAAAGGAAATTGTTTGGGGAAAAATAATCCACAATGCCTCAACATATAGGTTGCCTAATAATGGCTTGATAACTCTGATGTTTAATTTGCTGGAGAACAAGAAGGGCATCTCTCTTGTGGGTCTGACCTTCTTCTTGCTCTTTTAAAAAGATGTTTCAAATACTGAAAGTTAATATTTCTTGGAGAAACATGATGTCTAATCAAAATCCAGAGGTTTTTAGCCACATAATGTTGTGGGACATGCAAGTGTATCAGTAGTTATTCTGCTCTGTCTCTCATGTGCCTTTCTCTTCTATGGAAAGGTATCCTTGAAAAAAGCTCTGCTTGAATTTCTCAAGGTCCTGCTTCCCCAGGCTTGGAGAATTTCACATTTGAGTTGGTTTAGCACAATTTGCATAAAGTAAGAAGGCTTAAATTTGGGTCATTTGGTTTCACCAGATAACAGGTAGGACCTCTCAACATTTAACTGGATAGCTTTGTGCATTTAATGTAAAGAGGAGCAGATATTTATCCTCACTGAGTGTTCCCAGCTGTTTCCTCCAACCTGTACCTTACAGATTGGTCCCCAGTGTGAATGACACAAATCCCCCAGGATTTCTCCTCCCAGAGCCATGGGTGCCTTCGTGCATGAGGAAGCATTGTCCAAAGGCCAAGGTGAGGTGCAGGAGGGACCTGTTCTGTTCCAGGTCCTGCCAAGGTCCCCTGGGAGTAGAAGCAGCCCCTGTGCCCTTTTCCATGGGCTGGCACCCTGCAGGAGTGTTCCTCCCACACTGGTGGGACAGAGGTCCCTGCTGGGCAGGAGGGCTTGGGCTGCTTTCCCTTGGTGACAAAGGAGAGCGACCACCCACCCGGGCCAGTGCCCGCTGTTCTCCTCTGGGCCATGGCTCTCCTGCACTCCCGTCCATCTCAACAGCACAACTGGCCTTTCTTTCTCTGTGTGATGCTTTCCTAGATGCCAAGGACCCCCTCCTGCTCCCACCTGCGTGTGGGAGATGAGCCACGGGGCTGTGGCTGGGCCCATGTGCTGTGGCTGAGGGGAGGAGCAGAGCCCACTTACTCTGCAGCTTCACCAGGCAGTTTCTCTGGGTTTGGCTTTTGTTTTGGTTTGGTTTGCTCATAGGTGCACTGCCATCTGCCCCTCTACTACAGAGCTGTCTGCCATCTGTCCTCGCAAAATAAAATAACTGTAAACTCCAAATGCTCTTGAGCTGCAGAGTTAACAGCTGAGATGTTCCTGAGCCTGCAGAACAGGAGGCAGCAGAGCCATCATCTGCTCCAGCAGCTTTCACAGAGGGTTTATGTCTAACCCAGGGTGTGTGGGCACATTTGGCCACGGCAGGGTTTAAAGAATGGAACAAGCAGAACTGCAGCTTTGGGCTGTGCTAATGGCACAAATCCTGCCTGGAGAGAGCTCTGCTGCCCTCAGGGGCTTCAGTGACAGGGAACTGCTGCAGGTACGCAGGAGCTGGTGCTCAGAAAGAAAGCATCACCAAATCAAGGAATTATTAAGGTTGGAAAAGCCAGCCCAGACCATGGAGTCCCAGCTGTGCCTCATCCCCACCTTGTCACCAACACAGAACACTGAGTGTCCCGTCCAAGGACACCTCCAGGGATGGGGACTCCAAACCTCCCTGGGAAGCTCCTGCCAAGGCCTCAGCACCCTTTCCATGCAGAAATTCCTGCTGATGTCCACCCTGAGCCTGCCCTGGCCCAGCCTGAGCCCGTTCCCTCTCCTCCTGTCCCTGTTCCCTGGAGCAGAGCCCGACCCCCCTGGCTGTCCCCTCCTGTCAGGAGCTGTGCAGAGCCACAAGGTCCCCCCGAGCCTCCTTTTCTCCAGGCTGAGCCCCTTCCCAGCTCCCTCAGCCTCTCCTGGGGCTCCAGCCCCTTCCCAGCTCCGTTCCCTGCCCTGGACACGCTCCAGCCCCTCCAGGTCTCTCCTGTCAGGAGGGTCCCAGCGCTGCCCCAGCACTGGAGGTGCCCCAGCAGTGCCAGCTCAGGGGACGGGCACTGCCCTGCTCCTGCTGCCACCCCAGGGCTGGCACAGCCCAGGTGCCCTTGGCCTCTTGGCCCCCTGGGCACAGCTGGGCTCATGGCCAGCCAGTCACCAGCACCCCCAGGACCTTTCCTGTGGGGCAGCTTTCTAGAAAGATGGATTTGAGGGTAGCAAACAAGTCTGTGTCCAAGTGCAGTGCTGGACTTTTCTTGGACAGTGCTGCAGGTGACCATGGCCATCCAGTACGTGCAGAGGGGCTCACTCTGGAGGGTTAAAGCCCCAGGCAAGGTCTTCTTCCTCCTGAGGTTTTCTCCTCCTGGTTGTCCTCAGGAGCCCCAGGACACAGCACAGACACCCCACAGGAAAGGCTGTGCCACAGCTGCTGACAGTGCTGGGAATGCTGCTGGAAGCAGCCTCCTGCACCTTTGGAATAGGGAGTGGGGGTGGCAGCTCAGGCGCAGCTGAAGAGGTGGCTAGAAAAAGGCAAACACCAATCCCCAACAACCTAAAGGTGCAGGGAGAGGAGCTGGACATGACCCAGGGGTCCTGCTGGGTGACCCTTCTGTCCTGCCAGGTTGTGCTGAAGGAGAGCACCAGGGCAAGCCCATGGTGTGGGACAGTCTGTGATGGTCACTGGAGCTGCTGCTGAGGGAGCTCTGACGCCCTGGAATGTCAACCACAAAGCTGCAAGGACAATTCCCATGACTCAACAGGCAAAGCAGTTTCTTCCCATCATGTTTTCTCTCTGACTTTCTATTCACCATTCTCCCTTCTTTTTGTTTTATCTTCACATCAGCACAGAGAACACTCTGACAATGTGTGTGTGTCTTCATCCTGTGTGGCACAAGGGGTACCATGAGGCTCCTGGCCCCATTTTGAGAGTGACTCATGACTCTGCCCAGGGCAAGCTCTGTAGGGAAAGCAGTCCATGAGGAGCTTCCCTGTGCAGAGACTTCTCATCTACAAGTGTCAAAATGCTGAACCAAAACATGTTAATTTACCAGAGAATTTTAATGAGAGGTAAAACAGGATAAACTCTTAAGGCAGAGAGAATTGGGATTATTCAGCCTTGATAAGAGAATGCTCCAAGGGGACCTCAGAACCCCTTGCAGGGCCTAAAGGGGCTCCAGGAGAGCTGGAGCGGGACTGGGGACAAGGGATGGAGGGACAGGACACAGGGAATGGCTCCCACTGCCAGAGGGCAGGGATGGATGGGATATTGGGAATTAGGAATTGTTCCCTGGAGGGTGGGCAGGCCCTGGCACAGGGTGCCCAGAGCAGCTGTGGCTGCCCCTGGATCCCTGGCAGTGCCCAAGGCCAGGCTGGACACTGGGATTTGGAGCAGCCTGGGACAGTGGAAGGTGTCCCTTTCATTGTTCAGCCACCCCTCAGGCTGGGAGTCTCCTCTGACCATTCACACAGGGCTGGGATTTTTTCCAGTTTTTATCCGTTTCCTGTCTGTGGGCAAGGGGCAGCCAGCAGCAGGTCCTGTCCTGCTCCCCACACCCCTCGGGGTGGCAGGGGCTCTGTGTGTACCACACCATTTTTCAGGTATGAAAAACTGGCCCTAAAGGCCCTAAGCTGCCTGCTGGGAGTATGGGTTTGGAACACAGGTGAGAGCTCTGTGGGCCTGAAATGCTCAGGGCAAATTCCTGTTTTAATTTCACTGCACCAAGGACTCCTTTTCACTTCCTTTCACTCCCAAGGTTTTTAATAGCTCTGGCCTTGATCTCTTCACCAGCACATGAATGACAGCTGCAGGAGAACTATAACATTTTAACTGACATTTGTGTTTAGAAGCTCATCTATAATTAGAGACAAGTGAATCATCTGCACGAAATAATTAATGCAGGCCATGCTGCCTTTCTTTCTCTCCACGAATTTTCCAGGAACAGGTTGCTGCAGTCTCAGACCCACTCTCCATTCAGAGCTGGGGTTTCCTCAGGCAGATTTTCCTCACTCTGCTGCCTCAGCACCAGGCTGGGGCTGCTGTGCCACAGGGACGTGCTGCCACCCCCTGCCCTGGGCAGGGGAAGGGGCATGGATGGCATGGATGGGAATGGGTGGGAATGGATGGGAATGGATGGCAATGGATAGGAACAGATGGGATCAGATGGGAAGGGATGGGAAGGGATGTAAAGGGATGGGAACAGATGGGATCAGATGGGAATGGATGGGAATGGGTGGGAATGGATGGGAATGGATGGAAAGGGATGGGAATGGATGGGAAGGGATGGAAACGGATGGGAGTGGATGGCAATGGATAGGAATGGATGGCAATGGATAAGAACAGATGGGATCAGATGGGAATGGATGGGAAGGGATGGAAACAGATGGGAATGGATGGGAAGGGATGGGAATGGATGGGAAGGGATGGGAAGGGATGGGAATGGAGGGGAATGGATGGGAACGGATGGGATTGGATCGGAATTCCACACCTGGGTGCAGGAGCTGTGCTTTGAAGAGGCTGTGCTGAAGCAGAGAGTGGAGGGCTGGTGCTGAGAGCTGAGGGGTGGGCCAGCCTCTCTGGGCAGTGTGGCTTCAGACCTGCTTGGACCATGCAAAGCCCCTCTGAAATCAGAATCCTGGTGGCTGTTCCACCTCCTGCATTGTTGCAGACCACCACCATCTCCCCAAATGCTGCCTGGAGAAAAGGAGGCTCAGAGTGGACATCAGCAGGAATTTCTGCATGGAAAGGGGGGTCAGGCCTTGGCAGGGGCTTCCCAGAGAGGTTTGGAGTCCCCATCCCTGGAGGTGTCCAAGGGCCAAGTGGATGTGGCGCTTGGTTCTCTGGTTGAGTTGACCACATGTTCAGCCCCAGGCTGGAATCAATGGTCTGGGAGGCCTTTCCAGCTTTACTGAGTCTGTGCTTTGTGCACTGGGATTTGGGGTCACCCTGGGGACCTTCACTGGCTGGATGGTGCTGCTGTGGGCCTTGCCTTAGCTGCAGTGCCTGGGATGGACCACCCACGTTCCTGAAAGCTCTGCAGAATTGGGTGGTCTAAGCATCTCTGGTGTGGACCCACAATTCAGCCTGCAGTTCTGGTGAAATGAGGGATGACCAGTCCCTCTGGAGAGATAGGAGGTTGTTTCTGAGCACCTCTAGGGCCTGTGCCCTGCGCCCAGCACAGAGTGGGGGCATGGAGCCAGCTTCTTGTATAGTGCATTTCACAAAGAATTCCTCTTTCTTATCTAGACTTCAGCACTTTATATGTACATTTCTCTGCTCCATAACATTTCAGGTTTAAATCCTTTTTTTTACTGTATTGCAGTGAAGTTTATTTCTTCACAAAAGCCTGACACAAAATCCAATGAAGCCAAATGTGCCCTGAGTAGTTCTTATGTCTTTAACAATCTTAATACAGCTTTTTAACCAGGTCCTGTGGTTTTCATCTGGGACTATCAATAAGCAAATGCTGACAACTCTTTCAACTTTTATGAACTTGCTATTAGTAGCCCAGACAAAGAACCTGCAGTTTGTGCAGAGCTGTGGAGCCTCCTCTAATCCAGTCTCTGTGCTCCACTTGCCTGGGCAATCAGCCACAGCCTGAGAGCTGGGGAGGCGATGAACTTCATCTGCCAACGAGCTGAAATGACAGAAAAGGACAGAAGCTGCAAAGCAATTACTAATTGATGTGGTTTTGATGGAAGTTCTCTTGTGTTGATCATCATTTGCTGCAATGAATGAGGCTCATAACACTGAGCATCGACACCCCTGCTCTGTCCCCATTGATCCCATGTACACAGCAGAGTTATTTACATCCCATCCCTGGAAATCGATGAGGAGATCAGATTTCACAGTCCGAGTCCAACTGTGGCACTTGTATTGAGACATGCAGCACAATGCCACCACCCCAGAGGGACCCACCCTGCTGTGGGATACACATTTGTCTGTGTGGGTATAAAATTAAAAGCAGTAGCTGCCACTCTGAAATCCTGGTCTACCAGCCAATAAGGGCTTTGATAAGATATTTTCTATTAAAATCTGCTGAAATGCTTTTCTAAATCTTTCTCCGTCTTCTGTGTAAAGTTGCTGTAATTCATCCTATGGAGATTTTTATACTGCACCATATGCTTTCCAACCAGAGCTGTTTCACACAGTTAACAAAACCAGGCGATAAAATTAAAGCAAGGTCTTGCTACACTGTCCTGTTATGGTGCTTTGCCAGCTGACAGCCAAGCTTGGAATCAGCTGTGGGTGGGCTGGTGCACGCACCACCCAAATTCAGAGCAGGTCTGTGATGAGCGGCTCTGCTGGGCTGGCACCACCCTGAGCTGTGGCACCGCCTGAGCCAAGCTCCTGACCAGCAACACCTAGGAAAACCTCTGCCTGAGGATGGGAACTTATGGATATTGGCTGTGGGAGTGGGCAGGCCCTGGCACAGGTGCCCAGAGCAGCTGTGGCTGCCCCTGGATCCCTGGCAGTGCCCAAGACCAGGTTGGACAGGGCTTGGAGCAGCCTGGGACGGTGGGAGGTGTCCCTGCCATGGCAGGGGTGACACTGGATGAACTTGGAGGTCTGGCATTGCATGAATACATTGCCTGGCACAGCCATGGTCCAACCTGCTGATCTCCCTTTTAGAAGGACAGTTGTCACTTCCTAGGTGCCTTTGGATTTTCTGTCCATTCCACCATTTACTGTGTCCTTCAGGAGCAGTGTGGGAGCAGCTCTTCCTCTTTCTTCTACCTCCTTGCCCACTGCCCCTCTTCCCAAATTCCTCTTGATTCCAATTCAGAAATTTGTTCTATGTAAATCTGGTTGGAGAGGGTCATCCCTGCACTGTCAACATCTTTCTGTGAACTTCTTTGAAAGGTTTCTAAAACAATCAACTTATTTCCTGGATAATTCTCAAATTCTGATGAAGTACCCCCACTCCATCTGTTGCTGGTTTGTGGATAATCAATTTTGAGGCTACAAGAGGCACATGTTGGCTGTCTGCAGTGATCCCTGATTTGCTGAGCCACTTGTTGCTCCTTTAGTGGGAGTTTTTTATGTTGGCAATGAAGGATGTCTAATGGTTTCCTAGTTGGGATGAGCCCACTTTTATACTTAGTTGCAGGTGGAGCTTTTTGGGAGCTTCAGAGTAAGCTTAAATGTGAATGAGAGAAAGATGTGTTTCTGTCTTCTGCAAATGCCTCATTCAGCACCTCACTCCAGGACAGCCATGGCGAGGATTTTTTCACCTTTGTAATTGGTTCAATTACCCAATGAAACTGCTGAGTATAATTCTGCATTTTTGTATTATACAATTCTCTAAAAGTCCTCATTTGGCATCTTCTTGCCTGTCCATCCATTCATCCTCCATCCATCCATCCCCCATCCATCCATCCTCCATCCATCCATCCATCCATCCATCCATCCATCCATCCATCCATCCATCCATCATCCATCCATCCATCCATCCATCCATCCATCCATCCATCCATCCATCCATCCATCCATCATCCATCCATCCATCCATCCATCATCCATCCATCCATCCATCCATCATCCATCCATCATCCATCCATCCATCCATCCATCCATCCATCCATCCATCCATCATCCATCATCCATCCATGGATCCATGAATCCATCCATCATTCATCCATCCATCCATCCATCCATCCATCCATCCATCCATCATCCATCCATCCATCCATCCATCCATCCATCCATGAATCCATCCATCATCCATCATCCATCCATGGATCCATGAATCCATCCATCATCCATCCATCCATCCATCCATCCATCCATCCATCATCCATCCATCCATCCATCCATCCATTATCCATCCATCCATCCATCCATCCATCCATCCATCCATCCATCCATCATCCATCCATCCATCATCCATCCATCCATCCATCCATTATCCATCCATCCATCCATCCATCCATCCATCCATCCATCCATCATCCATCCATCCATCCATCCATCCATCATCCATCCATCCATCCATCATCCATCCATCCATCCATCATCCATCCATCCATCCATCCTCCATCATCCATCCATGGATCCATGAATCCATCCATCATCCATCCATCCATCCATCATCCATCCATCCATCCATCCATTATCCATCCATCCATCCATCCATCCATCCATCCATTCATCCACCCATCCATCCATCCATCCATCCATCATCCATCATCCATCCATGGATCCATGAATCCATCCATCATCCATCCATCCATCCATCATCCATCCATCCATCCATCATCCATCCATCCATCCATCATCCATCCATCCATCCATCCATCCATCCATCCATCCATCCATCCATCATCCATCATCCATCCATCCACCTCTCTCCCATCTCTGTGGGTAACTAAATCACTCCAAGGTAAATCCCATCAGCATTCCATTGGAGGCTCTCTCATTCGCAACAGCCAAGCCCATGAAGAGCAGATTCTTGCTGTAAAAGTAATTTGCTGCTGGGGGTGAATTATCAGCTCTTGCAAACATTGTGCCTCTGATGTAATTTATCCTCATTTAGCTCCTGTTGTTGTCCTGTGCTGTCTCTGAGCGAGGCAATCCTGGGCGCACGGGCTCAGGCACGGCGCTGCATGTGGAATGTTGGCAGGGCAGTGTTTGCAGCTTTGCTCCTCTACCTGGTGACACTTCACAGAATTCTTTTGTGCTGCCATGTTCTCACTAAATAAGGGTTTAATGTTTGGGGGTTTTTTCAAAAATTATATTTTATCAAATAAAAGTTAACAGTACTGCACTATTTTCTAGCTGTGGACAGCCATTAATTTGGGGGCAATTTTTAGAAGCACTGGTTAGTTGTTCTGACACTGACTTTGCACATCACACCCACTCCTCAAATCTGCGCCACTCCTCCCTGCACAGCCCGGGGCCCTGAGGAGCAGCATCCATTCCTGCCTCGAGGTACCTGCAGATGCTGGAACTCCAGGCAGGAGCACCTTAGGAGTACATTAATTAGCATAACTGTCCTGCTTCTTTTCCCTGGAAAGGGACACCACCTCTAATGCCTCATTAACATTGGTGTGGCCCTGGGAGCTGGCGTTGAACCCAGTGAGCTGCCTGTGCCCAGAGCAGCTGTTGCAAACAGCCAATTCCCAAGGTAGCCCCATCCTTGGGTCAAAAACTCCTTAGGGCTGTCTCACAGCAGAGGAAGCAGTGACAGAACTGCAGCTGCATGAGCCAGAACCCCAGTGTCTCCCTGCTGCTGCATGGGACAGAAAGAGGAGGCTGGAGTGTCACTGGTCTGAAATGGTGACAGCTCCTCTTTGGGAAACATGAGAAGGGGTAGTGTGGGAATCAGACTCCTCCATCTGTTGGATGCCTCGAGGCTCAGCTCGAAGCTCCTGGAGGTCCCAGGATTCCCAGGATGTATTCCAGTGATAGGAGCAACTTCATGTGAGGTTCTGGGGATGACCCCAGGTTCCATGGGTGCTGGCTTGGATTTGTTGCACTAACTGGGGATGAACCTTGGCATGGGGACCTGGTGCTGCTGTGCCACTGGGGGAGGGGGGAGGTGGGTTGTCACTGGTGGGTACCATCCTGCAAAGGAAACAACTGGGAAGCTCATCTTGAATCCTCCCCACCCTCCCAAGGAACAATTTCCTCCCACTATCCCATCCATCCCTGCCCTCTGGCAGCGGGAGCCATTCCCTGTGTCCTGTCCCTCCATCCCTTGTCCCCAGTCCCTCTCCAGCTCTCCTGGAGCCCCTTCAGGCCCTGCAAGGGGCTCTGAGGTGTCCCTGGAGCCTTCTCCTCTCCAGGTGAGCACCCCCAGCTCTCCAGCCTGGCTCCAGAGCAGAGGGGCTCCAGCCCATGAGCAGCTCCTTGGCCCCCTCTGGACTCTCTCTGGCAGGTTCCATCTTTCCTGAGCTGAGGCCCCAGGGCTGGATCCATTGCTCCAGAGGGTCCCACGCTGGTCCCAGACAGGCAGGGGAAGGGGGTTCTGGGCTATGCTGAACTCCGAGATGCCATGTGGGAGTTTTTCCATGTTATTTCAGGGAATGTGACTCCAGCATGACAGCAGACATCAGCAGCACAGGAGCACTGCCCCGCGGGTTCCCAGCAGTGCCCGGTGGTGGGAGCTGCACCGGCCCCTGGCTGCATCCTGATCCTGATTCTCTCCTGCAGAAACTGCAAGGGAGCATCCCCAGCATTGCCAGGCCACTCGAAGTCACTGTGATGTTGAAGGCAGCCCCACAGTGACCTGCTGGCACACTGGAAATTATTTTCCCAGGTGGATAACCGCCCCCCCCCCCAGACTCTTTGTACCCCTCACCTTCCCCACTCGGCAGTGCCTCACCAGACTGGAAGTGCCCACTCAACTCTTGCTGGGATCCCACTGAGCTCCCTGGGGTTCTCCTTCACTGCGGCTCCTGCCTGGAAAGCCGCAGCTCTAACTCTGCCTCAGCTGACCTCGCTCAAGTGCCGCTTTAATTGCCGGCAGTGATTTGGAAGTCCCGTCGCTGGTTATTTCCAGGTCTTTGCTCCCGGATATCGCCCCCTGCTCCGGCCGCACAAGAGGTAACAATTAGGAAAGAAAAATTAATAATACATGCAATTTGCTCCAGATTTAACAGCCCGGGGCGATGGGCTGGGCTGGGGTTCCCCCTTCTCCCTCCCGGGCAGGGTCTCTTGTGGGGTCGGGGCTCTCAGGCGGGGAGATGCAGTAAGTTCTGCATTTTCACACCGTTCCTGCCGCCAATACTCCTTGTTTTGGATGCCGCAGATGACCCACAGCCAGGGCAAGGTGGAAATGGTGAGCAAGGAGTGTTATCCTGGAGGATGCGTGTGTAGGAGCTGAATGAACCCAGGCACGGCTCAGCATCTGCACAACCAGGGCAGGGAACGGAGCTGGGAAGGAGCTGGAGCCCCAGGAGAGGCTGAGGGAGCTGGGAAGGGGCTCAGCCTGGAGAAAAGGAGGCTCAGGGGGGACCTTGTGGCTCTGCACAGCTCCTGACAGGAGGGGACAGCCGGGGGGGTCGGGCTCTGCTCCCAGGGAACAGGGACAGGAGGAGAGGGAACAGCCTCAGGCTGGGCCAGGGCAGGCTCAGGGTGGACATCAGCAGGAATTTCTGCATGGACAGGGGGATTGGCACAGCATTGGCACAGGCATTGGCACAGCTGCCAGGCCTGGGCTGGCACGGCAGAGACTGGCCAGTGAAGGAGAGTGGCTCAGCTCTGCTATGGGGTTTTGTGGCTGCTGTGGTGGCACACAGAGTGGTGGGCTGTGACTCCAGGGGCAGTGGGGTGTGGGGTGTTCAGTGTCCAGGAGGATCTATGGGCTCTTTGGGATGGCTGCTCTGCATTCATCCCCCGGAGCTCTGATGTGGTGACCCTACCTGACGGGCAGCAGGGCTGTGGCAGAATTGTCATCTCATCCCCACCAAAAGAGTGGGCAGAGCCTTCAGTGCTTGTTTTGGGGAAAACCAGAACATTTATTAAGTCAGAAAGAGCTGCTTGCGCTGGGCAGGGCAGTGGGGGCAGGACACTTCTCCACGGGTGTGACAGTGACAGGGCTGCAGGGTGGTGAAGGACCTGCCTCAGCTCCCAACCACTGAGCAACAAGGGCTCCTTCTCCTCCCTAAAGCTTAGCCCAGCCATTTGAGCCAGACCAAACCTTTGTCAGGAGAATAAATGACAATTTATAGTTTGGTAATTTCCAGACCGCCCCAGTGTGAGGGTGAACCCAAAATGGTAACACTGCATGGAATTGTAGGAGAATTGCATGGAATTCCCTGAGTTGGAAGGGACCCACAAGTGGCACTGAATCCAACTCCTACATCCACAGGAACTGAGGACATTCCCATGAGCAGTGTAAGAACTCTCCCAAACCAGCCTCATCACCATGGACAGCAGCTTCCAGGTGGGAAGAGCTCCCAGCCCATCCCGTGTGTCCTTCCCTAGGAGCAGTTCAGCTGAGGGAGCTCCTGGGTGGCACCTGCCAGGTCCCTGCAGCTGCACGGGACACAGACAGCGCTCCGTGTCCTCCTCCTGGCAACAGGCAGCTCCCAGCCTGCGCTCTGCCTGCCTGCCAGCAGCGTTCCCATCACTTTGGCTTTGCCTCTTCCTCATAAGCCTTCTCCAACAGCAAGCAGTTTGGGAAGAGGCATTGGAATTACTCTGTGCTGGAGTTCCCTCCAGGAAAAAGCCTTTTCACTCATCTTCTCCATTGCTGGGAACTCTGGGTTTGTTCTGGTTTGGATGGAGCAAACTAGGTTCATCCTCAGCTGTAGGTGCCATCTCCAGGGAAGCTTTCAAACCTCCAGGAGCTCTTTATACCAAAATATGTTGCTACTTTTATCTGATGTTTTTCTGATCTGGTGGTAGCAAGGAATCCTACACGTATCATTTCCTAGCTCTGGTTGCTCTAATATGCTCAAAAAAGAAAGCAGAAGGCATTAAAGCAGTTCTGATACTTGACAAAATGATGTGACTCTTTATTTACGTGAGGCTGAAGCTTTTGGCTGACATTTTTCACAATAAAATATGATAGAAAATATTCATCTGCATGCCATGTTCCATTTTTAAACAGGAGATTCTAAAGAAAGTCCTTAATTTCAGCTCAGAAGTTTGCTGTAATCACACACCCCGGCTGCAAAAATGGGAACAGAGACTGCAAAGGAGAACAGAGCTTTTTTATAACCTTCCTCATTTCTGCTAGGGTGGAAAACTTGTGACAATCTTCCTTAGACTCATTCTCCTGCACGGCTTGAGCGATGGTCCCCCCTGAGCTCAGAGTTTGTGCCTGTATGAAAACAGCTCACAATGATTAATTTTTGTTGTATTTCTTAGTGCTCCTTGGTTGAGGTTTCATTCATGAGCTGATGCTCAGTCCTGCAAATGGATTCATTATTCATATGGATGCTGGAGGTGCAGGGAAATAATTTTTACTCTCCAGTGTTACCAAAGGCTGTTTGTTGTGACTACTGACTGCTAATTAACCATTCCCTGCATGTGCTGGGCCAGGTGGGACAAGTTCTGCACCTTTATTGGGGTACTGAGACATTTTACCAGGAGAGCAACCATTAGAGGTGAATGAAAACCATCATGCTTCCCTTTGGCATCCAAAAGTAGAGACCTGCATGCTGAGAAAGCACAGGGAAAACATCAAAAAAACACAGAGAAACCAGCAGAAAATAGTCAACAGTTATGTACCCAGTGCACATGTCTTAATGGGCACTAAAGGGTTTCTGCAATAGTCCATGTTTTTTTCAGAGAAAGGAAAGGTTGGAAATCTACTTTTGATATTCTCAGGAAACAACACAGATTCAGCAGCTGGGGCTTGACGAAAAAACATGAGGTATCAGCTGACTTGAGAGGGAAGTTGTGAGAGTTATGGACAGCAGGCATTCCCAGGCAGGCAGGCAGCAAACACGGCAGCTGTGAAATCCCCAACACTTCCAAAAGCTGCCTCCTTTGCACAGATACTGATGGCACAGAGAACAAAGAGCTCTCCAGGCTCAGGGTGGGTTTCACTGGCACTCAGTGGCTTCACAGGAGGCACTCCTGCCTGACAAAGTGAGGGAAGAGCTGCCCGTGTTGCGCACAAAGCAGGGTTCATTTGGGTAGAAAGGAGCTCCGTGCCATAGAAAATGGGTTATTATTGCACTCCCTGGATCTCCATTCATCCCCAGCCCATGTGACTCCAGCTACAGCCAAGTCAGTTTGAATTAATTTTTCAAGTGTGGCTTTGTGAGACAATGCATCAGATGTTTTAATAAAACTCAGACAGGCTGCTGCTATCACAGGCCTTTCATGCACTAATTAGGGGCTTCTATTATTAAAAACCCACAGCAATCAATCCTTCCAGTAATGTCTTTTTGTGATTCTGATACTCAGAGTTCCATCCTCCTGCACGTTTCTGGGTTTAACATTTAACATGCAGTGCGCTGGTTTGCCCAGGACTGGGGAGGTACCACACGGCCCCGGGCCAGCCCTGCTCGGCCGAGCTCTGTTTGAGGGGGATCTCGAATCTGCTCTGCTTCCCCCGCTCCTGCCTCCCTCTGCTCCCTAACGGAGCAGAAGGAAATGTCAGTGGGTTTGTTCATTCCTGAAATACACTCTGTGCCCTTCTGCCTCTCCCAGCTGTGTTCCATGATCTGCTGGAGCTCTGCTTTTGCCTTAGAAGCTGTTCATTAATTTCTGGTTTTTCTTCTTCTTCTATTATTTTATATACTCATTCGCAGTATTTTCCCAACATTGCAGCCCAGTTTCCATGGTTAAAGCATCCCTGGCATTCCCAGTCACTGGAGTGGCTCCACAATCCACGTGACCTGTTCAAATCTCCTGGACATGAAGCCCTCAGTGATCCCTGGCTGTCGCTCTTTGATGAAGCTTGGGCAGATGGAGGAGGCTTCATTTTGCCTTGTCCTGTGGAAAAACCATGATCCCAAACGTGTGGGCATGGCAGAGCTCACTGCCAGACCCTGCTGAGCAGCCAGGGTGGGGTTCAGGCTCAGGGACACTGCTGACCTGCCCTGGAGCTGTCCTGCTGGGCTGGGGCTGGCTGCAGAGCTCTGCTCATCACCAAACCCCAAACAACAGCCCTGGGACCTGTTCCCACTGTGCTGGGAAAGGTTCCTCAACTGGGCAGGACAGGATGGAGCTCTGGGATATTTGGGGCAAATGTTTCACTAAGGAGGAAAGAGTCTGGGCTGGACAAGAAGACAGAGATAGAAATGGATGCTCTGGGTCTGGTCAGGTGCATTTTCTAATCTGTGATGGGCTTAATTCTCACCTGGCCCAGGACACGGACCTGACCTGGGAAAGCAGCAGCAGTGCTGTGAGGGAGCCGCAGACTGGGACAGACAGCAGGCAAATCCTGGGTGACTTTCGTGGTCTGTCCCCAGCCCTGGACATGCTGAGGGCAGGAAAGGGTGTGGCACAGAGGAACTGAGGCCCACAGAACTTGCCAGGCCAACCACGTTCTCCAGAGCTGTGGGGAGCACAAGGTTGCTTTGGACACTCACACTGGGTCCATCTTATTCACAGCTGGGGTGTGCCCAGCAGCTTTTCATGTCCTTGTCCAAGGGGAATGCTCCCTGGGTACTGCCACTTTCCTGCACATCTTTCTTAAGAGCAAACAATTTCCTTGAAATTCTTGCCAAGGATGGGTGTGTCTGCACCAGCTTGGCTGTAGCCTATGGGCTCCCTACAGGAGTTTTGGACACACAGCCCTGGCCTGATCTCAGCACCCTCCAAGCTCTGGTTGTGGATCACAGCAACTTCCTGTGAGCAATGACCCATGGACCCATGAATCAAAACATCAGGGAATCACAGGCTGGTGTGGGTTGGAAGAGACCTTAAAGTCCATCCCATTCCACCTCCTGCCATGCCCAGGGGCACCTTCCACCATCCCAGGCTGCTCCAAGCCCCATCCAGCCTGGCCTTGGGCACTGCCAGGGATCCAGGGACAGCTACAACTGCTCTGGGCACCCTGTGCCAGGGCCTGTCCCCCCTCACAGCCAGGAATTTATTCCCAATATCCCATCCATCCCTGCCCTCTGGCAGTGGAAGCCATTCCCTGTGTCCTGTCCCTCTATCCCTTGCCCCAAGTCCCTCTCCTCTCCCCAGCTCCTCTTGGAGCTGCCCTTCAAGAAGACAAATGTGACAGAACCAGGACACCTGCTGTGATAAGGTGACAAGAGGGGACACCTGTGCAGCTGAGAGACCTCCTATGGCAGATGCTGTGAGAGCACAGTCACAGCTGCTTCCACCATGCAAAACTCAGTTATTTGGGAAAATTTCAGTGTGAGCAAATGAATGACTCAGCATTACTCCACTGAGCAACAGAACAGTTCTGTCTCTAATAGAAACAACTCAAATCAATTAACAAATGCAACCCTGAGTAGCTCACTTGCAGGTATTTAATATGAATTGCTTCATGGAACTGATAAATCTTTAGAGAAGAGGCAATTAGCTCTACTGCAGCTCAGTAATTACTGACTGTAACACTCTCCACGATAGATTCTGGAGAACAGAAGTGGCAATAGCGAAGGCAGCGGGACCTGCAAAAACATCTCAGCCCCAAGAACAAAACCAGCCAGCATTAAATGTGTGTCTATGTGCCCAGGTCCTGCACTCTCTCCTTGGATGCATTTTGACCTGCAGGAATCAGGAACACGTCCTGACATGGATTATGCCAGTAAATGCAGCATTTTTAAGTTGCCAAACCAGATTTTCCTACCAATTTTTTCTCCCATTGGGAAAATAAAATTAACTACCCAGAGCTGGTGGTGGCATCTACCACCCAGATGAGAGCTTTCCCTTGGGTCCATGTGAGGAGGCTTGTTCTGGCAGTTTTGTGGCCAGGATTTGGGTGTGAGCAGAGGTGCCAGTGTGGAGCTTTGCTCATAAACCTGTCCATGAGCTCTGGAATGAGCAGGGAGGTTGCACCAGATGATCCTTGCAGCCTGACCCATCCTGGGATTCTTTGAGAAGGAAGAAGGTGCTTGAAGCTCAGCCCTTTGGTCATGGAAGAGTTGTCTGAGCTGGCTAATGGAAATGCAGGAGAGCTTCCAGTGCTGTCAAACTGCACAGGAATTTTACCTTTTACCACCTGGAATGAACAGCCAGTGCTGGGGTTACTGAGGGAAAGATGCTGCATTCAGCTGCAGCCTGAGTACGCCATCCCCCTGGATGGAAGACTTGAACTTTGCTTGGAAACACCCTTGATCCTCAGGCAGCTGTGGTGCTCCTGGCCCTGCTCTGGAGGCACAGGCTGCCCGTGGATGATGGTTTGGAGTTCTCCCTCAAAGAGAACCTTTGCCCAGCCCACACGGTGGGAAAGCTCCCAGCTGAAGCGTTGCTTTTGGCTGTCCATCTTCTGAAGGGTCTTTTTGAAGATCCTGTCTCTTCAGGAGCACCCTGTGGAGTGAAGTCTTTCCCTCCCAGTCCAGGTGAGTGCATCCAGTGCTGTGTTTGCAGGGGAGCTACAATGCTGCAGGAGAACAGGTCCTGGAAAGCAGCTTGGGCTTGCCTGGGCTGTTGCAAGGTGCATCCAGGATGGTCCATGAGATCCTTTTCCCTGCAATCAGTGTCACCTGAAGGGCTTGTCTTCTGAGAGCAGCGTCTTGGGCAGATCTGTGAAGCTGAGCAGGCTGCCAGGATGAGCTTGGTAAGGAACATTTTCCTGAGGGCAAATGGGTCCTGCTGCTGCTGCAAACACCCCTGGGGAGTGTCCCCCGTGCCAGGTGTCCCTGTGAGCTCAGCCCTGCCTCTATCCAGCCTCCAAAGACAGTATTCCCAACACTGCTGGGGAATGGGGACGGCTGCAGGGAGGGTAAAGCAGCAGGGCCCTGTTTGCACCACATCCTGCACATGCCAGAGCCATTCCCAGGGCTGAGGAGAGCTCTGCTCAGGCTTGACCTTGCTGTTCCAGCCCTGGCTCATTGGTATGCTGCGAGCTGGGCACAGAAATGAGTGGCTTAAATGCAGCACCATGCAAGGAATACATTAGAGAGAATCACCATGGAACAATGTCCCCATAACTGGGCACCACAGAGCACACAGAGCTCACCCTGCCTGCTGTACTGACTGCTGAAAACCTGCCTGAACTGGGGAGAGATTCTGCTCCATAGAATCTCTGCGTTGCAAAGGGCGAGAGGCCTCTGTGATGGGCACAGAGGGCACCAGATTTACCCTGGGGGGGAACCAGGATGATGTCCAGTGCTGGTGGCAAGGCACAGGGAGAGCGCTCTCCACGCTCCCCACACGCAGCAGGCCCTGGGTGGGTGCTGTGTGTCCGTGAGCTGGGCAGTCTGTGCACAGTTCCCTCCCCACAGGAGCCCTGGGCTCGCAGGGCTGTGCTTTGGGCACACCTCCAGCGCTGTCCCTTCTCCTGGGAGTGGGAAGTGCTCCTCCTGGCCTTGGCAACAGGAGAGTGGCTGTCAGGATCCAGCTCCAGGCCCTGTTTAACCAGGTGGATTTGCTGAATTCCATGGAGGAGATGCCTGCAGCCCCAGGGGTGGGAGCAGCGGCGCTGAGGAGGGGATTGCTGCCTGCAGAGAGCGAGCAGGGGCTGGGGGTCCTGGGGAAGGTGCCAGGCAGGCAGAGGAGGGAGCTGGGGATGCTGCTGGGTGCGGCTGGCAGGGTTTGTGCCGGAGCTCACCCTAGGTCAGGGCTGGCTCTGTGTGGTAGAAAAATCTCTCCTCCAACCTGTGCTTTCAAAAAAAAAAAGCTCAGAAGTCTCTGTTGTTCAGTCTCAAGGCAGTTTATTGCAAGTTATCTAAAAGATTTTCTTCTGGGGCTGCTGTGGTTTGCTCACAGCTCAGGCAGAGGCACACACACACCCTGACATCCTCTCTGACTCCCGACTGCTTCTTCTCTCCCCGCCCAGGGCTGCTGCTGTCTTTTATATGGTACATTCTGTGTTACTTGGGTACAGTTTTTCCCCAATGCCTGTTACCTATATTAAATGGTGCTTTTCTACTCTAAACCAATCTGTGAGTGCCAACATCACCAGGAACATGGAGGTAAGGAAGGAGAAAGAGGAGGAACAGGACTGGCCTACATTCCTCCATCTTAAAACTTCTGACCCCCATGTATGAAACCAAAACCCCCCTGTACAGCATTCAAAAATTCTTCCCTCTACTTTGTGACTACTTCTACTCTAATATCTAAACTTTTGTGATCCTTGTTCTTCCTGCAAGGTTGGTAAATCATTCCATGGCTCAAACCCAAAATCACAGCTGTTTCCAGCTGCCTGCCAGGGTCTCAAATGCTTCTGACCTGGGCCTGGAACCTCCAGAAATGTCTGAGGGACATTTTGAGTTCTGACAGGTTCTCAGGACATGCAGGACATGGAGGGCCTGGGCAACTATAGGGAGCTGGCTTGTGGGGACGTGGAGTTCCAGCTCTTGAGGACAGTGACAGTTCCAGCACAGAGCAGTGGCAGGGATGCTCAGGTGTGTGCAGCCAAGCTCCTGCAAGATGAAACAGATGGAGCAGGGGCAGAGCTGTGTGTGAGGGAGGGTCTCAGGAGCAGAGGCAAGGCAGGAGGTTTGGAGCGAGCTTGGAGGGAAGCGGGGAAGAACACTCATGCTGTGGCTGTGAGCAAGGGAGGCAAGGGCTGCAGGGACACAGCAATGTGTGTGCTGTGCCTCAGCCAGGGCACACAGGACCTGCTTTCCACATCTGGTTTGCTCTCTGTATTTATTAAGAAAGCAGACAGTCATTTTTTCCTTTTGCATTTCCCCCAGTTGCACTCAAAGCAGCTTCCCCCAGCTCGGCCACCTGTGACATCCTCACACACCAAAGGTACTCCTCAGAGGAACTTGGGAAGCACTAGAGGAGTCTGGAGCTATAGGTCCTGTGGGTGCCAGGGGTGTGGATCCAGCTGGCTGTGCCTACCACAGGGAGCTGGGCTGTGGGGCCATGGTCTGGGGGTGACTCCTGTAGGGATGGGGTGATCCATCTAAAATGCATCGTTCATCCCTGGAGGTGTCCTAGCAAGAAGATGCAAAGTTGAATTGACTGAGGTCCTTCAGAAAAAATGTGCCAGTTTTCCCTCTCACAGCAGCTGGGCCTGCCTAGATCTGCCTCACCTGTCCCAAACTCAGCTGGTGCAGCTGGGGAAGGTCCTCATGAGGGCCATTGCCCTGAGCACACAGGTGACAGATGGCAGAGGCATTGTGGCTCTGCCTCTTCCTGTTTCTTACCATCTGCTCTGTCTTCTCCCAGCTGAGGAGCAGCTGAGGGCACTTGGAATGTTCAGCTGGAGCAGAGGACACTGAGGGCAGAGCTCCCCAGGGGCTGCAGCTTCCATCTCTGCTCTGGGACAGGGACAGCAGCCAGGGCACGGCTGGAGCTGGGCCAGGGCAGCTCAGGCTGGAGATCAGGAAAGGTTCTTCCCCCAGAGGTGCTGGCACTGCCCAGGCTGCCCAGGGAATGGGCACGGCCCCGAGGCTGCCAGAGCTCCAGGAGCCTTTGGGCAGCGCTGCCAGGGATGGACAGGGTGGGGTTGGTGGGGGTCTGGGCAGGGACAGGAGCTGGATCCATGATCCCTGTGGGTCCCTTCCAGCTGAGGGTGCTTCACAACTCTGGGTCTCACCCGGAGCTGTCCTGAGCAGTTTTGTGTTCCCAGCTCTGGGAAAGGTGATTTGTGTCATTGACTGGTGTGAGAAGCCACTGCCAATGTCAGCGTGGGGCTGCCCTCTTGGTGTAAGGAGACACAGAAATGAGCTGCTGCAGGCCACCACGGGCAGGTGACACATCCCTGCCCGATGTCACACTGCCAGCAGCGCGTCCTGCGGGAGCACCGCGCTGCAGTGAACGCCCAGAGGCAGTGACCCCAAAACAGCCCCAGGGGAGGTACCGGGGGCTTTGGGGCTGAGGACGCTCATTCCGGCTGAGTCTGACCCCCTGGCAGGGATGGCCTGGCAGTCCCTGCCGCCGGCGGGGCGCTGCTGCCAGGCCATCCCTGCAGCCCCACTGGAGCCGTGACGGAACCCAGGCCTGGTTCCGGGGTTCCTTGTGGTAGAAAAATCTCTCCTCCAACCTGTGCTTCCAAAGAAAGGCTCAGCAGTCTCTGTTGTCTGGTCTCAAGGCAGTTTATTGCAAGTTATCTAAAAGATTTTCTTCTGGGGCTGCTGTGGTTTGCTCACAGCTCAGGCAGAGGCACACACACACCCTGACATCCTCTCTGACTCTGACTGCTTCTTCTCTCCCCGCCCAGGGCTGCTGCTGTCTTTTATATGGTACATTACGTGTTACATGGGTACAGTTTTCCCCAATGCCCATTACCTATATTAAATGGTGCTTTTCTATCTTTTATATGGTACATTACGTGTTACATGGTTACAGTTTTCCCCCAATGCCTATTACCTATATTAAATGGTGTCTTTCTACTCTAAACCAATCTGTGAGTGCCAACATCACCAAGAACATGGAGGGAAGGAAGGAGAAAGAGGAGGAACAGGACTGGCCTACATTCCTTCATCTTAAACCCTCTGACCCCCATGTACAAAGTAAAAACCCACCTGTACAACACTCAAAAATTCTTCCCTCTACTTTGTGACTACTTCTACTCTAATATCTAAACTTTTGTGACTTCTTGTTCTTCCTGCAAGGTTGGTAAATCATTCCATGGCTCAAACCCAAACTCACAGCTGTTTCCAGCTGCCTGCCAGGGTCTCAAATGCTTCTGACCTGGACCCGGAACATCCAAAAATGTCTGAGGGACACTCTGAGTTCCAACAGAGCGGGGCAGGATTCAGATGGGACTCAGATGGGGTGGCAGCCCCAGAGGCTGCGGAGCGGGGCCAGCAGCTCGGGCAGGCTCGGCTGAGCCAGGTGCCGGCCCCAGCCGCGGCTCAGTTCTGCAGCAGGCCAGAAGATGTAGCTCTCTGGCACCTTTTGTGACTCTGGCTGCCTCTGAAGCCCTCCCTCCCACTGCTGCAGCGCTCCCTGATCAGAACCAGGCAACACAGGCTGCAGAGACAAAAATAGGCTGGGATCGTGAACCTGGTAAAAGTTTCCAGGCGAGTTTTACTCCAGTTTGAGAGAAGATCTGGGGCTGGGCACTGAGAGGTTTCTTTTCCTATCAGAGGGAATTTAAACTGATCGCATCAAGCCCTCCCATTAGCCACCGATGCGATTAATGTTTCCTGTATTGTTAGAGAGTGATTCCACACTGTAGATCTTTCTGAATGCTCCCTGAATTTATTATTTCCTTGTCCCAGTTGCTATTGGTGACGGCCTTGGTAAAATCCCAGGCAACATATAGAATGCAACATACATGGAAATTAGTTGAATACTTATCAGTATTATAGTCATAAAAGGACCTATTTATTAAATATATAGCTTAAGTGACACCTTAACAGCCAGAGGTACTAAATGACATGGGTAACATTCATTTGTATGTTGGTACATTGGTATGATAGTGCTCCAGCTACACTGAACTTTATGACCAACATCAAATTAAGATATATTGTGGGTAACATCATTAGGGCTGCTTGGACGAACTGAATTTAAATAATGTCTTTAAGATGCAGATTTTTTCCATGGCTTCAAAACATTCCCCAGCTAATCCCCTGTGGCCCAGAAGTGCCAGCCATGAGCAGGAGCCTCCACTCAGAGGAGTGCCCTGATTTAATGATGTCCTTCTGCTGAGATGAGCTACGGGTCCTCAGCAACACCTGGAAGATGCTGCTGCACTGAATAAAAATTCCTGGGGTGCAAGATCGGTGTTTTTGTGGAGATGAATGGAGATCTCACTGCTTAACTCATCACAGGGAAGGTGCCAAGATCACAGGGAGAACATCTCTGATTTGGGCAGCTTTTTAATGCCACGGCCAGAGGGAGAACATCGGGACTGGAATTAGGGAAGACACTTGTAGCAGGCAGTGGAGAGAACTGCTGGAAGCCAGAAAGGCTTTTCAGCATTCAAGCAGCAATCAGGTGGTTTTTCTACAAGAACCACTGTAACTGAGCCAGGAGTTATAGAGTGTAAGGCGGGAATCACAGGGTGAGATTCTTCAGCTGAACTTCTGAGCTTAATTTTAAAATTTTAGATTGTCCATAACAGTCACCAGCTGATGACAGATGTGCTGCAGCCATGTGAGATGTGTCTGCACCCTGATCTTCCATGAAGATCCTGGTCCCCATGAAGAAATCATCTTCTTACAGGGTCTGGCAGGGGAAAGAACAGGAATGTCTTCATGTAAGCTGGAATCCTGGCACCCCTGAAGCTACTCCAAAATCCTCTTGATCTCTGCATACTTCCAGGCATGGTGACTCCACCACTACCATGCAGCCTGTGCCAGTGCCTGACCACCCTTTCTGTGAAGAAAATTTCTCTCATAGTCAGCCTGAGCCTCCCTGGCACAACTTGAGGCCGTTTCTTGCAATTGTGGCAGTCATTACCAGGGAGGAGAGAGTGACACCAAAGGAAACCCAAGGGTGGAGAGCAGGAAGGTTGTGGAGAGCAATGGTGGGGTTCTGGGTTTCTGCTGGCACTGTGCAGTGGCACAGAAACAGGACAAGAGCAGCAAACACACAGTCTCTGTTGGCTGGGATGTGTCTGCATCCCAAACCTTAGAAAGCCCAGTAAAGCTGAACTGTCATCTCTTTAAACATTAATATTTTCTTCCAATTGCTTTTCACAGCTGGTTTTGGCCTGGCCTCCTGAAGCCCAGCAGAAGTTCCTTGGAGAGCTGGAGGTTGAGGAGGGTCTCAAGCCCTGACTTGTCCCAGCAACACCCAAATCTTAGAGACCCAAAATTCAACAAATTAAATCAGAGACCAGATCCAAGAATTTTAGTTTATCTTCTGGAAAAGCTGCCTTTGACCTGGGTTTATACACAACCCTTCTCCAGAGCCTGGGCAATGACTTGGTAGTGTCTATAAAGGTTCAATGCTTTCAGGTCACAGAAACGCCCCTGCTCATCCTGACCCTCTCCAGAGAAAAGGAGCAGGATCAGAGCCTTCCTCTGTTTGACAGCTTTTGAAATCAGTCTGGTTGAAGAAAGGTCAGTTTGAAGCTACACATGTTGCACGTGGTCAGCATTGCTTGGGGTTTTCTGTACCCAGAACCAGAGCTGTCAACACACAGAGCCTCATCACAGCCCGCCTGCCTTTACCTTCTGCTGCAGCAGGAGCCTTGGAACCTCCCAACTTCCAGATGGGCTGGAAGTGAGATCAGGTGGGCTGGTAAGAGACTCTTTAGCTTTGGGCAGGGCTCCACCCTAGCCCTGTGTCTGGCTTCTCACAAGTATTCCCAAAGAATGGGAAGAGGCTGACAACTCATCTCACCTGTGTCCTGACACAGTGCTGTGGGTCCCTGGCACGGGCTTGTCTGTTGTTTGTTCAGGACTGCAGATTCCCTGCAGCAGAGCTGCTGCATGTCTGGGCACTGCTGTTCTGAGAGGTTCTGCAGCTGGAACAAGCTCACCTTGCTGCCCTTTGATATGGGAGAGCTGCCAGTATGACTGTGTTACCCACAGGAGCAAGAAATTCACAAGGACAAAAAGCCAAATATTTGTAATCCTTCTAAAAGCAGGCTTTGCACTTTGGGACAGGGTTCAGGGTTTCCAAAGTCCAGCCTCTCTTTTGAAGCAGTGATTTTGCATTCCACAGGTAGGGTTTCTGATAACATCTCAAGGTTGTGGTTGAACTCCTGCTCCCCATCATGTTCTGCAGCCACAAGGGCACTGACCTGAGGATCACAGAATCAATAATGTTGGAGAAGACCTTAACAACCATTGAGTCCAACTGTCAGCCCTTCCAGCTCCACACTTTGGTGCAAGGGGGAGCCTGGGAGCCGTGTGGGATGGCTAATAGGGCTCCTGAGGACTACCTGTAGCAATACCTGAGCCTGTTGTATCAATGTTTACAGGAGATCAGCTTTAAAATGCACGTCCCTTTCTCTCTGTGCCTGGCTGCCAAACAGCAAGGCTGGGGCAGGGTCCCCAGCTGGCCCCACATGCGGACGTGGCGCGGGGCTGGTGCTGCTCATTCTGCTTCAGGGTGATTATTTGTGTTCCTTATGCCAGACCTCATTGCATCCAGAGCTGCTCTGCCTCTGTTTATTACATGGCCATTTGCACTTTCTGTTAATGTGCATTTGTGATGCAAGAGGTGTCCCTGCCCAAAGCTGAGGCTCCTGCCGGCGCGTCCGTCAGCGGGGACAGGGACGTGTGGGGTGTGTGCAGAGGCTGCTTTGCCTATCAATTTGCACTAATTGCAGAGGCCTAAAAGCACAGTGAGCTGTGCAGTCCCGCACGCCTGCCTTAGCAAGGGCAGGACAGCAAAATGTAGTCAACATCTGGTGTGGAGATATTCACCTGTAAAAGTCAGAGGATCTGCAGGGTCCTGCCCAAAGGAGCTGATGGAAAACCCCATTGCTGGGTGTAGCAGCTTGGAGGGAGTTAGAGGGTGGCTGTGCCTCTAACACTGGTGGCCAGGGAAGTTAGAACAGGATGTGCCTGGAACGGGGGTGTACAGAGGTGGGGCAGCTCCTTCTGGAGCCCATTTTCCTATTTAGGTCTGTGGGGACCACGCAAAGCACAGTGCTAGTGCAGAAGTGGGGTAAAGGAGTGGGCAAGATCCAGAGAGGGGCATTGAGACCACCAAAAGACGCTCAAAGCCATCTACCCCATTTCCAGACAGGTCCAGAAGAACAGGATGTACATGTTCATTATTTACATGACAAGTGAGAAACCCAGTCCCAAGGTATATTGTAAATACAGGTGAACCCAATGGGAAGAAATTACGGTGTCTGACTCAATTCAGAAGGCTGAATGATTTCTTTATTATAACTATGGCTAAAATACATTAATATACTATATAAAAAAGAAGATACTAAAACTACATACTACTTTCTCTAACTATCTCTGACACAACTTGTGACCCTCTCTGAGAGCCCAGCCCCAGGTGGGTTGGATTGGCCATCAGGCTCAAACAATCCTCACCAGAATCCAATCAAGCAATCACTCCAGGTAAACAATTCTTTAAACACATTCTACATAGGAAAAACAAGGAGCAGAAATAGAAATTGTTTTCTCTTTCATTTCTCTCTGTGCACCTCTATGAAAAATCCTGAGAGGGAGAGGAATGTGCTTGCCACAAGGGTAGGCAAATCTTTCCCTACGAAAATGTGCTGTATAGAGCCCAGGTGGTGCCCCTGGACTCCAGGTGGGCTGGATTGATGCTGGACCCGGGGCTGGTGATCTCCTTTCCTCTCCTTTCTGCTCTCTTTCACTCTCTCCTTCCTCCCTTTTTCCCTTTATTCTTTCATTTCTCTTCCTACTAGAAGACAGGACACAACAGACCTGTTTCTATGTCTTGTTTGCTAATAAAGCTATAAAACTTTGTAAGCTTTTGTGTTTTTTGGACCCCTTCTGGCTTTTGCCATTCTTTTTCAGCCATGGGCATCTCTGAATCTTGGGTCCTCCTTTCCTTGTAGAAGTGGGACATGGCACTGTGGCATAGGAGTGTCACAGGGTGACACAAACACAGAATGAGGGTTGTTCTAGAAGAAATGACAACTTGGACTCCCTGTTCTAATGCTGGCTTTTCTCCCTTCCTCTTTGAAAATACACATCTCCCAACTCTGGGCACTGCCTAGGCCTAGGCCCTGCCTGCTGTCCCGCCATTTTTCACACATTTCAGTTCTCAGGAGTTCCCAAATTAAAGCAGCTTGGTTATCTCCCGGGGGTGAGGCAGGAATTACTGAGGGTGGTTTTGTCCCTGTGCAGGTGGTGAGGTCTGTGTCCAGAGGTGCACGGACAGAGCTCCAGACATCCCTGGCAGCTGTCCCCCGGAGCTGCAGCTCTGGCCATGGAATGTGGCACTGCAGGAACACAGCTCTGGGAAGGATGGGTGCTGGGGTATTCACCCCGCTGACGCTGGGAGGCCACGAGAACTGGAGCTGCTCCTACATGACCTGAAAGGAGGCTGGAATCAGGCTCTGCTCCCAGGGAACAGACAAGGAAAGGCCTAATGTTGTGCCAGAGGAGGTTCATGTTGGACACCAGGACAATCTTCCTCACTGAAAGGGTGGTTAAGCCTTGGCACAGGCCTGTGCTGTGTTTGAACTCCAAATGTCCCTCAGACATTTTTGGATGTTCCGGGCCCCGGTCAGAAGCATTTGAGACCCTGGCAGGCAGCTGGAAACAGCTGTGATTTTGGGTTTGAACCATGGAATGATTTACCAACCTTGCAGGAAGAACAAGAAGTCACAAAAGTTTAGCTATTATAGTAGCAGTAGTTACAAAGTAAAGGGAAGAAATTTTTAGTGTTGTACAGGGGGGTTTAAAGTCCTGTACAGGGGGGTTTTAGGTCTTATACATGGGGGTCAGAGGTTTTAAGATGGAGGGATTAGGGCCTGTCCTGTCCTTCCTCTTTCTTCTTCCTTCCCTCCATGTTCTTGGTGATGTTGGCACTCACAGATTGGTTTAGAGTAGAAAGGCACCATTTAATATAGGTAATAGGTATTGGGGAAAAACTGTACCCATGTAACATGTAATGTACCATATAAAAGATAGAAAAGCACCATTTAATATAGGTAATGGGCATTGGGGACAAACTGTACCCATGGAACACGTAATGTACCATATAAAAGACAGCAGCAGCCCTGGGCGGGGAGAGAAGAAGCAGTCAGAGTCAGAGAGGATGTCAGTGTGTGTGTGTGTGCCTCTGCCTGAGCTGTGAGCAAACCACAGCAGCCCCAGAAGAAAATCTTTTAGATAACTTGCAATAAACTGCCTTGAGACCAGACAACAGAGACTGCTGAGCCTTTCTTTGGAAGCACGGGTTGGAGGAGAGATTTTTCTACCACACAGAGCCCTTGAACCAGGTTGGGCTTTGTCAGTGCTGGAGTCACCATCCCTGGAAGTGTTTGAAGAACAAGCAGATGTGGCACTTTGCATTGTGGTTTGGTGGGCCTGAGCTGTTTGGTCAAAGGTTGGAGTTGATGATCTTGGAGGTCTTTTCTGGCCTGAATGATGCCATGATTCCCACAGACAGGAATGCACACAGGGAAGCATATCCTAGAATCAGGCCCTCGTTATTCCAGAGCCCTGTAATGGCTCAGCCACAAAGATCCCAATGGCTTTATAATTATATGAATATGAACAACATCCACAAACTTGTGCTCATTAATGAACGAGATCTTAGAGAGAGGCCATTCAATGCACAGAGCAATTAACACAGCAGTTGATTAAGGCAGCTTGAGGATAAGTTCTATGAAGAATTCAATATTGCTGCACTGCTTCATGTAGAGGCTTGGCAGAGGAATAAAATCATGACAAACGTGACCTGTTAGCATCAGGAATTCAGGGCCCCTGGAGAGGCAGGAATTACTCCAACCCTTTGGCTCCCCTGGTCCTCAGGGACATTTAATCACTGCTGTGCAGAAGAGCCAAGTGCTGGGGTGATCCTCTGCCTGCAGATCCACAGCACCTTAAACTTGTCCCCCCAGCCCTGTCAGGTATCCAGGAGGTGCCATCCATGGGGAGGCAATTTCTGCTAGGATGCAGCAGCCCATGGAACTGGGGATGTTTCCCAGAAAACAGCGTGGAACCACTCCCAGGCCCAGCCATGGTCTGTCACTGCTCGGATGTGCAGCCACCCACAGAGCAGAAAGAAGGCTCTGCATGCCCCCCCATCCTGGGAAAAAGAAAGGGATAGAGGGAATGAGTGACATCTGTGAGGCTGAGCAGAGAGGCACTGCCAGACCTCAGCATCTCACACACCCTGGGCTTTCACCCTGGATTAAAGCAGCCAAACACAGGGGGAGGTGCTTGGAAAGTGGAGTCATCCCTGCCTCAGGTCAGAGCATACAAGAGGAGAGTGAGAGAAGAGTCACAGAAACACTGAATGGTTTGAGTTGGGAGGTATCTTAAAGCTGATCCAGTTCCACCTGTGGCCGGGGCTGGAATAGGATAAGCTTTAATGCCATTTTCAACCCAAACCATTCTGTGATTCTCTGTGTCCCCAGGAGTGCTGCAGGGTTCCACACCACCTCAGCCCAGCCACATCTTTGGGAATGGGACAGGGATGCTCTCCATGGGTAGGGTGAGCCTGTTCAGCACCCACAGGCACTGCAGCCTTGTTGGGCAGGACAGGCACAGCAGCTCCAGGGCCTCAGTTTCCCCTTCCAAAGGATGGAGGTGGCATATGGTCCCTGCCCTTTGCTGAGTGCTCTGGGTCCCACAGAGCCTCTCACCTGCCCTAAGCTTTGCTGTATGACAATTGCTAGGAAGGAGAGGAGCCTCATTGTCCTAGGAAAATACTGCTTTCATTCAGAGCCTGGAGCATTTTCCAAAAGTAATTAACTGGAAGAAGCTGCTAATTAAAAGATCTGCTGCCTACAGAAGTGCTTGGCAGAGATAGGTGTCACCTTGCTGAGTCTGACATGCTGAGCTACAACACTTGAGCTCTCAGCTGCCACCAAGCCTGGCCTCTGCTGCTGCCCAGTCCATCCCAGCAAGGTCTGAGCTGCACAGGCTGGGCCCAGACAGCACCTGCAGCAGCTTGGTCTCCCCTGCCCTGTCTGGGAACTGGCTGATGTCAAGCTGTTGAGCCTTGCACATTCCAAGATCTGTCATCTCGTATGAGGTGGCACTGTGTTCCTCTTGGTCCTGGGGAGCTGGTCACCCACCCCTCAGCCCCAGCACCTGGGGCTTTGTTCCCAGGCTTCTGAGCAGGACCAGGAAGAACATGGTGCAGAAAAGCCTCTTCCTCACCCAGGCATGTCCTGCTGAGAGCAGCTGCTCAGGGAGGCAGGGAATTGCAGCTCTGAACTGGGCCTGGCCAAAGCTCCGGTGTGGGAACCCAGGGCAAGGGGAATATCCCTCTGTCTGCCCTGGGGTGCTCTGACTCCTAGGGAAGCACTGACTTTGACCTTCATTCGTGGAGAAGGCCTCCTAAGCCTCAAAGTAAACTAGAGATCACAAAAGTGTGAAATAGATTGTAGAGATTGTAGAGAGTAGTGTAGTGTGTCACATGGGTGAGAAATTAAGATTTTAGGATTTTTAGCATATTGTAGATAGGTGCAAGATGGAGGATACAGGGTGTTGTCTCGGGTTTCTTTCTTCTTCTTCCTGGGTTTGGGTGGTATCTTGTAATTGGGCAGAAAAATCCGCATTGCGGGCCTTTAGGGGTCAGTTATTGGGTTAGAAAGGGAAATAATTTAGGTGTCACTTCTTAATTGGGTAGTTTAGTTTTTGATTAGACTTAAAAAGGCCTCACAGCATGAGTTTGTTGGCCATTTTTGTGCTGTTTTCGGGCATGCAAGGTCTGGGTGCAGACAGTGTGCTGAAGTCACGATAAGATAACAATAAAACAAGAACCTAAAGACTGAAGAAGTCCTGTGCACCTGCTTTTCCTGACAAAGAACTGCTTCAGGAGGGTTTCCCCCTGCCAGGGGAGCCCTCAGGGAGTTGCCCACCGTGGGGGCACTCAGGAAGGCAGGGAATTGCAGCTCTGAGCTGGCCAAAGCTCAGGGAGGCAGGGAATTGCAGGTCTGAGCTGGCCAAAGCTCAGGGAGGCAGGGAATTGCAGCTCTGAGCTGGCCAAAGCTCAGGGAGGCAGGGAATTGCAGCTCTGAGCTGGCCAAAGCTCAGGGAGGCAGGGAATTGCAGCTCTGAGCTGGCCAAAGCGGGGCTCAGTGCCCTGCTCTGCCGTGGTCCCTCTGAGCAGGTTTTGAGGATATGGTGAGCGCTGGGCCTGGTTCAGGTGTGGCACTGCTCCTCCCCACTGTGGGTACCTGTTACTGCCCTTTCAGCTCCACCCTGAGTTTTACAGCAGCAGCTTTCCAAAGAGCTTTGGTATTGAAGCGATACGCGGAATAAATAAATAGACTCCACAAGCTGGGGTGGTTATAAAGTGGGTATGTATGTCAGCGCTCAGCACAAGGGGATGTCTCCCTAAAAACTTGTGCCCCGAGCCTCAGTCTGACACACACTTATTTAGAAAGGTGTTCCATATGCAGTACATTACACAACTTTTTCATGCATATTCAACCCTTGGCCCCACCCGCCCTCGCCTCTCATGCTAAATAGGTCCCTGCCCTTCTAGGCACGCGTGGTTTGCCGTAGTGGTCCTGCGGGGGTCTCTGGTGGTCTCTCGAGGCTGAAGATCGTGGTCTTCCTCATGGTTGAACTTTTCTCCTTTGTGCGTGCGCTTTTCATCCTTTGGTGCTGATCTGAGTATGTCTGTCAGTCTCGGTAGGCTTAGGGACAGAGGAGCCTCTTTATCTGCATTCTTTGTATCTTTGGTCCTTTCTGGTATTGTTCTTTAGGCAAGAAGCTTCAGAAATTGGCATTTTCTTATGCCCTTTTGTGCCATGGCAGAGGTTTCTTAAGTAAAAGGTTAAAATTTAACACACAACTCTACAAGCTAGAATATAAATGCTTAATTCATTGTGTTAACTTAAGTGAACTCCAAAAATCTCTGTTTCAGTTCCACCTCCCTGAATGGAGAGGCAGGAACGCCTTCTGCCACGTGAGGAGATCCATTCTGGCCTTTCTGGCTGTGGCAAGCCCTGTCTCCTGCTCTGGCTGGCTGTGGCACTGCTGGACTGTTATGGGTAATAAACATAATTTGCGCCATTCCTTGTATAGAATATATAATGTTAAATACTTGTTAGATTATACCTCGTTTGTACTAGCCTCCCCCCCCCCCCCCCCTTCTCCCCTCCGAGACCAGGTGTATTTACAAGTAAGAAGATACGGCTCACCAGGAGATGGGCCATGTCTGGAAAGCTGCGGGAGACCCCAGGCGCTGATCATCGCGTGAACGACCCGAGATGGATACCTTGGAAATCCCTGGACAGATATATGTGAATGCAGCGTTCCCGTACATTTCATCACGGGATTCAACAACTCTGGACACTGAATTATTCTCCCTCATCTCCAAAAAAAAAAAAAAAAAAAAAAAAAAAGAAAATCTTATTAACATATGGACTCTAAATAGAAGAAAGGACTGATTGCAAAAATCCTGGCCTCAGGCGGAATTTTCCCTATAAAACTTACTTGTGCCAGGCTGGAGGTGTGTGGGCATGGAGGAAAACCTCTGCTGAGGCTGACTCCTTGTCGCACACCCAGGGCCGACCCCGGGCTCGGCTCTGTTCTTTTCTTGTGGCTGGCTAGATAGAATTGGATTGCAAAATAAATATTTTATTTTTTCATATTAATTTGGCTGGACAAATTTTCATTTATAACATGGACTCAGCACGGAGCTGTTCAGCTCCAAGCACAGCTTGGCTGTGCAGCACTGGGCTTTCCCAGCACCAAGCTGCTTGGCTCTGACCTGGCAAACCTGAGCAAGCAGCGTTGCCCTCCGGAGTGGCGGCACAGCTCTGGGGGCTCTCAGGGAAGCAGAGGTTATGTCTGGCAAAGACCCTGTGGACACCAGGGAGGCTCCACAGGACTCGCCCACTGCAGGAAGATCCCTCAGGTGCCTGGCTGAGCTCAGCTGCTCACAAATAACCCAGCCAGGAGAGAGGGAGGGAGGACCCCGAGGCACCAGGATCTCTGGGATCACACAGAATTACATTCTGCTGCTCTGGTGTGAGCAGCAGGAGCTGCTCTCAGCAATCAATCAAGTGTTAATTTGCATTGTCTTTAGTGGGACTGCGTGTGGGCTCATTGTCACCCACCTGCTGCAATCAATAGCCTGAGCTCCCGAACGCTGGGGACAGGGTTGGGCTCCTTCTGTTTGGTTTGTTTTGTTAACACCAAGCAGCTTTACAGCTCCTGAGGTGAGAACTGTGCCGGGGAGTGGGGACCGGGGCGTTGGAAGGGTGGGCCAGGAGTGGCCCTGGAGGGGATCTGCGAACGCTTCCAGAGCAGCTGTGATGCTGTAGAGCCCAAAGACATCCACAGGTGCCAGCTCAGGGCAGGGAGAGCACTTCCAGCCAGTGGGGCTGGGCCCAGCACCCGGGATGCCCCAGGTGAGGAGCCGCAACCCTGGTGAGCTCCGAGCTCAGCCCTCAGAACAAACCCAGTGCCCCCAGCTGCTCCTTTTCAGCTCCCCTCGAGACCCTGTGCTGGGGTAACGCTCTCCCCGTGTCTCTCACTGCCCTTGGTGTGGCTCTGCTGCCACATCCCTGTTTTCCCTGGCTGTGAATGGATCACTGCCAGGCACGGGGAGCATTATCCTCTGCACCGCGTCCAGCAGCTCTGTCGTGTCAGGCACCATCTCTGGGGCCAGTGTGACTCCATGGGGATGTGGACAAGGCTGCTGGGGTGTCTGAGGAGCTGCTGGGGTGTCTGAGGAGCTGCTGGGGTGCAGGAGGAGCTGCTGGGGTGTCTGAGGAGCTGCTGGGGTGCAGGAGGGGCTGCTGGGGTGTCTGAGGAGCTGCTGGGGTGTCTGAGGAGCTGCTGGGGTGTCTGAGGAGCTGCTGGGGTGCAGGAGGGGCTGCTGGGGTGTCTGAGGAGCTGCTGGGGTGTCTGAGGAGCTGCTGGGGTGCAGGAGGGGCTGCTGGGGTGCAGGAGGGGCTGCTGGGGTGCAGGAGGGGCTGCTGGGGTGTCTGAGGAGCTGCTCCCCTCTACCGAGCTGGGGCTGAGAGAAGCCCGTGCCTTCCTTGGCTCCCCCTCTGCAGCTGTTCCAGGCACTGTGTGAAATCCCCGACTCTGAGAGCTCTTCCCGAGGCTCTGCCAGGGCTATCCTGCCTAGGGAGGAGCTGGCACACCCTAATCCCTGCCAGGGCTCGGCCTGGGACTGCAGTGCAGGGATTGTGCCATGGAGGACTCCTGGCGTGAGGACTGAGCACACCTGGGGCTGGGCAGAGCTCAGTACCTTTGCACATTTGTGGAATAACCTTATGGCTGAAGTCCCAGAGAAGTATTCTCCATCGATGTTTTCTTTGCCTAATGTTTTTTTCCTGCCCAGGGCTGAGGGATACTGTGTGCCTGCAGAGGCAGGAATCCAAGCAGGGAACACCAGAGGCCCTGGGGACCCTGGCAGGACCCTCATGGAGCTGTTCTGAGCTGAGCAGCAGAAAGGCTCCCCGTGGCAGTCGCCAGCCCCAGACAGCACCTGGAGATCGGATTGTTCCTTCCTCTGCCGTGTTAATGACTCCAAATGTCTCGGGTGCCAAAGGGGATAACTCAGTGATCGGGTGCCAGGGAAGCTGGAGTGTGGGAGCAGCCGAGGAGCTGTTCAGGACTCAGGAGCACGACTGGAGACTCTCTGTGCCTGCTCTTGGGTGGTTCTGTGTTCTGCCAGCGGCGGAATTCCCGTCCCAGAGCTGCCCAGGTGAGGCTGCTCAGCACGGGCAGCAGGAGCTGCCGACACCTTTCGGCTGGAGCTGTGCCCAGACAGGGCTGATCAGGTGCCAGGAGGGATTGTCTGGCCCTCCTCTGCTCTCATTCTCCCTGTGTGTCACTGCAGATTCCACTGAAGTGACTCCAATTTACTCCTCACCAGGGACGGAAGAGTCAGCTCTTGTATTTTGAGCTGTAGTAAACTATTTTTAACAACCACAGCATTCATCATGAAAGGCTCTCTGTCTCCTGCTGCAAGGAAGGAAGGAGTGAATAATGAATGAACACAGAGCTCTGCTGATCCCTGCGCTCAGCCGGCCTGAGGAGAGAGCTGGGCAGGCTCTGAGGCTGCAGGTGTGCAGGGCAGCCCGGGGAATCACATCCTGGGAGCTGCAGGTGTGCAGGGCAGCCCGGGGAATCACATCCTGGGAGCTGCAGCACTTCCAGAGCCCTGGCTGAGCAGGCTGGGGAGCTGCAGGTGTGCAGGGCAGCCCGGGGAATCACATCCTGGGAGCTGCAGCACTTCCAGGAGCCCTGGCTGCTCCATCCAGCCTTTAATTGCCCTGCCCCACCTGCTTTGGAGCTTGGATCGCAAGGTGCATTTAAGCTCAAAAGTGTGGCCTTGGCCTTGGTCTGAGGTGGGTTTGGGGTTGTTTCATCTGGACATCACCATGGGCTTGCCAAGCATGCAGGGCTGTTGGCCCTGGTTGCCATCGCTGCATCTGCTCCTCTTGCTGGGGTACTGAGGCACTTTCACATTATCTCCTGGGCTTGCCTGGCCCCAAAACCAGCCCCATTTGACCCCCATCCCTGACAGCTCGGGATTCCTGGAGCCCTGAGATGAGATCGCTGCTCCTGGCCCTAAATCTGTGCCCCCACAGTGACCCAAGGCTCCACATCCTGCAAGACCTTGGGACAGGTCACAGCTGTGGCATTCCTGCAATCAGAATGACCCCTGAACACTTCAGTGGGGTTTTGGAAAGGTTTTGGGGACTTTATTTATCAGATGAGGCTGATCTTTGCTGCCTGCCTGGAAGGACAGAGCCAGGAGCTGCACTCCATGATCCTGGTGGGTCCCTTTCAGCCCAGGATACCTGTGATTTTATAATTCTCTGAGCATGTTTCCAGTATTGTTTGCTCAATGAGAATGGGTGGATGCCCCAGTAAAGGCCATTAGACACCCTTGATGTGCTTGCAGTCTGAGCAAGCTGCCCTTTTGAAGGACTGGGGGAACTTGATGGGGCAGAATGCCCCAAATCCCTGTGGCAGCCGAGCTCCTGGAACACAGAGGTGCTGCCCGGGAGCTGTGCCCGTGCCTGTGGGTGGCACCGGTGACACAAACCCTGCTGTGCCTCAGGGACAGGCAGGGCTGAAGGGGTGCTGAGCTCTGAGGCCCATCAGAGTTCCAGGTCAGGTCCTGATGGGGCTGGCATCAGCTCCTCTGCAGGGAATGATGGATGAGGCACACTGCACCTAACGAGGGCAGGGATTATTGGGTTATAAATCAATTAAGTGCTTCTGAGGAAGTCACAAACCACAAGAAGAAGCCATGAAAAGAGAGAGCAACCTCTGCTGCCTGGGAAAGAGTGGGAGCCATCAGGTGCCCTCAGCCTTTGGGTTTTCCTGGAGAGGAGCAGGACTCCCCTGCCAGCTGTGACCCTCTCTGGTGTGATAGTGGTGGCTGAGGGGGGAACCTGCTGTGCTCTGTGGGGTTTGGGGGTTCCAGCTGCAGGTTGCACCTTCCAGAAGATGAATCTTGCTCTGCCTGTGCAGTCTGGATGGGTTTAGGTGGCCTGAACTGGCTGTGATGACTGTGCCCAGGAACTGGCAACCCAGATACACACCCAGATGTGTGCAGAGAGAGAGGAGACCTCACCAGGGGCTGCCGCTCCTCCTGAGGGCAGCTCCCATCTCTGCCCTGGGACAGGGACAGCAGCCAGGCCTGTGGAGTTCACATGGCTCTGTCACCTCTGTCCTGGATGTCTTAGCTCTGCTGGAGCATTCCAGGCCCCAGGGGACACCAGGCTCCTGTGGGAAGGCAAGCAGAGCCTTTGTTGAGTGTTTGTGCAGGGGGAAGCCCTTCCTTGGGGAAGGGCCAGTGCATCCCTGAGGGAATGGCTGGAGCTGGGCCGGGGCAGCTCAGGCTGGAGATCAGGAAAGGCTCTTCCCCCAGAGGTGCTGGCACTGCCCAGGCTGCCCAGGGAATGGGCACGGCCCCGAGGCTGCCAGAGCTCCAGGAGCCTTTGGCCAGCGCTGCCAGGGATGGACAGGGTGGGGTTGTTGGGGTGGAATTGGGCAGGGACAGGGGCTGGGCTGGGTGAGCCTGTGGGTCCCTCCAGCTCAGGATATTCCATGATTCTGTGATTCTGCAGCACCAGGGTTTCCCTGTCTGGCAGACTCCTCTCCTCCAGGAGAATGTTGGAGGGGCTCATGGGCACCCTGTAAGCCCTGGGCACAGCAGGGCCAGCTGCTGGGCACTGGTGCCAGCTCAGGGAATTGGGATGGTTTGGGCTCTTGTGCCCAATTCCCTCTCCAAGTCCCTGGGTCAGAAGGACATCCCCAGCCTGTGCAGCAGGGGCCAGCTGGAAGCACGTCCCTGGAATGCTGGATGAGGTCCATTCCTGTCCCATCACATGTGGCCAGGCCAGGAGTATCCTCAGGTACCTGTGTTAGTCACAGAATCACAGAATAATGAGGTTGGAAGAGACCTCTAAGATCATCAAGTCCAACCGATGCCCTAACACCACAACTAGACTATAGCACCAAGTGCCAAGTCCAGTCTTTTTTAAAATATATCCAGAGATGGTGATTCCACCACCTCCCTAGGTAGACAATTCCAGTATTTTATTATTCTTTTAGTGAAAATTTTTTTCCTAATATCCAACCTAAACCTTCCCTGACGTAGCTTGAGTCCTGTCCACCCACGCCTGCAGCCCACGGCCTGACAAAACCTCCAGCTTTTCCTGTGTCCAAACTCAACATTATCTTTTCTGGGAGAAGGCGATCTCACTTTTGATTTCAGTTTGATTCCCGTTTCCTTTGCAAGAGGCTCCAGCTGCCTCCTGTGCCCAGCGGGACCTGGGGAGGGTGATGGGAACAGAGGAAAATGGGCACAAGCAGCGTTCTTGAGCAGAGAGGTGGTGCAGCCGTGCTGTGGTGCTGTGGGGACCAGAGGTGACAAGGACATTGTGCTGCAGCTGCAGAACCATCCCCTCCTGAGCCACCTGCAGAGTCAGGGCTCCCTCAGCAGGGTCCATGCAGCTGGTGTCCAGCACAGGACAGGTCCTGGCACAGCACCTGCAGAGCCCACGGCTCCCAAGCAGAGATGAGAACATGGAGGGTGCAGCCTTTTCTTCCTGGATGGTTTTCCATTGGGTGCTCTTTAGAGCAGGGCTGGAAAAGTTTCCAGTTTGGGACTAGTGAGTGATGGCAAGGAGCCCCTTCTCTGGGAGTCACATGGCTCCCATGCTACTCATTGTCCTCCAAGTTCTTGTTGTGCTCTGTGTGAACAAACCTCCAAGAAAACAGCAATGCAGCATTTTCTACATCCTAATGAGCTGCTTCCTAATAGTTGTCTAATGAGCTGTGGCAAGCAGCAAGGCAGCCTTGTTTGCTTTAATCTCTTTAACTACAGCCTATCCTAGAGGCAAGGCAGCTCAGGGGACTAAGAGTGGACTTGAGGCTGGGCAGACACCTCGCGGATCAGGGCTTGTCCTCTGGTGTCTCTGATGCAGGCCTGGAGATGCCAGCATGGGCGTTAAACCATGGGGTGCCTGAGCTCTGGGGCAGTGGGAATCAACCTGCAAAGCTCTGCCTCCTGCTCAGAGGAGATCCTGTCCTGGCTGAGATTCACCTGCTCTTCAACAGTTAAATTTTGAGGAAAGCAGAACACTTTCAAGGAACAGAGGTGAAATGAGGAGCACACATCAGGGAGGTCTCAGGGAGATCTCACCACAGCTTCCAGCACCTTTAGGGGCTTATAGAAAGGAGGGAGAGGGACTTTTCATATGGGCACACAGTGACAGGAGAAGGAACGATGGTTTTAAACGTACAGAGGGCAGGGTTAAGTGGGATATTAGGAGAATTTTTTTCCCTGGGAGGGTGGGCAGGCCCTGGCACAGGTGCCCAGAGCAGCTGTGGCTGTCCCTGGATCCCTGGCAGAGTCCAAGACCAGGTTGGACGGGGCTTGGAGCACCCTGGGACCGTGAGAGGTGTCCCTGCCATGGCAGGGGTGGCACTGGGTGGGCTGCAAGGTCCCTTCCCACCCAAACCAGTCCCCAGTTCCGTGCTCTGTATTAGTTGTACTCATCTGGGCTGGGTGCTTGGTGCTGTCCCTGAGCCTGGCACAGATCACACCCAGACAGCTCCAAACAAAGCTGCCCCTCCAGGGCTGAGCTGGGACAAAGATCCTCACAGGAGAACAATTTGACAGAGGCACCCAGGCCTCTGGCCACATCACAGCAGGGCAGGGACTTTCCCAAAGTCCCTTCTGTGCCTGGTTTTGCCCCTGCCTGGCAGCTGGTGGATGTCTGAGGACATCCCTTCATTTCCAGCCACTGGTTTCCAGGCTGCGCTCTGCAGAAGCCAGCAGGCTCCTTTTGGATCCAGAGCAGCCTGAAGGGCCCTTCTAGCAGGAGAGGGTGACATTGAGCACCTCAACGCATTTTGTCCTCATGGGTTAATACAGGATCAGTCTGTTTTATCCTCTGGAATCTTAAGAAGCCTCCAGAGGAGATGAAGCCTCCAGAAGGGCTGATCTGTGTCTCCCTTTGCTGACTTTTATGAACAGTGAGAGTTCTACCTCATCACTGAATCCTCCAGGAGGCAATTTTTCTCCTCCTGATGAGGACACATCCAGCCAGGGTACAAGAAATGAAGTGCTCAGCTTTCCTGCATCTGCACAGAGAGGCCCAGAACAGGAGGCTCCACCTGCAAACTCCTGCGGGAAAGCCTTGAGGAAACGCCGGCATCTTCAGTATTCCAGTGCTGAACTTCCCACCAGGGCGAGTGCTCAGGTGATAACTCTTTGCTTTTGATCTATTGGATTTTGCAGTGTCTTTGGTATGGTGATGAGACTGCAATATCCCATAATAGATGGCTGTTTCTAGCAAGAGCTCTGCTGTAATTGTATTTATGAGCAGAATACTTATAGAGGCCTTCAGGGAGCTTCAAGTGTAAAAACATTCCTGTAACAACATATAGACAGCCAACAGCCAAGCAATTAATTTCTGGGCTGAGAGTGGTGTTGGGGGCTCTGTCCTGTTTTAGAACATCCATTAAAGCTGTAGAGGCTCTGCTGGAGGCCATGGGGAGCTGGACCCGCTCCTTCCTCTGTGCTCTGTGTGCCTAACATTGGCTGGAAATAATGTTCACTAGGGCTAAAGGAGACCACTGAAGTCCTGGTGTGTTCTGGGGGAACCACAAATTTTTGTCACAGTATATCCTGGAAGGGATCCACTAGGATTCTCCAGCCCAGATCCTGGCCCTGCCTAGACACCCCAACATCCCTGTGCATCCCTGGGAGCGCTGTCCAAACACTCCTGACCTGGGGAGTTCCTGCAGAAACAACCCTCCCTCCCAACCTGTCTCCCAAGGGAAGAGGCAGCAGATACCCCTGAGGTGCAGGTGCCAGAATGGGAAGTGGGATCAGTTCTCCACACCTGATCCTTACTTGCTGGGTGTCCGCACCTCTGTTTTCCTATTTGCTCTTTCCCTCCTCTCCCCAGCCCCAAAGGCCCAGATGATGCCATTGTACTCTAGGTCTGGTCGTGGCTCCACGTCAATAAAGTCCAAACAAAATCTACGTCCCTTGACAGGAGTCTCAGTGCCTGTGTTTGTCACTGCTTTGGCTGAAATTACCTTAATAATGGGATATTCACACGATGCCAATCCCCCACAGAGTGGCATTAATCAGCCTTGTTCTGCAGGGGAAGAAATTATATTGCTGTTAAAGATCACTTATTTACAGTTTCTGATTAGTAGGGTGAGAGGAAAGGAGATTGTTTTCATCATTTTACGGGGAAAAAAAAAAAACCGAACCAGCAGGCTCTTCAAATAATTATGAAGTTTTAAATTAAAACTGTTGAGGGAAGTTTCCATTCCATAGATAAACTCTGTCTTGGAAAATGGCAAGGACTTAGCAAGTGGCAAAGGGTCTCAAAAAGCCCCTAGTAGGATTAAAAATAAATTATATTGTTATAATACGGACAGTTCCAGTATTATAAACCAAAATGTTTTTAGAATTTATTTGTATCCTCCAAACACCTTGGTAGGGGTTTGAGCTGCCAAGGACAGACCCCAGAGCTGCACAGCCCCTCCCAGAGCAGATGTGCAGAGCTGAGCCTAAGCTGCTCAGTCTGAGTTAAACTCAGCACTTTGTTGTGCCTCCTGGTTTCTCACAGAGTCCTTCCCGTGTCAGGATCAGCTGGGGGAGAGAGGCACAGTAGTAGAAAGGGCTGGTTTAGAGCTCGGGGCTGAGCTGCTCATCCACAGAGAGAGAATTAAAGGCACCTGACCCCATCTATTTGCCATCTGTTGGAGGTGGGGCAGTTTTCTTATCTCTTCCAAGAACAATGTCTCCCTCCGGGGAGATATCTTCTGTTAATGGGCCATGGAATGACTCACTGCATGACTGGTAAAGTTACATCATCATTGTGAGATGCTCCACCCAGAGGGAGGAGCCAAGCAGCCCTACCTGCATAAAATCAGCATTTTTGGGACACCAGAGCAGCCCCTTCACTGGATTCCCAGAGGAGCAGCTTCTTCCCTGCTGGATCCCCAGAGGAAGACCAGGCCCAACTACTCCATCACCAGACCTTCAGTGAAAACTACACCCTTCTCCAGATCACCGCTCCAGCAGCATTTCATCTGCCACTGCAGGAGGAGCAGCCACCATTTAACTAGACTGTTACCAACACCCTGACTCCTCAGGGTGTCAGGTTTCTGACTCTATCAGTATTTTTGTTGGTACTAATTACATTTTTTTATTTGGTTTTTTCCTAGTAAATAACTGTTATTCCCATTCCCATATCCTTGCCTGAGAGCCTTTTAATTTTGAAATTGTAATCTGGAGGGAGGGGATTTACCTTTTCCATTTCACAGGAGGCTTCTGCCTTCCTTCACAGACTCCTGTCTTTTCAAACCAAGACACCTGTTTACCCAGGACACGCTTTGCAAACCCATTTTGTGTTTCCATTGTGTAATAAAGAGACACAAAACACTCTTAGGGATGCTGGGAGAAACAGGAACTGGAAGTTGAGAAACCAGCAGCTGCTGCTGGTTCTGGCACTTCCTTTGGGCTCCTGGTCCCTCCCAGCTGCCCCAGTGGGGTGGCTGAGCCCCGCTCCCCCCAGCAGATGGAATCCCATGGGATAGGAGCTCCCACCTGCACCTACAGAGCCCTGGACCTGCCAGTGCTAGCCTGAGACGGGAGGCAGGGCTCCAAAAGGCCAGAAAGGTTGGATAGTGCGGTGCCGGAGCTCACCCTCGGTCGGGGATGGCGCCGTGTGGTGGAAAAATCTCTCCTCCAACCCGAGCTTCCAAAGAAAGGCTCAGCAGTCTCTGCTGTTCAGTCCCAAGGCAGTTTATTGCAAGTTATCTAAAAGATTTTCTTCTGGGGCTGCTGTGGTTTGCTCACAGCTCAGGCAGAGGCACACACACACCCTGACATCCTCTCTGACTCCCGACTGCTTCTTCTCTCCCCGCCCAGGGCTGCTGCTGTCTTTTATATGGTACATTACGTGTTACATGGGTACAGTTTTTCCCCAATGCCTATTACCTATATTAAATGGTGCTTTTCTATCTTTTATATGGTACATTACGTGTTACATGTTACAGTTTTCCCCCAATGCCTATTACCTATATTAAATGGTGCCTTTCTACTCTAAACCAATCTGGGAGTGCCAACATCACCAGGAACATGGAGGTGAGGAAGGAGAAAGAGGGAGGACAGGACAGGCCCAAATCCCTCCATCTTAAAACTTCTGACCCCCATGTACCAAACCTAAACCCCCCTGTACAGCACTCAAAAATTCTTCCCTTTACTTTGTGACTACTTCTACTATAACATCTAAACTTTTGTGAGTTCTTGTTCTTCCTGCAAGGTTGGTAAATCATTCCATGGCTCAAACCCAAACTCACAGCTGTTTCCAGCTGCCTGCCAGGGTCTCAAATGCTTCTGAGCTGGGCCTGGAACATCCAAAAATGTCTGAGGGACATTCTGAGTTCTGACAGTGGGGATATTTGGAAGCTAAGCAGGTTGAAAGCTGCTCCCTAAAGCAGAGGGCCACACTGCCTGCCCAGGGAGGGCACTGGGGAGGGAAGCTGGGGGTGCAGGGAGTGTGGGGCGTTGAGGTGAGATGGCTCTGCTGGCAGGGGCAGGGAGAGCAGGGGAACAGGACGTGCAAGGGACCTGAGATGCCAGCTGCCCTTTGGCATTTCCCTGAGTTTGGTGGCATTTCAGGAGTGGGGGTGGCAGATTGGCACAGGCTGGAGAAATGGAATGGAAGCAGTGATGCCCAAAGCCCAGGCTGCCTACGGATGCTGGGGAGACTGGACGGGGCAGCACGTGCCTTCCCACTTAGGATAACAGCTCCAGCCACGTGGAATAAAGGCTATACATTGATTTTTATTTGGTTTTGTCTCAAATAAGAGGGCATCTTGCCAAGTTTCTCTGGTTCTGGTGCTGAGCAGGGCTTGTCAAGAGCCAGCAGGAGCTGCGTGTCTTCTGGCCAGTGGAGGAGCAGTGGCCACATCAGAGCTGAGCAGGCACACCTGAGGTGGGGTTTGGGCAGCCAGAGCCATGGAATGACACATCACCAAGGGGGAGAGGGAACCTGGCTGAACTGGGAACTCACAGCTGAGCTCCAGTGCTGAAGGGAGCCCAGGTGGGACAGAGGATGGAGAGTGAGCAACACCCAGCCAGGGATGGTGCTGGGAACACAACGCTCAGCTGGAAGATGATGTCAAGGTCAATAAGAGGAGCTTCCACCAGTGTGGCAGCAAAAATAGGTAATAAGGAGACTGGGTTGCTGCTGAATGATAAGAGGGTGGCTCAGTGGGGACAGAGGAGATAGAAGGACTCTCTATTCTCTTTTTGTCTTTTCCACTGATGTCTCTGAGACCTTTGGGATTAGAGAAAAGATTCAAAAAGAACAACTCCAGTAGTGCAGAAGGGCTGAGACAGGGATCTCTTGGGAAATCTGATCCCTTTGTGAGAAAAGAGGATTCAGCTGAGGGGTGTCTTCCAGGAAAATAAAGATGTTGGTCTTGGGGCTGCTGCTCATATGACAGCCCTGGAGAGGCTAAGGGAATTTGCTTATTCAGCCTGGGGAAGGGAAGAGTGAAACTACATACCAACCTGCCAGTACTTATAAGGAGATTTTGAGGAGATGGAAACAGAATCTTTGCTGAGAAATTTGGTGGGAAAATAAGAGACTGTGGTTAAAGACTGAAGTAAAGGAGGTTTTAGCAGAATACATGTCAAGAGAGTGAAATGTTGGAACAGAGCCCCAATCAGATCATGGGATCTCCTTCCTGGAGGATGTCAAGCCCCAGCTGGACAAAGCCCTGAGCAGCCTGGTCTGAGACAAGATTTGGGTCTGGAGATGGAGTGAGGACTCCTGATATCCTCTCCTGCTTGTGTGCCTCTGTGAGGCAGCTCACAGTCTGTGGGTCTCTGATCAAAGGTTTAATTGTGAGCCCTGGTGTGGGGCTGCTCTGTGCCCCTCCTTTGGTGCATCTGGCTGTGGGTCCCACACCCTGGGAGCCCCATGCGAGGCTCTGCCCTGTGTTTGCTGTGAGCACCTGCACAGCTGAGTGAGTGCAGTGTGTGGAGGTCACTGGATCTGCAGTCTCACTCCCCTTGCCAAAACAACCTCCCCAGAATGAGCAGAGCACTGCAAATACTTTGGAAAAGCTTTGCCTCCTTGTGCCTCTCTGAGATGGCCCCGTGGAAACGGAGCTGCTGTCCTCATTGTCCTTCTCTCCTCCTGGGTGTTGGCCCAGCCATTGACTTGAGTTATGAGTTTGTCCTCAGAAAAATTACCATCACTGGCTCCCAGAGCGGAGGGTTTTGGCACACCTGTGTCAGTGCAGCTGTGCCAGGCTCTCTGCAGATCCAGCAGGGAGCCCACACCCATCTGGCTCATCCCAAGGAATTTGTGCCTGCTGGGGTTGGTTTGTGCTGCTGGAAGTTCACAGCTTGGTGGGGCTTTCCTTGGGATGCTGCTCAAGGCAGTTGGGGCACCAGCACACAGGGGGACATGCCAGTGTGCCACAGCTGCTTCCCACCCTGGGCTGCCCACGGGGAATCTCTGAGCCACGAGGGGACCCCTGCACATCTCCAGGATGCTGCAAGGCCTGGAACTCGCCAGAGAGCCCCTGCAGGGCCCTGGGGGTCAGGAGTGCCCCAAGGAGCCCCTGCAGGGACCCGGGGGTCAGGAGTGCTCCAAGGAGCCCCTGCAGGGACCTGGGGGTCAGGAGTGCCCCAAGGAGCCCCTGCAGGGACCCGGGGGTCAGGAGTGCCCCAAGGAGCCCCTGCAGGGACCCGGGGGTCAGGAGTGCTCCAGAGAGCCCCTGCAGGGACCTGGGGGTCAGGAGTGCCCCATGGAGCCCCTGCAGGGACCTGGGGGTCAGGAGTGCCCCATGGAGCCCCTGCAGGGACCTGGGGGTCAGGAGTGCTCCAGAGAGCCCCTGCAGGGACCTGGGGGTCAGGAGTGCCCCATGGAGCCCCTGCAGGGACCTGGGGGTCAGGAGAGCCCCTGCAGGGACCTGGGGGTCAGGGGCATTCCTGAAGGGGTTCACTGAGCTGCTCCTGCCTCCTCCTGGGGGGCTGCTGGGAAGGTGCAGAGCTACTTCCACTGGAAACTGCCACTAATTGGACCTTATTAAAAATTTACTTCTGTTTCATAATAAAGCTGGAGCATTTATTTTCCCCCAGCCAAGGCATTAATTACCAACACAAATGGGCTGTGCTGCCAGGGGAACAGCAGAGCTGGGGCTGTTGATTCCCTGACCTCAGTGCAGCCCTTCCCCCCGGCTCTGTGGGAAAAGCAGCAGCCCTGGACAGCTCCACCTGCACATCCTACTCCTCCCTCAGAGGATGCAAGCTTTGGATTTCCCATTTCGCCCAGGAAGGTGCTGGGATGCAAGGGTATGCCTTGGCAAACAATAATTACCTTTTTTAATAAGAGCTGAACCTGATTGAAGTGAGGTGCCCAAAGGTTGAGTGTATTTAAGGGTGATGGGAACCCCCAGGCACCCCTGCATGGTATCCTGCTGTCCTGGGGAGTTCCCTGAGGAGAGCTTGTCTCAGGGGCTGTCCTTCAGCAATACCACACTTCCTCTCTGGTGAAGATGTTGAAGTTTTGACACGGATATTTTTGCAGGGTTTTTTCTGTTGGGTAAAACTGCACAATGCCAGTGCCTGAGCTTGGGAGATCTGTGGGATTTGGGACACAGACACAGGACTGGAGCATTGTACCAGAAAAACAGGTCTTCATGGAATCATGGAAAGGTTTGGGTTGGGAGGAACTTAAAGCCCATCCTGTCACACCCCTTGCCACAGGCAGGGACACCTTCCACTGTCCCAGGCTGCTCCAAACCCCAGTGTCCAACCTGGCCCTGGGCACTGCCAGGGATCCAGGGGCAGCCACAGCTGCTCTGGGCACCCTGTGCCAGGGCCTGCCCACCCTCCCAGGGAACAATTCCTCTCCTCTTTTATTTTAAAGATGCTAAAGATGTTCTCTTGTCACTATCTGAGTAAAATGCTTCTCTCTCTCTTTTTTATAAGCCCCTTCAGGCCCTGCAAGGGGCTCTGAGCTCTCCCTGGAGCTTCTCCTCTCCAGGTGAGCACCCCCAGCTCTCCCAGCCTGGCTCCAGAGCAGAGGGGCTCCAGCCCTTGCAGCATCTCTGTGACCTCCCCTGGACCTGCTCCAAGAGCTCCGTGGCTTTCTTGTGCTGAGGATTCCAGCCCTGGACACAGCTCTGCAGGTTGGGTCTCAAGAGCCTCTCCCCTTTGGCTGATTCCTTCCCAGCTGCTCATGGTGCTGCGGTGTGAGTGTGGCTGTGGCTGAGGGCCCTGCTGTGACCAGGGGGATTTGCTGGGTGGGGTTTGGTGCTCTCTGTTCCTGCATCATGAAAACCGTGCCTGTTTTATTTCCTGCAGCTGCTGGGGCCAAACCTCCCCTCCTGTGCAGCCTGGGTGGGGGATCCCTGTGCCCGTGGGTAAGGGAATGGAGTTTTGTGTTTTGCTGTAGGAGCTGTTACATCCCAAACTCTCCATGGACCTGGTACGTGGGGCAGAGACAGGAACAGCACAACTTCACAGAAGGATGGAATCTCCTGAGCTGGAGGGACCCACAGGGATCTTGGATCCTGCCCAGACACCCCAAACCCCACCCTGTCCATCCCTGGCAGCGCTGCCCAAAGGCTCCTGGAGCTCTGGCAGCCTCGGGGCCGTGCCCATTCCCTGGGCAGCCTGGGCAGTGCCAGCACCTCTGGGGGAAGAACCTTTCCTGATCTCCAGCCTGAGCTGCCCTGGCCCAGCTCCAGCCGTGCCCTCAGGGATGCACTGGCCCTTCCCCAAGGAAGGGCTTCCCCCTGCACAAACACTCAGCAAAGGCTCTGCTTGCCTTCCCACAGGAGCCTGGTGTCCCCTGGGGCCTGGAATGCTCCAGCAGAGCTAAGACATCCAGGACAGAGGTGACAGAGCCATGTGAACTCCACAGGCCTGGTAAAGTGACAGAACACTGGCCCTAGGCAGGGCTTGTGGCATGGGCTGTTCTCCATCCTCCATCCCATTCCCCACCTTCCATTGCTCTCAGAGCTGCCTCCTGCTCTGCAGCCGGCAGTGGAACCATGCAGTGCTGCAGTGCATGCCAGCCTGCAGCCCTGGGAGTGTCTGCTCAGCCCGGGCAGGGGGAGGACAGCTCCTGCAGTGACACTCACACAGGGAGGGATGCTCCAGACCTGCTTTCCAGTCAGGAGCAGAGCTGTGGTACCTGCCTGGGTGTGACAGGATAATGCACCTGCTAAACATTACAAGAGGTTTCCCAGATTCAATGTGACACCAGCGAGCAGGAGCTGCAGTTTAGTCAACACTCCATCAGTTAAAAGTCTATATTTCCAATTATCTGCGGACAGTTTGCCTTCAAGGATAATTGGCTTCCCACAGCTCCTGGAACAGATGTCAGGGAGCTCCTTCTCCACTGAGGAAAACCTGGAATGGTTTGTAGCATGCACTACAGGTGTCACTGTGAGGGCCTTGGGGGCTGTCCAGGGGCAGAGCTTTGCAGAGGCAGCAGCCCCTAAACCCTGTGGGGTGCAGGTTACCCCATCCTGCTGCTGAACTGCGGGATTTGGGGGCCCACGCTGTGACACAGATCTGGCACAGTTTCCCTGCCCTGGGGACACTGCCAGGAGGGTTTTGCATGTGGTCAGTTGTCCCCTTGGCACACGAGGTGATGTCATGGCAGGACAGTTTGCCTGTCTCCCTCTTTTGGGCTGCTCCAAGCCCCAGTGTCCAGCCTGGCTTTGGGCACTGCCAGGGATCCAGGGGCAGCCACAGCTGCTCTGGGCACCCTGTGCCAGGGCCTGCCCACCCTCACAGGGAACAATTCCCAATTCCCAGTATCCCATCCATCCCTGCCCTCTGGCAGCGGGAGCCATTCCCTGTGTCCTGTCCCTCCATCCCTTGTCCCCAGTCCCTCTCCAGCTCTCCTGGAGCCCCTTCAGGCCCTGCAAGGGGCTCTGAGCTCTCTCTGGAGCCTTCTCCTCTCCAGGTGAGCACCCCCAGCTCTCCCAGCCTGACCCAGAGCAGAGGGGCTCCAGCCCTGGAGCACCATTCCCTCCTCTGGCACACAGGAGCTGCAGGGTGTTGATGCCCTGACTCAGAGCAGCAGCTGTCGAGGAGCTTCTGTTTGCAGATTATTCACAACCCATTTTGTGCTTCCATCTGCCTGTCTCCACCATCTGGGATGATCTCCATTCCTGCAGGATAGCAGCGAGGTTCCTGGGCCTGGCTTTCCCTCTGATCCACCAGCAGCAGTCCCAGGATCATTAGGAGCAGCTTGGCTCTGCCACCCTGGAACGTGGAGATGGATGGGCAGGAGTGTGCCCAGCCTGCTTCCCATGTGCTGTGCCCCTGGAATCCCATCCTGCCCCTCCTGTGCCTTTTGTCTGCCTTGGCAGAGCAGTGGTGTGGAATTCAAAGTCTTTTCTCTCTCAGCAAAGGGGCTCATAAAAAATCAGTCTTTCTGTCCCCATCCTTTGCCCATTTTTGCACCAGGAGAGTAAATATTAACCAAGCAACATCCGTAGCTGTGTAATCAAACTGTCCCCTGCACGTGGTCACGTCATCAGACAAACCCAGTTCTTTCTATAAGGAATCTATAAAATAATCCTGACGTGTAACCCAATGCAGCCAAGACTGGGAAATGAAAAACCACCATTAAAAAACAGGAGGAAGGACTCTGTGGCTGAATTTTACTGTTTTGGGCATGAGAGCACGAGCTGAGCTTCCTCTTTCAAATATGGGAAATCTTTATTTGTGATGAACAAAGCTGAGCAGGCTCTGCTCAGCCGTGAATTGAAAGTTGTCTGTGGGCAGGAGTTATGCAAAAACTGATAATTACCAGAGCCAGGACTGCTAATCAGGGCAAGTGGAAGCTGTGCTGGAGTAAAGCACTTCACTATGTGGTATTTAACCATTTCCCTGCTGTCATGGTTCCCCAGCCCTGCCCTGTGAGCTCTGGGGTGGGAAAAGCAGACCCTAAAACTCCTAAAGCATCCTGCAGAGCCCCCCAGCTCTGTTTTGCAGGGGCCTTCATGGCCCAGGAATTGGGGTTCTCATCACACAAAGCTTTGGAGCTGCTCTTGCAGCTGTGTCTGCCCAGATCCTCCCCTGGGCTCCCTGCAGGTGAGTCTGGAGCTGCTCACCTGGACACTGCCCAGCAGCCGCATTGGCCCAGGGCATCTCCAGCACCTTCCTGAGGATGAGAGGGAATTCTGGCTCCAGGGCAGATGTGGGGCATGAGGACAGGGATGGATGGGATATTGGGAATTGGGAATTGTTCCCTGTGAGGGTGGGCAGGCCCTGGCACAGGGTGCCCAGAGCAGCTGTGGCAGCCCCTGGATCCCTGGCAGTGCCCAAGGCCAGGTTGGACAGGGTTTGGAGCAGCCTGGGACAGTGGGAGGTGTCCCTGCCATGGCAGAGGTGGGGCTGCACGATCTTTAAGGTTCCTCCCACCCAAACCATTCCATGATGATGATGACGATGAAGATGTGGAATTTGCAGTCACTTCCACGAGCTTCAGGATGCCAGGTGAGAAATGCTGACCCCTGAGGCCAACACAACGCAGCTGCATCCTGCTTCATGCACATTTATTTAGGCTTCATCAGCTTTGCTTCCAGTTCCTCTAGTCCTGGCATTTCTGGGTTTGTGCTTATGTCACTGGAAGATTCTTTCTTGTGGTTATAACTAAAAAGGAATTTTTTTTTGGAAATGAGAATAAAAGATTGAGCCAAATTGCTAATATTTGTACTGACCTATAGATGAAAGCAACACCATTCCCCAAGTCTTAATTATGCTTGGAAAGGGCCAGATTTTGCTCATTTTTCACAAATCTGATGGATATTAACTTCAATGTTTCTACTGGCATGATATAATATAAAAACAACTCTGATGTTAATTGCTGCTTAGTCAATCAAAATGCTTAGTGATTTTGGGAAATAAAATTCAGGAAGTAGCTCAGATTGCTCCATAGTATTTTGGAGTGCTAAAGACGGCCTCTGGCAAATGTGGAGGGAAAGAGGCTCCAGGCTGAGCGTGGGCTGGACTTGGAAATGCCACTGACAGTGGCCTTGTCATGGCTGGGCTGGCAGGGGAGGGACAAAGGGCTCATTAGACATTGCAGATGAACTGCCCACTGCTCCAGCCAGTGTCAGCACCCGGGGGCTGCCAGGGCTCCTCTGGAAAAACCACAGATATTTCTATTTTTCCTGTTCAGCGAGTGTTGCAGCTGACCTCAAATTGCCTTCCTCTCCTTGTGTTGATGATCCCCAGTGCCCAAACACTCCCAACAAAAACCAGAGCAAGCATCCATTCACTGTTCATTCCTGCCCTGAGCTGGGCAAACAACTCAGGTCTTGCATTTCTTCACCAAACAAACCATAATTTTGGGCTGAGCAGAAGATTTCACCAGAACATGCCAGGGACTGTTTAATCCGTGGTGTCAGGGCATTTTTGTAACAGTTTTTTCTAAGCACTTAAAAATGAAAGGGTGGAAGTGAAGAAAAAAAAAAAAACCTGCTGTACAGAAAAACTGCAAAATTTTGGATCTTGGGGGCATTTTAAAAGCTTAATCTTTTGACTGGAGCAGTTTGACAGCTTCGCAAACTGTTTACATTGATAGTTCCATTTTCTGAGGGGAAAAAATTGTCCTCAGCCAAAATAAGTAACGGATGTGTAGCTGTGTCACAGATGGATCTGGCACAGCTGATGCTCCGAGGTTCTCCTGTTTGCAGTGGCTTTTGTCACTCGCTGATGGATTGGGCTGATGTTTCCCATATCAACCATCTCAGGCTGGCGGTGTCTGTGTGTTCCCTCTGAGAGTTCCATAAAAACCCACTTCAGCTGCTCTGAAAATAGCGCCAGGGGATGCAGAGGTGGAGCAGCTCTGGGAGATTTGGGGTGCTGCTGGGTGAGGGCAGCTCTGCCCCAGCCCTGAAAGCCCCTCAGCCCTGTGCTCAGCCCCAGCCTGGGCAGTAGGGCAGGGGGGGTTCTGCTCCTCTGCCCCACCTGCAGAGCTGCCCCAGCCCTGGGCAGGCACAGGAGGGACCTGGAGCTGCTGCAGAGAGCCCGGAGGAGGCACCAGAGATGCTGCAAGGGCTGGAGCCCCTCTGCTCTGGAGCCAGGCTGGGAGAGCTGGGGGTGCTCACCTGGAGAGGAGAAGGGTCCAGGGAGAGCTCAGAGCCCCTTGCAGGGCCTGAAGGGGCTCCAGGAGAGCTGGAGAGGGACTGGGGACAAGGGATGGAGGGACAGGACACAGGGAATGGCTCCCAGTGCCAGAGGGCAGGGCTGGATGGGATATTGGGAATTGGGAATTGTTCCCTGTGAGGGTGGGCAGCCCTGGCACAGGGTGCCCAGAGCAGCTGTGGCTGCCCCTGGATCCCTGGCAGTGCCCAAGGCCAGGCTGGACACTGGGGTTTGGAGCAGCCTGGGACAGTGGGAGGTGTCCCTGCCATGGCAGGGGTGGGACTGGATGGACTGTGAGATCCCTCCCAACCCAACCCATTCCAGGGTTCTGTGAATCCATGATTAAAGAACTCCTGTACATACTGCCATTTTTGGAGCACCCCATGGTGCCTGGGGGTACTGGGCATATCAGGGAAACCAATAACTTGGGGTGACCCTGAGGAAACTCAGTTTGCTTCACTCTCACTGGAAATTCTTGAAAAACCTCATTGTAACCAAACTGAGCAGGAATTTCCTAGCTGACAAGAAACACTCTCTGAAAATCCCGTTTGCACAAAGCCCGGTGTGTTCCTCCTCTCTTTCCTCACTGTGGGGTCAGCCTGTGTCTGTCCCCAGCTTGTCCCTTGCCAGCCCCAGCCTGGCTCTGCGTGCTGCAGGCTGATGCCCAGCCTGCCCTTGCCCTGGCTGTTCTCTCAGCCCCTTGTGGGCAGTGCTGGAGCCAGAACCTGCCGGAGTGAACTGCTGGCACCTCTCCTGTCCCTTCCCTTCCAGGGCTGTGCTCCTGCTCCCTGCAGGGCTGTTGCAGGGCAGGGAAAGCTCAGCACTGGTGGCAGGGCTGCCCTGCCCTCCGTGGGGTTTTAATGCTCCTCAGTTCATCCCTGAACTCCCTGGGACAGCTGCGTGGCTGTGCCACCTCCCCAGAGCACTGCTGGAGCCACTGTCCCCGGCATTCTCCAGATGAGCACTGGATGTGATACTCCTCAACCTGGCCCCGGGGCACAAGGAAGTTCAGGTGGATTTGATCATCTTGGAGGTCTTTTCCAACCTTCAGGATTCTGTGATTGTGCCTTAATGGAGTCCACAGGGACCATGAACACCAGGAAGGTCCTCATCTCTGCACTGCAGCCTGCAGAGGGTCCTGGAGCGGAGGTTTGTCCTGGAACAGGGATTTGTCCTGGAAAATGGGATTTGTCCTGGAGCAGGGCATTCATCCTGGAGCAAGGGTTTAACCTGGAGCAGGGATTTGTCCTGGAGCAGGGGATTTGTCCTGGAGCAGGGATTTGTCCTGGAGCAGGAATTTATGCTATAGCAGGATTTATGCTGGAGCAGGGATTTGTCCCAGAGCAGGGATTTGTCCTGGAGCAGGGATTTCTCCTGGAGCAGGGGATTTCTCCTGGAGCAGGGGATTTCTCCTGGAGCAGGAATTTGTCCTGGAGGTGGGATTTCTCCTGGAGCAGGGATTTGTCCTGGTTTCCTGGTGATACCCAGCCCTGGGTGAGAGGCTGCTGCCATGCAGGTTTGGTTCCTGGGTTTGGCTCCAGCTGGGAGCAGCAGGTGCTCCCCAGGCAGGGCTCAGCCCCCAGCCCTGCAGGTGCCCTGGCCCAGCAGCAGCCCCAGCCCCGCCCTGGGGCACGGTTTGGTACCAGCCCAGGGAGGGGAGCAGCACCACAGGCACTGGGGGGGCTCTGGGGTGACTCCAGCTGGGAATTGTGTCCATTCCCACCCAGATGTGGGAATCGATTTAGGCTCTCAGTGCCATTTTCTGTGCAGTCCCAGGCATCCTGCTGCTCTGCTGGGCTCTGCAGAAGCTTTGGTCCTGGCAGGGAGGTGGAGCCTGAGGCTGCTCCCGAGATGCCCAAGGTGGGAGCTGCCCTCTGCATCCCCTTTCCCGGTGAGAGTCCAGCCAGCACTTCCATCCACATTCCAGAGGGACTGCAGCCACAGCAGTGCAGGCAGGGAACTGCAGAACCTCCTGCACTGCCACATCCCTGGAGACAAAGCTTCATACCTTCAGCTTGGTGATCACCCAAAGGAACCCTTGGGGTGGGACAAAATCCAGGAGGAGCAGCATGAATCCTAAAGAGTGAAATTGCAAAGGGTGCCAAAGAACCAACTTTCATATGGTTTTAACTCCGAGGCAAATCTGGAGGATCTGCTCTAATCTGTTTTCAAGGGAGAAAAATGGCTCCAAACAGTGCTACTCTTTAAAAAATACTTGTCTTAAAATTAACACAACAATTAATTAGTCATTAGAGTAGTGCATCCTTGAAAACAATTTATTTGAAGCCTCCGTCCTACATAAGGAGCTCTTTGAGTCCCAGATTTAGCCACAAAACTCAGCCCTAGCCTTCAGCTGTGCAAGGGAAGTGGCACAACCATAATGTAATATCATTTTCATATACATTTATGAGTATAAAAACTGAGTACATCCATATTTAAAAGACAGACATTATATGAAACTCCCTTCTCTGTGTCTATGGAGTGTTTCAGCTTCATAGAAAAAAAGATGTGATGGATTTATTTACCTGAGACAGAACAGTTTGGCCACTGGAAGTCCTTGTCATTTGGGGAGCGCCAACACAGTTCCTCAGGATCTGCTCTAAGCCATGATCCTTCCCAGGCTCTGGAGTGACCAGGAGGAACACATGCAGATTTGTCCCTTGCCAGGGACATACCAGGGAAAAGTTTATTTAATGCAGAGGAGATGAAAAGTCTCCTTATCCATCAGTGCTGTGCAGAGCGAAATAAAGGCACCATTGATTTTGTGTTTGAGGTAATGAATTGTGGTGCAAAGCCTGGTTTGGAGTTTAAAGGCCACGTTCCCACAGCCAGGACCTCTGGCTGCAGGGCAGCACCTGGCAGCTGAGAAATGCCGGGAAGGAGCGGAGCTGGCCTGGAGCAGTTGGTTTGTGTGCTCCCAGAATGGGCCCAGCTCCCAAAGAGAGGATGAAGGATGGAGCAGGAGCTGTGGGAACAGGGCTCCGGGCTCCCTGTGGCCCTGCCAGGGCTCCCTGCCAGGCTGCTCCTGCTCCACACCAAAAGGGGATTGGGAACCCGTTATCCCAGCAGGATGCAGAGCCACACTTCCCTCCTCCTTCTCCACACCAAAAGGGGATTGGGAACCCGTTATCCCAGCAGGATACAGTGGCTGCTGTCGGTGCCCCCAGGGCAGAGATGCCCTGAAGCCGTGGTTGGAGGTTCTGCAGCAGTGGGAGGATCACAGATGTTCTGAGCTCCAAGAAGGCACATTTCTCTTCCCTGGAGCACTCTCCTTCAGCTCTGGGCCAGAATTTAGCCAACAGCATGTTTCTACTGCTGAGGAGATGAAAGGAAAAAGGACAGACCTGGCAGGAAGGTAAGAGAATTTGTGATGGTCAAAAAGAAACAGGGGAGCTGGGGCTGGCTGTGGAATCATGGAGTGGTTTGGGTGGGAAGGGACCCTAAAGCCCATCCAGTGCCACCCCTGCCATGGCAGGGACACCTTCCCCTGTCCCAGGCTGCTCCAAACCCCAGTGTCCACCCTGGCCTTGGGCACTGCCAGGGATCCAGGGGCAGCCACAGCTGCTCTGGGCACCCTGTGCCAGGGCTGCCCACCCTCCCAGGGAAGGATTTTCCCTAATATCCCATCTAAACACACTCTGTGTCCGAGCGAGCTGCTCCCCCTTGTCCTGTCCCTCAGTGCCCTTGGAAACAGCAACAAAGCAAAGGATCCCTCCTGTAATGGACTTGTGGTGCAAAGCACCTTATGGCCAAATGCCAAATCCTTCCCAGGCAATTAGAGTGTTTGTGTGACTGGTAAGGACAGGCTGAAATTAATGGAATTTCTAAACACTGCATGTAAACTGTTCAAGGTATGGCAGAAATTAAAGAGCAAACAACAGGTGAGATGATCTTGAGACGAAATCTCCTTCCTTGTGCCCTAAAAGGATTAGTGCCTTCCCAATTAGCCCAGATTTTGGGCTCAAAGTATAAATACATCTGTCCCAGCCCTGGGGCCCAGCACGGGGAGGACCTGGAGCTTCTGGAGAGAGCCCAGAGGAGGTCACAGAGATGCTGCAAGGGCTGGAGCCCCTCTGCTCTGGAGCCAGGCTGGGAGAGCTGGGGGTGCTCACCTGGAGAGGAGAAGGCTCCAGGGAGAGCTCAGAGCCCCTTGCAGGGCCTGAAGGGGCTCCAGGAGAGCTGGAGAGGGATTGGGGACAAGGGATGGAGGGACAGGACACAGGGAATGGCTCCCACTGCCAGAGGGCAGGGATGGATGGGATATTGGGAATTGGGAATTGTTCCCTGGAGGGTGGGCAGGCCCTGGCACAGGGTGCCCAGAGCAGCTGTGGCTGCCCCTGGATCCCTGGCAGTGCCCAAGGCCGGGCTGGACACTGGGACTGGGAGAAACCTGGGACAGTGGGAGGTGTCCCTGCCATGGCAGGGGTGGCACTGGATGGACTGTGAGGTCACTCCCAACCCAAACTGGTCTGGGATTCTGATCTCCCTCCTTCCCATCTCTGCCTCATGTCTCATCACCATCGCAGCCATCCAAAGAGCCCTGACCCTGTGGGTGTTCACTGGGAGGTTTCCCTAGCACAGTTAATCCAGAAGCAACGCTGACTTCAATGCCCTTTTAGAGAAAGGAAGATTTCAGAAAATCCAGGTCTGTAGTTCTGGGCTTTGCCAGAACCTCCCCAGGACCATGTGCTGCCACAGGTGGTTTCCAGCTCACCGGGTGAGTCCCTGCAGGAGCTGCAGAGCTGCTGGGGGGACCTGTCCCCTTCCAGGCTGGCTGTAGAGCTGCCCAACTATGAAGCTTTGCTCTAAATCCCAGAGTCAGTCGCAAAACATTCTGCCTGATTAAAACCCCAGGACCCTCAGCTGGAGGAAGCCTCCCCCACCTCCCCCTGTCTGAGGGAGAGATTTGGCCCTTTGCACCTCAGTGGGCTCAGGAGCTTGCAGAGCTCAAGGACTTTAAGTGACCCTTAAAGGCAGAGCTGTGGAGTGTCAGGGGGTGCTTCAGTTTTTCCTGAGCAGGGGCAGCTCTGTAGGGTTTGACAATAATGTGGCTATAATAACTTGTCACTGCAGCCCACCCCCCAGCTGGGTAATAATTAGCATTGACTCCATGATTCTCAGAAGGCTGATCAATTGCTTTAGTGTACTACACATATTAAGAAACCCATTGCCCTTACAGACAGTCACGACACAGGTGGACCCAACTGGTCCTTCAATCCAAACACCATCACCATTCACCATTGGCCATTTAAGAAATCACCCTTTGGTAAATAAATCTCCATGGCACATTCCACATGTGCACAACAGCAGGTGCAACAAGTGGAGATAAGAATTGTTTCTAATTCCTTTCTCTGATCTTCTCACAGCCTTCCCCGGGAAAATGCCTGGGAAAGTCTGTGCCTGCTCTCTGTGGCCAGAGAGCTGCTGCCACAGTAACTCAGTCATTCAGGAAATTAATTCCTGTCCTGACTGGCTCTGAGCTGGGATTTTTGCTGTTTAGTACAGCCCCAAGGGAAGAGCAGAGGGAGAAGGGCACAGACTTTCAGGTTCTCACACATTGAGCTGCATTCTCCTTTCATGTGAGCAGGATATTTTTGATTTAGGAACGTTCAGAGCAGCCACAGTCACAATTTACCCTCCATGTGCCCTGGGGTGTGCTTGGGTAAGCAGCCTCAGCCAGGCTCTGCTGGGGTGCTAATGGCCCTACCACCGGTAGTAATGAGATGTCCTACTGATTATTTATCCATCACTAATAGACTCCTGCATTCCAAGAGGATCACTCGGGTGTGACTGCCAGAGAGAGTGTTTAATGTAGGACTGAGTGCAGGCAGGACCTGGAGCCCCACAGGTGACCCTTTCCTAGCATACTTGTAAAGAGGGAAAATTGATTTAACTGGGATCAGACTTGGTGGGGGCAGGGGGATACCCTAAAAAAGGCTGTAGCCTTTTCACTGACACCAACAAGGTTTGGGATTCAGCACCTGCTCCTCTGCTCTGGAGCACACACACAGTCCCTGTGGACACATGGGAAAATGATTTCCATAGGTAAAATCTTCCAGGCGGGATTTCCCTGGGGACAGAGGAGGTTTCAACTCAGCACTTGCACCTTGGAGTGCTGCATTTCACCAGTTCATAAAGCTGGAGGCCCAGCCCAGCCTTTAACAATCCTGCACTTGCTCAAGGTCTGTAGAGTTCATAAATGAAAAACAGTCATTTTTTCATTCCTTGCTCTCTGACCCAAACTCACCTTTTCCAGCCTTCCTTTGCAATTCTGAAATGTGCTTTGTTCCTGCAGGATGACATCCTGGAACAGCTCTGAGCACACTGAGAAGGGCACAGAGCAGGGGACAGGTCCCCCGTCACCAGTGGGAGTGTGGCAAAGCCACAAGCAGCCTGAGGCACAAGGGGAACCTCTGCAAGCAGGGTGGGTCACAACCAGCCTGGGGGCTTGTCTGCATTCCACTGCCTTCCAAACACATTCCCTGGCTCTCCATCCACGTGTGCTGGCCTGGGATCTCGCCCAGGAACAGTTCCCAGCCAGCTCTGAGGATCCTGTCCTGCTCTGTGCACACCCGGGTGCTGTTTTAACCAACCCTTTGGGCCAAATGCCAGCAGAGCTCTCCACTCTGCCCCCAGCCCTGGGGAGCAGCTCCCAGTGAGCTCTGCACGGCACGGGGGCGGGCTGGATGTGTCTGCAGAGGCTCAGCCACGGCCCTTCCCATGGGCAGCCCCTGCTGAGCTGAGCCCGTGTCCCAGGCAGAACGCAGCAGGCAGCTCTGCTGGGGGAGCAGCTCCAGCCACGGGGCCCTGAGGAGCCGGGGCTGTGCTGCAAACACCAACTCCATCTGCTCAGAGGAACCAGGAGCTGCATTCCAGCACCCCTGCCACGGCAGGGCTGAGCAGGACGGATGGATGGATGGATGGATCCATGGATGATGAATGGATGATGGATGATGGATGGATGGATGGATGGATGGATGGATGGATGGATGGATGGAGGGATGGATGATGGATGGAGGGATGGAGTGATGGAGGGATGGATCCATGGATGGAGGGCTGGAGGGATGAAGGGATGGATGGAGGGATGAAGGGATAGATGGATGGATGATGGATGGATGATGGATGGATGGATGGATGGATGATGGATGGATGGATGGATGGATGGATGGATGGATGATGGATGGATGGATGGATGGATGGATGGATGGATGGATGGATGGATGGATGATGGATGCATGGATGATGGATGGATGGATGATGGATGGATGATGGATGGATGGATGATGGATGGATGGATGATGGATGGATGATGGATGGATGGATGGATGGATGGATGGATGGATGGATGATGGATGGATGATGGATGGATGGATGGATGGATGGATGGATGGATGGATGGATGGATGGAGGGATGGATCCATGGATGGATGGATGGATGGATGGATGGATGGATGGATGGATGGATGATGGATGGATGGATGATGGATGGATGGATGATGGATGGATGACCAGGGCAGTGAGGCTGGCTCTCCAGGGAATTCTCAGTGTGTGGTAAGGTGGGTGAGGAGGATTCCTGTGGATGGCAATGCCAGGCACACCTCAAGGAGAACAGACGAGAGGGGTGGCTGTGCTGATTTCCCCTTTGATTTCATTGCCAATCTTTGTTCAGCCCATCGTGCTGCACGTGCTGCTCAAGCTCGTGTCACTTGCCCAGCATTGAGATGCCCCCTCAACCCTTTGGCTGTTTTGCTGTGCAGAGAAACTCTGGGTGCTGAAGGCAAAATCTGGCTGTCAGAGGTGTAAATGCCCTTGGTCACCCCAAAGTTCTGCTGTCCATCCTCTCCTGCTGTGTGCTGCTCCCTTCACACTCGCTGCCAACTCCCCCAGCCCTTCCTGGGGGCTGGAGGAGCTTTGTGGTGGGGTAGGTCTGGAGCCTCTGCACTTTTCAGGCCTTTTCTGCTGTGCCCTGAGGACTCTGTGAGCTGCTGCAGTCCTGGAAACTACAGGGCAAAAGGACAGGCCCAGCAACAGGCCAGGGAGTGTTTATGGCAGCTGCAAAACCAGGACATGACCCCCACTGCTCTGCTCAGCTCTTGGCCATCCCAGCTGAGATTCCAGGGCGAATGGCACCCCATGGGTGGGCAGGGTTAGGTGGGATATTGGAAAGAAATCCTTCCCTGGGAGGCTGGGCAGGCCCTGGCACAGGTGCCCAGAGCAGCTGTGGCTGCCCCTGGATCCCTGGCAGTGCCCAAAGCCAGGATGGACAGGGCTTGGAGCAGCCTGGGACAGTGGGAGTTGTCCCTGCCCATGGCAGGGGTGGCACTGGATGGGCTTTAGGTCCTTTCCAAGCCGTGATTTATGGTTCTATGAAATGGTGTGATGATCAGAAAGGTCTGAGGACAAGGCTGTGGAAGGCCACCCGTGGGCTGTGGTGAAAGGAGGGATTGTCCCATGTGGTCAGCAGAGTTCTGCCTTTGGAAACTGAGGCTGATCAGAGCCAGCTGCTGTGGCCAGAAAGCAGAGGAAAGACAAGTCAATGTTGTTTTCAGGAATGGTTCTGGTTTAGGGAGGGTTTGAGCTGGCGTGTTCCTCCAGGAGACCCTGCATTGCAGAAAGGAACAAAGTGCGCGCAACACCTGAGTGCCACCTGCAGTGGCTCTGGAGGGGGCTGCTCCAGCTGGAAAGGGAGAGAGCCTTCCAGAACTGATTTACAGGAGTGGGAGATACTGGGAAATGCCAGGCTAGGAATGACCTATGTGTTAATAATCCAACTCCCTTATCTGTATGTATTGTTCCCTACTCTTAAATGTCACAGCCACAGGCCATTTGTCCCACCGACTGCTGCCTCAGTCTGTGTGCTGCTGGGAAGGTGCTAAAGGAGCACCTCTGCAATATTTTACCTCTTTTGTCTGCCGCAGGCCCTTCTTTGCTGCACACACTAATGCTGCCCTGCTCCCAGTGTCCATGCAGGCTGTTCTGCAACATCTTGGCATTACTGAGGGTTTTGTCCTTTTCTGCTAGCAGTCAGTGCCACTGTCCCATGGGCACAGGGAGCGTCTCCAGGCACCAAGGTCACAACCTCCCCTTGTTTTCCTGTAGAATCATGGAATCACAGGATGTCCTGAGCTGGAAGGCACCCACCAGGCTCATCCACTCCCACTCCTGTCCCTGCCCAGACCCCCAACAACCCCACCCTGTCCATCCCTGGCAGCGCTGCCCAAAGGCTCCTGGAGCTCTGGCAGCCTCGGGGCCGTGCCCATTCCCTGGGCAGCCTGGGCAGTGCCAGCACCTCTGGGGGAAGAACCTTTCCTGCTCTCCAGCCTGAGCTGCCCTGGCCCAGCTCCACAGAACAGACATGGAGGATCTAACTCTTCACAAGGGTGTCTTTCAAAACCTTTTACTTACTGGATGTGAAAATTTCTCGTGTAGGTGGGAGCACTTGTCTCTCCTGAACACCTGGGCGTGGAGCAGGTCAGCCAGAAAAGGAAGGGCACGTGTTTTGAGAACACTTGTCTTACTCTCAATCTCGTCTTACTCTAAGTCACTTGTGAAGGAGCAGATGTGATCCTGTGGGAGGAACAGGCACAGATTGTTTTTTCCAAACCTTTGTTCCACATCACAGTCACAAGAATGTTCAGATCCTTTGATGACACAGCCCAGACTAATTGCCAGGCAGGTCCAGCGTGCTCGCTGAAAAGGAAAGGTGTTTTGTGCAACAGGCGGTGAATAATCATATGATTAAACTCAGCCCCCTAAGAAGTGCTCACGAGAGGCTTAGTGGTGATTAAGCAGCCAGTCTTGGGTTTATCTGCTGATTGCTTGGCCTGGAGTGGATCCTGTCATGAGTGTGGGGCTGTGATTGTGCCTGGGGGAGTGTGGGTGAGCAGGAGCACCCACGAGTGTGTGTGTGTGTGTGTGTGTGTGTGTGTGTGTGTGTGTGTGTGTGTGTGTGTGTGTGTGTGTGTGTACACCTCCACAGGCACGCCTCACACCTGCCAACCCACCCTCCATCCAGGAGCAAAGTGCACCATCAGCAGGGCACTGATGGTGTGTAAATACATCCAGCTCAGGCTGTCTGAACACAGATTCAGTTTGGAGACATTTTTTAAAATCAGATACCAGTGTCAATCTGTGAGCTTTCTGTTGGCCTTCCCATTTAACTGCCACTCCTCAGTTCCTCAGTATTTGGTACACATTTCACCTTTGGCAGCAGCTCTCCAAGGAGGAAGATGCATTTGTGATAGCACATTTGGGAGTGTGGCCCTGCTATTGCAAGAGTTGAATTGAAAAGGATTTATTAAATAGATCAAGAACAATTGATCAAGGTCATTTGGGGGAAGCTTTCCTGGACTGATGCAGAATAAATAGCTACAAAATGAGGGTCACAACTGAAAACCAGCAAGTTCCCAGACACTTTCACAGACCTTTCAGAGATTAAAAGCAAAGCAAGGACAATTTACAGCTGTGCTGTGCTGTTCCCTCTGGAGGAGGGTTCCTGTCCTACCAATCAGCTGGCAGGAAGTTTTGGACTTTGCTTTTCTTTGGGAAGACAGCAATGTGTTTTTGACCCTAAACCCCTCTAGAAAGCAGGGGGTTGTCCATCCTTGGCAGGGTCCCACATTGCCATGAGTTCCTGGTGGCTGTTTTGGGGTTGTTCATTTTGGGGTTGTTCGTCCATTTATCTGTATTTCCCCCTGTGCTGCTTGAAGCTCCTGGATGGTTCCCTACGTTTAGAGGCAGCTTCTAACAGAACCCCTCTTGGGCTCCTTAGTCTGAGGGGTTTGATAACTTATCCCTTCCATGACTGCATCCCTTTTCACTTGTTCTGGCCACTAACTGCAAGCCTTTGTTTCCAGCAGTGGCTGCAGACAGGTCAGGATTGGATGCCTGCACCTTCCAACATAATTTTCTGCCTTAGGCCATGAAATTTGTGTCATTTCCAGAATGCAAATCCCATTTGGGAAACAAGCTAAACCCAATTAAACCAAGCCTTTCTAATTCCTGTAAATACAACAGCCACAGTTGCACATGTTTGTGTTTTGTCTTTGGGAGCTGGCAGAGCAGGCAGGGACATTACTCACCCAGGGCTTATCTCACTCACATGAAATGTTTGACTCCTGGTTTCAGGTGAAGGACATGCTGCACAACCAGCTCAGTCTGTCTCTCTCTCTTTGATTTATGAGCCACAGAGAGAAATATTTCATCTCTGGGGCTAAACTTACTGCAATGGCTGAGGAGAACCATGGAAATTTGGCTCAATTAACAAACCAAGCACATCCTAATTATTTTTACTGCAACCTAGTTGTCTTCTATCCCATGGTCTCAGTTGTGCCTCACTGTTAAATGCAGAATCTTTTCCAGGAAAATGTATATTGCTGCTCCTCCTCAGGTCAGAAATTGAAAGAATTTGTAGGAATAACCCATCACTCCTCGCCATGGTCTGCAGAGTGCCGTGGCAGGAGGGGCTCAGGGAGATTTGGTTCCGGGCTAGGGAAGGAGGATGTTGCTTCCTGCAGCTGCTCCTGCAGCCAGCAGTGTCCAGGGTCTGCACCAGGGCACATTCTGCTCTGGGAAGTGGTTCCAGGTGGCCTGTGACACTGGAATGTGCCTCCTGGCCCTGCAGCGCTGCCTGAGGAAGCCACTGCCCTGTAACAGGGTCTCAAAACTCTAAATCACAACTGATTTGGGGAAACTGATTTGATGGAAATGGGCTGCAAAGTGGCTCCCAAAGATCCCCAGGGACACTCACTGCCAGGGGCTCCGGCTGCTGTGTGTCCCTGAAAACCCACAGCTTGGACAGGTGACGGCCAGGGAGGCTCAGGGGCCACTCAGGAGGAGGGAGGGAAGGGCTTTTTCCTGGCCAGGTAAAAACCAAGACTTCAGCTCTCCTTTTTGCTGTTTTTATTGAAAAAGGGGAAACTTCTGGAGCAGGGTTTGTCCCACCCAGGGCTGTTCTCAGGTGCCAGTGGGATTTTACAGCTCAAAGGTGTTTAGAAGTGACCATACCCAAAGCCCAGAGGGTTTTCCACAGTGGGAAGTCTGGCTTAGGAGTCCTCTGCTCCTCGTGCTTTGTCCCAGATCCCAGGTGCTGTGAGCTTGGAGGGGTTTGGTGTGGCAAACCTTTGTGTGGAGATGGAGTCAGGCTTTGCAGAGCCCGGTTTGTGTGTGGCTCTATCCCCACCCCAGACGTTCATGTTCACAGATTAGGCAGAGCTTGATCTGGATCAGATAAATACATTAACACATCATCTGCACTCAGCATTAGTGCAAAGCTCCCTGAGCACTCCTAATGCCCGGGATATTCTCATTTTTGGCGTGTATTACACGACAAACATCCAGCTGGAAAATCAAATCACAAGAAAGCGAGATGGTCTCTTATCATTTCCTGCCTGGGGAAGTGACTGGATGTGAGTGAAGCTTTTTGCTGTTCCTTGGGAGAGAGCAGCTCAAATAAAGCCAGAGTAGGGATCTTCCTGGCAGCTGTGGATCCAGAACAAAGCTTTCCCCAGCAGGGAAGGGGCTCTAGGGCATTGTGGAGCATGCAGGGACCTGGCAGGGTGCAATTACAGCTGGTGGTGAAGTGCTCAGACTGACTGAGCTGTGTTCTGTTCTCTTAGTGACCAGTGTCATTAATCTTAATTAATCCTAATGGCACTGGTGTCAGACTTGGAGCTGGACAGGTAAAATAACACGTGGATTACTCAAAATGCCTCCTGTTCATGTACCATGTCAGACACCACCACTGCCACCACTGGACTGAGAGGTCACAGCACTGATGTGTCTCCAGAGGGAGAAAGTTCTGAGCTGGAGGAACCCACTGGATCATCCAGCCCAGCCCCTGTCCCTGCCCAGACCCCCACCAACCCCACCCTGTCCATCCCTGGCAGCGCTGCCCAAAGGCTCCTGGAGCTCTGGCAGCCTCGGGGCCGTGCCCATTCCCTGGGCAGCCTGGGCAGTGCCAGCACCTCTGGGGGAAGAACCTTTCCTGATCTCCAGCCTGAGCTGCCCTGGCCCAGCTCCAGCCGTTCCCTGGGTTCAATGGGACGCACCTGAGCCTCCCCTCACATCTGGCAGCACACTGTGGAACACTGAAAGCAGATGAGGGATGTGTAATGGTGAGTTACAACTTTTAAAATTAACATGTTAAAAACAAACAATGGAAGGTTTGGGGTTTATCAACACCTTCCCCACCACACTCCACACGTGCTCCCAGTAAATATCCGTGCTTTCTTAGAGATGCCTGTTGAGACAAAAAGAGCAATTCTGCACTGTAGGTAAATTTAGGAAAAAGGGAAATGAGTCACAATACCTGGCTCTAGGTTTTGTACTTCTGACCACCAGGGCAGGAGGAGCTTCTGCCCCTGAGGGTGGCTGGGTGAGCTCAGATGGAGCTGGTGGCATTGGAGGGGGGATAAGTCCCCTGAGGCACTGACCCATCTCTGTCAGGGTGGTGGCATTGGGCACATGGGGCTGTCTGGAGTGAGTGCCGTGCCCTGGGCACCTCCAGCACCCGCACGAGGCAGGTTCTGACCCTCCATGAACACCCCAGGGCATCTCACTGTCTCCCCTTGAGCAAGATTTGTCCTTCAGCTGGGAAATCAACCAGGAATACGAATGTTCTGGAAACTCCACTGTATCCCAACACAGCTGAAAGGAGTGGCTGAGTGAGTGAACACAGGTGCTAAAATGCGGGGAAACATGGGAATGCAGAGCCTGAGACCTGCAGAGCTGACATGGTGAAGGTGCTGGAGGTCCTGGTGGCCCCACTCAGTGTCCCCTCGCTGCCCCTGCCAAGACAGAGCTTGGTGTGACCCAAGGGCTGGGTGGTCTGAGCCGCTCAGGTTTGCTCTGGGCAGAGGCAAAGACTCAGAGACTTCCAGCAAGTGGAGTTAATAATTTCTGCTCCTGTGCTTGGATTACCTGACTTTGGCTGGCAGGAAATGCAAATGAGGCCATCTTCCCGAGCCAGGTAATTAGTGCTGGTCTGGGCTGTCACCGGGCAGTTCTGGCAGTCCAGGCCGGCTCCTTCGTGATGCAGGACAAAGGGAATGGCTGTGGCCAGGCACCCCGAGGGGCAGGGGCTGCCCTGGGGTGAGGAAGGGCATTCCTGAGGGAGCACTGCACCCTCCTGAAGGCTGGAGGGGCTCCCTGGGGCACCCACCCTGCCGGGCACAGCTCCATCTCCTCCTTGAGGAACATGGTCAAACCGTGAGGAGCGCCAAGCTTTGGGAAAGGTGAGGGAGGCTCAGCAGTGCCCTCCCAGGATCCAGCTGTGACAGCCAGCTCGGCTAGTTTCCACAGCTCTGCACCAGGAAGGGAGGCTCAGGTTCTTCCCTGAGGAGCCCCTAAGCCTGCTCCTGCTGGAGAAGGTCTCCAGGGTGCAGCAGCTGAGAGAGAATTGTCAGAGCTCTCTGCAACTCACACAGGGAGGCAAAGACTTGCCTAGAGCTCTACAACCACCACGAGGCAATTTATAAGCCTTTTCCAATATTCCTTTGCCTTTCATGATTGCTTTGAAGTTGTTCTTTTAGATGAGTTAATTATTCTTTGTTTATTCTGATGAATCAGGGAATATTTGTGTTTTCCCATTGAAAGGTTTCACTCCTGCAAGAGCCCTCACAGAGGAGCTGGCACTGAGAAGCCTTGGAGAGCCCTGGTGAATGTGCTGTCCTTGGTGTGTCCAGCTACAGAGCTGGGGCCAGGATTCAGCTGCAGCTTTTGGGAAGTGAAATCCAAGGTTTGGGAAGGAAGAGTCTCCTCTGTGCATGAACAGGGACAGGGGAAGTTGGAGAGGCCCGTGCCTCCCCTCAGTGGGCACACAGGCTGCTCGGGCATTGCTGTGCTCAGCACCTGAGCCTTGTCTGTCCCTGAGCTGCTCTGGAGCACAACCAATGGAAAAACCTGGGGAAATATTCCTTTCCATGGGCTTTCTGTTCAACCGGTCTCCATGGGATTGCCTCCCACCACGGCAATGCCATCTCAGCTGGCTGTGAAATCAAGCTGGGCAGTGTTGCCCTAGGACACAGCAGGTGCAGCCCGGGCCTGGTGTCACCCTGCTGCCACATTCCTGGTCCCTCCTGACACATTCCTGGTCCCTCCTGCCACAGGAGATGTCCTTTAACAGGTTTGATGTAAATTTTCCCTGCCTCTCCCCTGACCCTGGGGAGAGCTGCTGCAGAGCCAGCAGGGAGGTTCCATCTGTGGCCAGCACACACCAAGAGCTGGATGCCTGCTCTGTGGCCCATGCCTTTTTTTCACCTGCTCAGCTGCTCAGAGCTCCAAGCCAGACACATCCTCACATTCCCTCCTGTTCCACACACCAGTCACATCTGCTCTGCTCCCCTCCCGTGTCAGCTCCCTGCAATCCATTTTACTGCTCGTTTAACAAGAAATCCTCTCCGAGGGCTGTGGCAGCTGGAAGAGCAGCTGGAGGAGTGATTTTCAGTTTCTGCTGGTGGCTTGGAGGCCAGACAGGTTTTTGCTGTCTCATGCCCCGAGTTTGGAAGTTTTCCAGGTGGTAGCAGGGATGCTGCTTCCACAAAGCCTGGATCTCTGATGGGCAGTTTGTCCTGGAGAACCCCGGGTCAGAGCTGGGCTCAGGATGCAGAGCTCAGCTTACCCTGCTTGGAAATGCCACAGCCAGACTCATGCCACAGTGTTTCCACAAGTCAGGGCCTCCAAAATAGGGGACATGAGAGGATGTCATGGTTTGACCCTGGTGCAATGCTGTTGTCCCCATGAAAATACACCTTCCCCAAATGGCTGCTGTGAGATGCAATCAGGAACAGAGCAGAGCAGGCTCGAACCTAAAAACAAAGGAAAAAAAACTTTATTAACCTATTGCTATAATAAAAGACACACACAGAATCCAGGATGAAAACCTTCCAAAACATTCCTCCTCCCCCCACTAAATTTCAAAAAAAACACAGTGAGACACAACCCTGGATTCCTGATTGAGTTACCACCCTTCAGATAATCAATTCTCAGTTCATCAAGGGAGAGAGGAGTCCCTCTTGTACCACAGAGCCCCTGGAAACACAACTACAACCCTTGTGTGTTTCCATGTCACACATGGCACCACCCGGAGAAAATCTGTGACATCCTCCTTCCATGTACACTGCTCTCACCACCGTGCATGGACTGAAACTGCTCATAGGGTTCCTTTTAAGGATGCTTTGCCAAGTACCAAAAAACAACAATTTCTCACTTTGGGACAACAGTCTCCCCCATTTTCTCCTCCCATGGGGCTGAGGGTCTTGAGAACAGAGATCTTCTTCCCTGAGGACAGAGGGCACCACCACACCCTCCTCAGCTTTTCCCTGTTCACTTCCCTCTTGCACATGACAACACCGCAGCAGGTCATTCTCACTCCTGCACTGGCAGTCACTGCAGCAGGTCACTCTCGGCTCAAGCCATTGCATCCCCCTAAGTGCAGTCTCTGTATTATGGCAAAATTGTTCAGCCTATGGCTATACATGAAAAAGTCCAGCCAAGGTCACTCCATCATCTCCTCCCACCTAGGATTCTTTCCCATCTTCTTCTGACACCTCAGGCCCCAGGCTGTCTCTCTTCTCTTTCAGATCAAGGAGGATTAGTGTTTTGCAAAGCTTTCTTTGACCAGAAAGGGTTTAGAGTCTTGGTCTCCCAGGACGGCTGAGATCTCACAGCAGGCTGCCCAGCTCCCACTGCTGGGCACCTTCCTCCCCACTGCTGGGCACCTTCCTCCCCACCACCTCTGTCTTCTCTGTGGTACTGCCAGAACGGGCTCTCTCCATCTCTCTCTCTCCCTCTGGAGGGCTGCCCGGGACATCTCAGTGTTTCTCCACCCTTCCATGCTGTGAGGGCGACCTGGTTCCATTCCCCTACTGACCGGAACAGAAAAGAGAATTCCCCAGGGCGTTCTCTGCTTTTAACCCTCTGTGTTCTCAGAGGAGTGTCCATTCCTTCAGTGGTCACTCCAAGTGTCAGTATCCAAACCTGACCACTGATTGGTTTGACCCCAACTCCCTGAGCAAACTCACCTCCTTGTCAAACCAGGACAGAGGATGAGGAAGCCAGAGCCTCCCTGGGAAAGTGATGCCTTTCATGAAGGTTGGAAAATACCTTCAGGAGCATCTGTCCAACCTTCAGCCCAGCACCACCAAAATCACCCCCAAACTGTGTCCCCAGGTGCCACAAGTCTGCACCTTTCTCACCTGTGTGTGGTTCAGCTCTCCAGGGAGGCTGCAAGGACAAGGACAGTGCCAGCAGCACCTTCAGCCCCACTGGTTCTGCCACTTCCACAGAGGGAACGAGCCAGGCCAGGGTCCCTGTCCTGGTCAGTGTGACAGCAGAGATGGGGCTGCACTGGGAGATGCTGGAGGAGCTGCTTGGGCTCCCAGACGAGAACTGCTGGAACTGCTGTGGTGTGGCCAAGGCCTTGTTGTGCTCTGACAGATGACATCTGTTCGGGAGTGGGACCCTGATGACCCAGAGAGCGTCACCTTTCACAGGACACGGTGTGGGTTTTAGATTCAAAGAAACTGAGAGTTTCTAGTCAGGCAAAAAGCCTGGGAAAGAATTAGAGAAAAATGTAAATAATTCTTTATCTCTTTTGTTTTTCACATTGTTTATAGTTAAGTTCTATCACTGTGCGTCAAGCACTTTGCACCAATGGTGTGGATGGTTTTCACTTCAAAACCAATAGATTTAATCCTCACAAAGTTCTGTATAAAAGAGCAGTGTATTTTAAATAAATCAGAGTCTTACTCTCACAGCCTTCTGAGTCAAGTCTATTCATTCCCGTCCTGCCTCGACAACAACGACATGGGACAATCATTGCCTGAAAGCCGTGGGGGTGAGCTGGGCATGGCATCGAGGAGCTGGCTGGGAGGAGGGTCTGGCATTCCCTGCTCCTCCCAGGGCAGGATTCCATCGGCTCTGCTGTGAGGTGGGGCTGCAGGGTCATTCCAGAGAGCTCCAGAGGGATTAGGCAGGAGCAGACAGGTTCCTTGGATCCTGCAGGGAATACATTCCTGGAGTGGCAGCTGGTGGCCAGAATGCTTGGAGAGGAGGTCTCAGGGGGGAAAAGCAGCTCCCTGTGCCCCCAGGAGCAATGGGAGCAGGGCAGTGCTGGCTCCACAGAGCAGAGGTGCTGCTGAGCAGGGCCACATCAGCTCTGATGATTCCCCTGGGAATTCCAGTGTCTGTGAGCACTCACCTCATCAGGGTGAGGGCTGGCACCTGCCAGAGCTGCCCTTGCACAGCTCCCCGTGCCCAGCCAGGCTTCCCCTCTGGGATGGCACTGGAGCAGGGAGAGCCCTGTGTCAGCAGGAAGGAGAAGGGCTGTTCTGATGGGGATTTGGCTGTGTGAGCCTGGGCTGAGGTGACAGTGACATCAGGGCAGTCACAGCTGTGGCTGCTCCAGCTGGGCTCTGAGCAGATCCCTGGTACCAAACCTCATCGGGGAGGGGCAGCTGCCACGGCTTTGGCTGTGATACTGGACAAGGAGGAGGCTGGCAGCAGCCAGAGCAGCTGGCTGGGGTGGTGGGAGCAGGGAACAGCACAGGGAGGGATTTGCACCTCTGTACCCAGTGCCAGCCAGCACGGGGTGAGGGGCACTGGGAGTTTGGGGATGTTCAGCGTGAGCCCTGACAGGGAAGAACCTGAATGAAGAGCTCAAGGGGGGAGGGAAGCTGAATGCAGGACGTGAGAGCTCCCAGGTTTGTCCTGCCAGCCCCAGCTCCCCCAGGCTCCACAGGCTGTCCCTGGAGCTGGCACACCTGGGCTGAGCCTGCAGCTGAGGAGGGCAGAGCCTCTGGCTGAGGAGAGAGGCAGGGCCTGGGGCACCACCAGCCCTGTCCCTGCTGTTTAAGGAGCAGAAATCAATACTCCTTTTCTTCTTCCTTGGCTGCATCCAGATGACGACCAGTGGCACAAAACAGAAGGTTTTATTTTAAAGTAAGGATTGTGGTGTCTAAAACAGGCCTCAGAGAAAAAAAACTGTCTCTGGAGAGCAACTCTACCTCCTGATCTAGGTCTGTGGTTCCAGCTTGGCTGCCCCTGTTCCTCTGCAGCTGCTTGCTGCTGGGGGCAGTTCTGTGGGGTTCAGGGGCAGCCCAGGCACTGGGTGCTGACAGCCACCCCATTCCCTCTACTGCTTTTGTCTTCACTGGGGAATTTGCAGGGCTCAGCTCCTGCCCTGATTCACATCCCTCTGTAACCACAAGTCCAAACCCACATTTGCACCAAGGAGATCAGTCCAGGCTCAGTGGGAGCCCTCAGCAGGGTGAGGGAGCTGCTGCTGCTGGAGGCACCCCTCTGCAGAGGGGAATGGCCTTTGAGCACGTGCTGCTTCTTGAGGCTGTGTTATCCACAGGGATGGAAATGCTGGACAAACAATGGTGCTCCTGCTGGTGAGGGCATGGCCTGGAATCAGGAGATCTGGCTTTGCCAGAAGGATCCCATAAACCCCTCCAGTTCCCTGTGTCACCCCTGCCCTTCTGGCTGTGGCTTCCTGGGAGTGTCTCCTTCCTCAAGTCCATGTTTGTAATCCCACACAACACACATGGTGCTGATCTTCCCGGGGTCAGAGTGTCCATGGGCCTGTGGGAACGCACACCCAGTGCCAAACAGCTCCCCTGGGGCACTGCAGCTCCCCAGCACAGACTTGTCCTGGTTCTCCCCATGGGAGACAGACACCCCTCATGGGTGACCTTCCACGTCATGGCTGGAGAGGGGGAATGGGAAGTTCTGGAAATTTCCAGAAGTCCTCTGGCAGCCATGATCTGGTGCCAAAGTAGGCTGGAGCCCCTGGATTTTGGTGCCACAGCCCTTTGTGCAAGCAGCTGTGTGCTGCTGGAAGCACGTGGATTGCACGGAAGGTGACTCAGCTCCCAAAAACCCCTCAGAGGAGGTGACTGGGAACCTTCCCTTGGGATGCAATTTAGTCAGAGCAAGCCTTTGGTCTTGAGGCAGGGTGTCGTGGTGGGATTATCTGCCTTGTGCCACACAGGAGCTCAGACAAGGTGGTTGATTGACTGCTCCTCCTGCCTTTGCTGTCTGTGAATCAATCAAAGGTGCCATTGAAGTATTTTTGCAGAGAATGTGTGACAATAGCAAAAGAATAGCTCAAAGCCACCTTTGAAAAATGCTGTTTGTTGTCAAAAGGGAGAAAGGTTTGGAATAAAAGCTGATTCAAGCCCTGGAAGTGTGTCACCATCCTCTCCCAGCTGCAGCCAGCCCCAGGGTGCAGGGGAGACGTGAGAGCAGTTTCTCTGGAGCACTGTTGTGTCAGCTTCCTCATCTCCCTGTCCGCTTTCCCTCATCCAGCTTGCTCATCAGCCCCTAATCACACAAGGCTCAGAGTTTCATGTGGCTGGAAGTGACTCACAGGCCTCGGGAAGTGCCCAGAGCTGCTGTTCCCTTCCAGAGCTGTGACATCAGCAGCACAGTCCCAACCAGACCCTGCTCCTGCTCCTCCAGGTGATCCCTATCATTATTCTTACTGAGATGCTCCCAGCAGAGCTGCTGGTGCGGCACAGGTGTGATGGGAAGTGGGCAGGAGGCTCTGCCTCCACGTGCTTTCCCAGCAGGCAGCTCCTGAGAGAAAAGCACAGCTCAAGAAGCTTTAAAACTCTTTGCCCATGGACTTCCCATTTTCTTGTGGGCTTTGCTTCCCAGGGACAGCAGGGTTAGGAGTGCTGGGGAGTGTTCCCATTTCTCCGTGGGCTTTGCAAGAGAGGTAAATTAAACCCTGAATTTAAAGGACTGTTTGCAAAGGCTTCCTTTTAGTGGCAGACACATTGCTCCCTGGATCATGGAGTTGTGTGTTGTAAATGCAGGCGAACCCAATGGGAAGAAATGACGATGTCTAACTCAATTCAGAAGGCTGAATGATTTCTTTATTATAACTATGCTAAAATACATTAATATATTATATAAAGGAAGATACTAAAACCACATACTACTTTCTCTGACTCTATATCTAACTCTAACACAACTCGTGACCCTCTTTCCAGAGTTCAGCCCCAGGTGGGTTGGATTGGCCATCAGACTCAAACAATCCTCACCAGAATGCAACCAAGCACTCACCCCAGGTAAACAATTCTACAAACACATTCCACATGGGAAAAACAAGGAGCAGAAATAGAAACTGTTTTTTCTTTCATTTCTCTCTGTGAACCTCTATGAAAAATCCTGAGAGAGGGAGAAATGTTCTGCCACAGTCGTGTGCAGCCGGTGCTCCCAGGGCCTCCTGCACAGCTTTGGGATGAATGGGTCTGGGCCAGGATTTAGGTGCAGTGTAACTAACTTATACCCAGGATCTGTATCCCAGGGGAGGGAGCTTTTCTCCAGGCTCTGAGGAGCTGATTGCCATGACAGCTCTGCCTTTGTGTGCTGACAGAGGTCTGCTGGACCTCTGTCTGTCACTCCAGTGGTCTGCAGTGACAGACCTCCCTCCTCACCTCACATCCCCAGGTGCCACATCAGCCCCTTGGGGTCCTGGCTGACTCCCCAGATCCTCACTGGCACCAGGAATGTGCTCTCCCCTCCCTGACAGCTTTGCTTCTGCACTGGCTGCTGCTCTGCTCCCTGCACTGCTCCCTGAGGATAAATAAGGGAGTTTTGTAATGAAGCACCTCTCACCCAGCACATATTAAATAAATTTCAGTTGCCCTTTATTACACAATAATGATAGTAAGATTTAATTACCTCTGCACCCAAAGGGGACATGAATTTTAAGTACTAGGAATAAATCTCCCCAGCAGTGCAATTGGGGCTGTGTGCTCTGGGGGGGGGGTCAATTCCAGTGCAGCAGTGGGTGGTGACGGAAAAATCCTTCCTGAAGAGTGCAGATACCAAACTGAGACTGTGGGTGGATTACAAGAGTGAGACAGGTAGGGAGCAGCTGATCCAAGGGACCCAATTAAGCAATGATGCTTAGTGGAGTTTCTCTTCTGTGGCAGAGGTTAAAGATGTAGAAAAATGTGTGAAAATCCAGGAGCTCAGAGAGATCAACAGAGCCAGAGTCTCTGTGGGCTCTGCCCTAGGACTGTGCTGCTCTCCTCACTCCTGCTATCACTTTCCCCAAGTTCAAATAAGCCCTTTCTTTTCTAGCTAAAGAAAACAGAAGAAATGGCATTCTGTGAGTGACTGTTTCCAAGGCTCTATGTGGCCTGAAAACTGTGTCACCCAGAAACACCCCAGGCACCGACAGTTCACACTGTGCTTTAGGCAGTGCAGAGAGAATTGAGTTCTCCAGGAGCAGAGCACTGGGGAGAGCTGGGAATGGCAGGGCTGGAGTCATCCTCATCCACGCTCCTCTCCAGCAGCCACGGTGCTGCCCTGGCCCTGCTCCCGGGTGCTGCTGCAGCTACGAGCGGGGGGCTGGGGCACGGGCTGGGACACTGCATTGGGTCACAAATCACCTCCTGCCCTTTGCAGGGCCTCCGTTCAAGCATTTCCTGACCCCCTCCCCCAGTTCTGCAGGTGCTGGTTTTGTTCTGCTCACCATGATATGATGCAAACAGGTTCAGCTCACTTTTTCCAAGTGCATTTTTCTATATCTCCTGCCCCTTTTCTTTTGCCTTCAAGTTTGCACGCCGGCACGAGAGGGACACAGGCTGAGCTCTTCCTGTGAGGCTCCTGCTGACCTGCAGCCCCTGGGGACACCTGTCCCAGCCTTCATCCCTTGCTGTGCCCATGTGTCAGCGCTCACAGGTCACACCTGGCTGCTGATCCCACTGCAGCCCCCTTCCCAGGACTTCCCAGAGAGGTAAAATCATCTTCTTGTGTCAGTAAACAAGGCTGAGAGGAGAGGGTTGACAGGCTGGTGTGGTGTTTTCAGCTGCACACTCTGTGGGATGGAAATGCTGTGTTGCAGCAGGATCCCTGCCAGGCTTGGGGGGGTCTCTGTCCTGGAGGAGAGACTGCCTTGTGGCTTTTTCCAAAAATGCAGCTTTGCAACTGAGCTACTGCCAAGGAGGAGTCTGTGAGGCTATTTCAAACCTTGCACTCGGGATTCAGTTGCCATTTCATGCCAAACTCATGTCTTCATCTTCCAGTCCTTGTTCCTGGAAAAACTGAATTGTGCCTCCTGTTTTCTGCCCCAGGTCTGTCACTCACTTTTCCAAAAGTGATAAAGAATGAGCCCATCTGGCAATGGAGGGCTCGGAGCCCTGACAAAGGCACCGTGTGGCTAATGAGTTACCATTCATTTTGTTCCTATTTTGGGATGCAGGATCAATTCTGGGCTCCAAACCATGTCCCTCCAGAGGGGTACAGACACCTGTCACCCCTGTGAGACACCCCTGGGTGGCCTTTGCAATGGGACCCAGGTTGGAGGAGGCAGGAGGATGGAATTCCATCCTTGCCTATTTCTCAGGCGTGGGACCTGATTTATGAGACATGAACAGGGCAGTGCTGGGCTGTGCAGGAAGATCTGCACAAGGATGTGGGGATTCAGTGCATTTTTTTGGGAAGCAGTGGGAAATATCTGCATGTTGCAGGCAGAGCTGCCCCGCCAAGAGCAGTTCCACATCAAACATTCCCAGTGCTTGTCCATCCCAGCCTTGCTCCTGTGGGTCAGCACAGCCTGGACACACTGACCACATACCAGCTGCTGCTCCTGTTCCTGCTCACCACTTCTGTGTCTGTGTTTTAACTCCTGCTGCCCTTGCACCCCTCCACAGCACATGTGGATAAAAATCCCTTATGCAAATGTATTCAAACAAGGGCAATGTCCGATCATTTCCTCTCCCTGCCACTGCTCACACCTGAGCTTCTGAAGCGATTTCAAAATTACCGAGGTAGCAGCCACCCCACAGATTGTAATAACAACCCTTTAGGCTGAGGAGGAGCTTGCTCCTGGCTAATTCCTGATGGACTGATTAGGAGAAGCTGGTGACCATCTGGGGTCAGCTCTGCCACAGGAGGACCTGTCTCTGGGAGCATTTTTCCACAGGTTCTCCATGATCTGCTTGTTCCCTACCTGCCCCGCCCTGCTGGGTTCTTGCTGGGAGCGAGGACACGTAGAACCCTGGCTGTGGGAGTGCACAGAGAGCCACAGGATCTTGGGATCCGAATTTTCTTCAGCGCCAGCCCAGCCCAGTCACTGCAAGGGCCACTGCAGCAAGTGGAGAGGACCATGGAGCAGGTCTGGGGCACCGGGGCAGCCTGGCCCTGCCCTCTCTCCTCAGCAGTGACCCTTGTACCTGCTGGGCTGCAGTCCTGCAGGGATTCAGTTTTCCAGCTGTTCTTGGCACGTTTCTGATTCCTGATGGGGAATTGCACCCTCGATGCTCAGCTCAGGCTGCACAGCTGGGCCTTTGGGTCACAGGGTGAGGATGCTCTGGAAGAGTCCCAGAGCAGCAGACTGGAGAAGGAAAAGAAGGGAGGGAGGCAGAAAGCAGAGCAGGAGCCTCCGAGCCTCGCAGTGTGCAGTGACTGCAGGAAAACACTCTGGAGAATCTGCCTGAAAACCACGGAGAGGCTTATTTGAGGGGTGAATTTCCCTCAAATCAGGAGGAACTGCTCCTTCAAGGCTCCTTTGCCCGGTCCTGACTATCCTTTAAAGGAAGAGCCAAGATCCCAAGTACAGCAACTTGAAGATCAGAGCAGGAGACAGCTCTGATCGAAGGGGCCCACTGAGCTTAGGGGCCCACTGCCCTCAGTGCCAGCCAAAGAGAGGGGAGAAGGAATCTGGGGGCTAAAAAGCTCTTTACAGACATAGTAAGGATATTTTAGAGTTTTTTATGTTAAAGTCTCTCCTCAGGGAAAGAATTTCTGGCTGAAAATGGCACTGAGTGCTCTGGCAGCTGCTCCAGCACTCAGGTAACAGAAAAGCAAGGGCAGCAATATGAGGTTTTTCCTGGGCCTGTAGCATTTCCTGCAGCCACTGCTCCTCCCAGGCAGCCACTCCAGCTGTGATCCCTGGAGTCTGCTTTGTGCTGGGACAAGGAATTTAGATGTCTGGCTGCAGTGGGAAAATGCAGAGCATTTTTTTAAGGGAGTTCTATTTTTTTAGTTTTATTTAAGAAATTTGTCTCCTATTTATCCTGCAGGAGATGCCAGGCCGGGCTGGCACGGGGCTGCTGGAGGATCTGTGCTCAGCCTGGCTCTGTGGGCCCTTCCTCATGAACTGTTTGCTCATTTTGCCCAGAGCTAGGTGCTGAGAAGATGCTATCAGGGCTGGGTTTGTTTGTAATACTAACTTAGACGGGAGCATCTTCAGCACAAGGTTTCTGCAAGTCACTGAGCTAGTGAAAGAAATGAGCCTGGGCATGGACAGAAGAAGGAAATCAAGCTAAAAATTCACCCTCAGACAATCCCCTTGGTTTGAGGCTCCCAAATCAGAAAGACTAAAGCTGCAGGAAAACTAAAGGTGCTGCAGGAAGCAAAGGGATCAGGGAATGCAGAGCCCACAGTGGGATCTTTGCCTCTTCCCCAAGGGGGACATTTCTGCATTTCCCAGAGGGAAAATCCACTCTTACAGGGTCACTGGCTGCCCAAGGACTCCTGTCCTGCTGCCCATTCCCTGTGGCCCTAAGACTGACCACCAGGGTTTTAAGGCTTGATTTTAAAGCCAGGCTATTCCCATATGGGAATGTAGAGCCCTGAGCTCGCAGGTGTCCCACTGCACGTTGCTGCACTCTGTCCTGCTGAGGGACTGGGACTCTCCCAGCTCCCCCCTTCGACCCTGTTCCCATGCAGGCATTTCCAGGCTGGCTGCTCCCTTTCCAGGCAGGATTCCTGCAGCCCAGTGGCTCATTTGGCTGAGATTTGCTCAGGAGGAGGAGGAGAATTCCCAGAGCTGTGAAACTGTAATTTGTGGGAAATTTGGATGTGCTGGATCTGAACAGAGTTGCAGCTGCTGGAAACTCTTTAGGGTCTCACATCCCTGGAGCCAGCCCAGTTCTCCAAAAAGGGGATGGAGCTGGTCCCAGCCCTTCACCCTCCACCAGTGCAAGGCTTTCCTCTCCCACCCACCCACGAGGGTGAATTGAAGTGCCCGAGGTCTGCAAGGGTCTCACTCTGGCCAGGAATTCTCAGAGGGGATTTAATGCCCAGTGGGAGTCTGCTCTTCTCAGGAACCTCACTGAAGCCCTAAAACCACTCAAGCAACCTCTTGTGCTCACAGGAACTTAGAAAAGGAGGTTTACCAGATTGTAAAAACATTTATGGTTTCAGGTTCAGTGAAGCAAACCAAAACTTTTAAATGCTGTTGCTTTCAGTCGAAAAATGACCCCTTGGGGTGCCCCACCAAAAGCTCCTTCTGCTTTAAATTGGTTGCCATTGCTTTTTGAGACTGTTCTGATGGAAATACAGACCACAGAGGGTTCTGAGTGAACAGCATGGTCAGTGGAGAGTCTGAAATTTACGGCAGATTTGCAGTAAATTATTTATTACAAATATAATCCGTTATTTTTGTGGACCAGTTTTAATAGAAGGAAGCCCTGAGGAGATGTCTGTGTCCATCTGTGTCTGTTCCCATCATCCTCAGACTCTCCTCTCTCTGTGAGCTCTGTGAGGGACTCAGTCATGGGCACAGAGAGGGAAAGCCCTTTCTGGTGGCTCTACAAAGGGAACATTCCAGAAAGGAAAATATTTACATCAGAGTGCCTGAACGTCACTGTTTCCATGCAGTTCCTCCTTCTGAACCAGCTGATCAGTAATAGTAATAATAATAATAATAATAATAATAATAATGATGATGATGATGATGATGATGATGATGATGATGCACTGAGAAAAGCAAAAATTCTCCTTTAGTTCTTCCGGGGCTTTGGCGAATCAGTGAAGATGGGAACCAGCTGATCAGTAGTAGTAGTAATAATAATAATAATAATAATAATAATAATAATAATAATAATACACTAAGAAAAGCAAAAATTCTCCTTTAGCACTTCCGAGGCCTTGGAGAACCAGTGAGGATGGGAAGAGGTGATGCCGGAGGGGCTGTTTCCCTGTGAGTGCCCATCCTCCACTCCAGGGCAGGGAGGAGATGCTCTGGGGTTGGGTCCCTTCATGGGTTGGGTCCCAGAGCTGCCCTGGCCCCTCTCAGGCTCCTTGGCAGGGTCACACTGCTCGCACACATCCCTCCCTCCTGGACTGCCCTGTCCCTTCTGCCTCCTTGCCTGGGCTGCTCCTGCACTTCTTCATCCCGGTGAGGTTTAATGAGTCCTGAGCCTGCTGCTGTCTGCTGTCCTTGGGCTCTGCTCAGCACCTGCGACAGCAGCAGCAGAAAGTCTGGGTGTGCCCGTTCATTCCTGGCCCGTCCCAGCAAGGGAAGGACTCCCAGGTGAGGATTAACTCCCGGAGCTGAGCTAAACCCCGCATTCTGTCCCAAAAATTAACTCCGGAGCCGACCTAAACCCTGCATTCAGTCCCAAAAATTAACTCCAGAGCTGAGCTGAGCCCTGCATTCTGTCCCAAAAATTAACTCCGGAGCCAACCTAAACCCCGCATTCTGCTCCCCTGGGGGCAGCGGGGGCCTGTCCTTGTGCTGTGCTTCATTCAGACACAAAACTAAGCCACGTGGAGTGACAGCTCCCTGCAGGGCTGGTTCTGCTTTGTGCTTGCATCCATCCAACTGGGTTTTGTTTGGGACAGGGGGAATTTACAACTTTCCACAGATTCTGGTGGGGTGGTGGGGTCTGTGTTATGGGAATGGGGTAAAACCAGGTAGAAAGAGGATTCAGACCCTGCTGCAGAGGAGAAAACTTCCCTTGCAAGGAAGCTGGGGGAGTCGGCAATCAAACAGGACAGGGCTGGAGTCCCCATCCCTGGAGGGCCTTAGCAGCCATGGGGATGTGGCACTTGGGGAAATGCGTTAGTGATGGGTTCATGGTTGGATTCCATGACTTTAGAGGGCTTTCACAACCTGATTGATTCCATGATGAGTCTCCTTTAGACACAAAAGTCTTTGGTGTATTAGGATGGAGCTTTCCCCCCAGCTCTGGACAGCAGTGCTGGATGCGCTGAGTGAGTGCTCAGTCCTGCCAGTCCAAGGGGTGTCCAACAAGGGGCTGCACTGAGGGGCTCCTTCACTCTGTGGCTACAGGGACTTGAGTAGTTTGAGCTTCCCATGTAGGCCAAATTTATGAGAAGCTGACTGCCACTGACTGGGACACCGAACAAACCCATTCCTGGCCTTATTCTGGTGTCCAGCTGTGTGTGGCCCCTTGGCCCCGGTCCCACAGCAGCCCTGCAGCACTGGGGTGGAGCAGTGATGCTTTAGGGAGCTCTTTGGACATTGCAGGTGGTTTTGGGTAGTGTCCAAGATTAAAGCACCAAGATGTTTCCTATCACCATCCCAGTAGCAGTTGCCTCTGGGCAGTTTTCCTTATCTCCTGTTCATAGGCCCATCAATGTCTTGCCACATGGCTCAGAGATAAACTCTCCAGGAGCCAGTTCTGTTTAACAGGGGATTAAGGACACACCTCCTGACTCAAAATAACATCAGCCCATTGTGAGATGCTCCGCCCAGGGGGAGGAGCTAAGCATTCCCACCTGGATAAATCCGGGGATTTCTAGGCAGAGAGGCAGCCTTTCCACAGGTTTCTGAGAAGACACAGCAACCACATCTGCCATTCCAAGAGGACTGCAGCCACTCCAATTTGGACTGCTACCAGCACGCTGGCCAGAGGTCTGTCAGGTTGTATTCTGACTTTGTCAGTGGTCTTCCTTTTGTATCATTGCATGTATTCTTGTCTTTTTCCCTTTTCCCAATAAATTGTATTTCTGACTTGGAGTCTCTCACTGGTTTTGCTTTGAAACCAGAACAGGTAGTTTGGGTCAGGAATGAGCCCAGCTGCACCTCCCTCCATTCTGTGCACACACAGGGCACTGCAGCAGCACAGCTCCTCCAGATGTGCCTCTGCAGGTGGGGCTGTCCCTCACCCCACCCCACCTCACCCTGGCCTTGCTCATGGCCGTGGCTCACCTTGCTTCTCATGGAGTTTTCTGTTTCCCAGCCCAAATCCTGAGCGCACAGTGTTCACATTCCAGTTGTTAGAGGAGAGGAGCTTGCAGAGCATTCAGTGGAATCATAGAGACTGGAAAAGCCCTCCAAGGTCACCGAGTCCAACCTGTGACCCCTCCCACCTTGTCCCCACCCAGAGTCCTGAGTGCCACATCCAGACCTTCCTTGGGCACCTCCAGGGATGGGCACTCCAAACCTCCCCGAGCAGCCCCTGCCAAGGCCTGAGCACCCTTTCCATGGGGAAGTTCCTGCTGCTGTCCAGCCTGAGCCTCTCCTGGAGCAGCTTGAAGCCCTTTCCTCTCATCCTGTGGCTTTGCCGGCCCCATCTTGCTTGGCTTCTCCTGGGATCAGCTGCTGCTTCCCTGATTCCCTGGAGCCCTCTGGACTTCCCCTGTACAATGGGTTTTGCCTGAAGCCTTTTTCTCACCACCTGAGCTGATAAAAGGCAGAACCTGCTTCTTTTGTGTGCAGGGCTGAAATCTGATTGATCCTTTCTACCTGGACATACCTGGCTGTCTGTGTGAGGTGTGTGATAATCTGGCTTTTCATTCTGTTATCACTCCAGATTTTATTTCTCATTCCAGCAAGAATCTTTAAATTGCACTCTTTGGACAATAATTGCCAGCAGAATCACATCTTCTTTTCACGAATTTTAATGCTGCTCCTAAGCCTGGATGTAGCTCCTTTTGGAGCCATTTTTCAGGGGACTTCGTCCCTGTTGCTCTAAATTCCTTCTTTTCCCTGTGATTTTGGGATGATCCCTCCAAATCAAACATGCAGCATTATTGCAAAACTTAAATCCTTGGCAGAGACATTTCCACCCGTAGATCTGCTCTCATAACTCCACAGTTGTGGCTCCACCTTTGTCTTCCCCAGCCTTCAGGATCCACCAGGATCCAATTCCCCACGGAATTGCAGTCAGTACAGCATTCCTCAGGCGATGGGCTGGTGGGAAGTGAGGTTGGGATGGGGTTTTCCTCCTTTTCTCAACCACAGCTGATAAAAGTGGATGTGTGTGCAGGGGAGTTCCTGTGGAGCCCCTCAGCATCCAGTTCTGAGCTGCATCCTGAAGTTGGCAGCATTTTGCTTCAGGAGTTTTGCATTTTAAAGCACTCCCAGGCCTCTCTGGACAAATACTTATTTTTGGAGATTTTTGTGGCTCCAAGACCCAGCAGACCCAGGCCTTTCTCCAGGGTCAGCACCTGCCTGTGCTCCTGCTTCAGCCTCTCTCCAAAAGTGGGGCTGTGCAGGGATGATGGAATATCCTGGGTTTGCTCTGGCAGCCCTGAGGGGCAGAGGATGGAGCAGCCTGTGTTGTGTCCTTGGCATCCTTGCAAAGGAGATGCTCTGCTGGCTGTTCTAGGAAGACAGTCCTGGAGATGATCCCACTGGACTTCTTTTCTCAAGGCTTCCAAAGCTGGGTTTTTTTCCCCTCATTGCTCCAGAGCTTTTCCATGGGGCTGTTCCATGTCCTCTGAATCCAACCCCAACCACTGCCATGTCCAGGTGGTGCCACAGGGCACTTGGGTCCCATGGATGAATCTCTCAAGTGCCTCCTGAAGAGCCTGGAGAGGTCCAAGCCTCTGGAAACTTTGGTAGGGATGTCCCCAGCACCACAGGGCAATGCCAATACCCAATACCTGCTACAACTCGTGTGTGAGGAGCAGCCAGGCTGTGCCCTCCCACAGGGAAGAGCTGAAGTCCCGCTGGGATGTGGCTGCAATCTCAGCTCAGCTCTTTCTCTTTCCCTCTGCAAGAAAACCTTTGATTGATGAGCTCCATGTGGGCTTTAATCCCCGGCTGTGGGCAGGGCCCTGGAGGTGCTGCCACCCTGCCCAGCAGAGCTGCTCTGCCCCAGGGGAGCACAAGCCAGGGAGTTCTTCACCTGCTCCCTCCGTCCAGGCAGAGATGTCACAAACAGGCTGCTAGATTCTGGGCATTTGTGGAGAATTCTGATGTTTTTTCAGCACAATTCCCACATCCCCTGCCCCAGCACTCAGGTTTCCTGGGATGGACTCCATGGCCCCTGCTTGGTGTAGAACACATTACTCACCTCTCCAAGGATTTCCCTTGTTGGAAATAGTGTGTCCATGAGGAGTTGTCCCCATTCTTCCCAGGGTGACAGTGATAAGGGGCTGGGCAAGCAAAGCATGGCCCCAGCCAGCCCCACAGCTGAGCAGCTGGGCTGGGGTGGGCTGGAGGGAGATGCTCCAATCTTGGGCTGCTTCTTTCTGATTTTTTTAAGAGAGGAGATTCTCAAGCTCCAGGGAAGTCCTAAAGCCATGAATGTAACTTTCTCTGGAATTATTGCTGGCCACTGTGCAGAAAGGAGGGGAAGTGTCTAACTGGAAGTGTTCAGGGCCAGGGTGGACATGGGGGCTTGGAGCAGCCTGGGACAGTGGAAGGTGTCCCTGTCCCTGGCAGGGCTGGCACTGGATGACCTTTAACATCCTTCTAACCCAAACCCCTGTGTGATTCCATGATTCTGTGAGTCAGTAACTTTCCTGAGCCCAGCATGTTTTGTCCAGCGCTTGCAGAATTGGTGACCAGGTGTGCAGGTGCCCCAGGTGAGCCTCTGTCCACACCTTCTGGACTGCCAGGGCAGCTCTGCTTTGTGCCACTCAGCCCCCAGCTCCACCAATGGTGACAGTCGGGTCCCTTGGCACGGGGCTCGGGCTCAGCTGCCACGATTCACTGGTGGTGTGCAGCAGTTCATTTCCTGCTCTTTGGGTTTTACCAGAAATTACCTTTTTTATTGTCATGTTTCTGCTTCAGATCAATAAGAGATAACAGGCAGCACTGGGCTGGGGAAAGATCCCTCGGGGAAATTTCCCCTTGGAAAGAAGAGAACAAAATAAATACTACAAAGGTTAAATCCACAGATTGGGTTTAATCTCTGAATTTTGCAGTGAGATGTTCTGAGATTTCATGGAATAGTTTGGGTTGGAAAGGATCTTTAAAGGCCATCTAGTCCAACCCTTGCAGTGAGCAGGGATGTCTTCAACTCGGTCATCAGCCAGATCTTCCAGATGTTGCCCAACATTCCCAAATCCAGAGCTGAGCAGCCCTGCAGAGCCCCAGCAGGAGCCAGGTGCTGCTGCCAGGCTGCACTTGCAGATGTTTTGCTGTGACTGAACCACTGAGCGTCCCCAGCCTGAGCTGCCAGCCTGGATCCTGTGACAGGGTCACAACAGAGCTGGGGTCCTGTGGCCCTGTGGCTGTGCCCACCTGAGCTCCAGCAGGAATAATGATGGAGAAGAGGCTGTGCCAGGAGGATGTGGGGTGCAGGCTGCTCTTCCCAAAGGAAATCAGAACCCCTGTGGGACACCAGGCACTCAGGGATGCTCCTTCTGGCCCAGCACGCATGAGGAAGAACAAAGCAGGATGAAGTGCCCAGTGGGAAGAGCAGGAGAAATCCAGATGGAAAATGATGCCCAAATGCAAGACAGACTTTGGCCACTCTTCTCTTTTCCTGCTGCTGGAGAAGAGATTTGTGTTCTCACCTTTGTGGGACAGGCACGGGGCTCCTCCAATGTGCAGAAACCAAGGACAGAGGTCTGGTGGAAATTCCACCTCATCCCACAGTTCAGCACTGCAACACCCAGAGGCTTTGGAGCCAGGGGAGCAGAACTCTGTGCCTGCTGTGGCAGCCCTGCTGTGAAACTGAGCCTCATTTATTGGGAATGCAGCCCTGGGATGCACTGCTGGATTCCTCACCTCTGGAAATGGGTGAAGATGTTCCATTTTTAGCAAACTAGCACTTGGCACTCTGCATGAGGCCAGTGCTGCTCCCAGGGCTGCAGCTCTTGCTGAGCAGAGTGAAACCCTTGGTTCAGGTGTTCGAGGAGACTCAGGTGCCTCTTTCTCTGTGTGAGGAGCCTTGCAGCCATTGGAGCGCTTGCTTCCATGTTTCTCCTTGGATGTTCAAGCCTGAATTTGCATTTTCAAGTCCCACAGATCTGCCTCTTCAGTGGGAAGTGCTCACCCGAGGAGGGAAGGGTGGGGATAACGAGCACATGTGGATCCTGCTGGGAGCAAAGCAGCTCGTTCATCACCTGAAGTGCTGCTCAGTGTTTGTGACGAGCTCTGCCATGCCAAGAACCTGCTCTGGGGAGGGGTGGATGGAACCCCATGGCCTGGGCACCATGTCTGGATCACAGCTCATATTGTTCAAGGAGCAAGGCAGGGGCAGGGCCTCCTGGGGTGTTCCCAGGTTTATTCCCACAAAATTGCTTCTGTCCTTCCTTTGAGGGAGGAAGGATGCAAAAGCAAAGGAGATTCCTGTCTCAGCTGTAATTTCTATCAGCAGCAGAGCAGCCAGGGTGCATCTTGTCTTCCCAAGTCACCTTCCTGATCCTACATAGTGCATTTTCTGAGCAGTGGTATGGCATTTTCCCAGCTGGGCTGAGCATTTGGGTGGGGTGACAGAAAGGGAAAGATGTTCCAGGGACAACATGAGGATAAGAAAGAATCTGTTACAACTCAGAGAGCCACTGTGTAAACCAAACCAGGGGCAAAGACTCAGACATGGGGACACAGGGGGAAGGAAAAGAGTTGTTTACAAGCTTTTTTATTTCTATTCTATCTGGCCTGGTCACTGAGTTCCTCCTCTCCCAGAAATGTGGTTATTCAAGTTTACATTCTAATAAAGCAGGATTTCAAGTTTAAAAGCCTCTTTGGTTTTTGGAGAGAGCTCACTCAAACAAAGGTGTGGGCAGGCACTCTCTGCTCCCTGTTTTGGGAGCCCAGGGCCTGCAGGGCCCTCCCAGGGGCTCTGCCATGTGGGGCTGGAGCAGGATCCAGGTGCAAAGTCCAGGAGGATTCCTGGCACGGACCAGGGAGGAGAGGGAGGTGAGGAAGCCGCAAGATGAGGGTGATGAGGGGTCTGGGAGCCTGCTCTGGCTCAGATTAGCTCCTTGATTACTGCGCTGTGTTCTCATCACAGGAGAAGAGGGTTTGATCAAAGGCAGATTGCCTCAAACGGGGAGAGAAGGTTTCATTAGAGAGGCTCAGATGATGTGGAGTAACTGAACTCATCCTCTGAGCCGGGCAGCTTAACCCTTGGGGAAGGGCTGCTCTCCCATCCCTGTTCCAGCAGCAGCTCCCAGTACAGGCAGAACCTGGAGGAGGCCCTGGAGCTCCAAGATGCTCCAGGACTGGCACTTGAGCCCAGATGTTTGTCCTTACCACAGATTCTGTCTCCTTCTGCCAGATTAGCCTGAGGAGGAAGGCTCTTCCAAACCCACCCTCCAGTGGGAGAAGCAGAATGGGAAACCTCCAGCAATCCTGTGCACAATCAGCCCAAAACCTGATGAAAGAGTGTTCAGCCCCCAAAACCTGACTTGAGTGTGTGTTCAGCACCCAAAACCTGACTTAAGAGTGTGTGTTCAGCTTTCTGCTGAGGCTGCTGCAGCTCTGCTGCTGCTGGAGGACAATTCTCCTGCTCCATGTCCCCTTGGTGCCTAACCTTGCACAAGCTGTTGGCTTTGAAACCAGCATCTTCCAGGAAATCCAACAACTCCTTTTGCTCAGCTCTCCCCTAATTTTCCTCCAGAGCCTGGCACATTTAAAAGTTGTAATAATTGCTTGGGTTTTATCTGTCCAAGAGCTGTGTGTGAGTAGATGCATCCCAAGTTCTCCTGCTCCCCAGAGCTCGATGTCTTGGTTGTCTTTGCAGCTGACAGGGAGAAATTGGCACTTCCAGGGCACAGGGAGGCCTCTGCTATGGCAGATGTCTGAAGAAATGCAGCTGAGCTGCTCCCAGGAGCATCCCTGCTCCCCACAGACACTGGGAGAGGAGAGGAGAGGAGAGGAGAGGAGAGGAGAGGAGAGGAGAGGAGAGGAGAGGAGAGGAGAGGAGAGGAGAGGAGAGGAGAGGAGAGGAGAGGAGAGGAGAGGAGAGGAGAGGAGAGGAGAGGAGAGGAGAGGAGAGGAGAGGAGAGGAGAGGAGAGGAGAGGAGAGGAGAGGAGAGGAGAGGAGAGGAGAGGAGAGGAGAGGAGAGGAGAGGAGAGGAGAGGAGAGGAGAGGAGAGGAGAGGAGAGGAGACGATGGGATGGTGTTTGCTCTGGGCAGCAGGGCAGGTGTGGAAAAGCAGAATGTAGAATGGAGCTAAGGAACTACAGGAATGTGTAAAATAATCCTGGGGCAGAACTGACAGCAGAATCCTCCCTTTCCCGTGGGATTCCTCACCCAGGGATGGGTATCAGGGAGAGCTGTGTGGTCACTCCTCAGAGCTGGACTCCCAGAACTCCCAGCCCTTCCCTCTCCCCCACCGCCTCCTCCTCCCTGCTTTCTTTTATCCATTAAAATTCAATTTGTGTTCAAGCTGCTGCAGACTCAGAAATGTGCCCAGAACCTGTCCTGGGGGAGCCATCCCTGGGCTCTCTCAGCCAATTCCTACACTGCCAACAATACCATTGTCCACTAGGTGCTGGTCCTGCCAAAACCAGGCACTAATTGGACTGTAGAGAGTGCCCTTCACGGAACCATCAGTGCTGGGACACTCCCGGTAGAGGAATCTTTGTCCAGGCTCTGGATGAGCTGGATCTTATGCCCTCTGCTTGGAACAGAGCTCCAAGTGATGCCTTAAGTTTTAGCTTTTATATTTTCCAGACTCTATACTGCCTTACCGTGTAACTCAGAACTCCATGTAGAGTGTCAGCAGCTCTCCTCACAGCTCAGGCACACAGAACAATCCTTTTCCAGCCCCAGAACCAGCTCAGGCACACACAACAATCCTTTTCCAGCCCAGAACCAAGGACACTGCTGCAGCTCCAGCCCCACAAAGTGCAAACAGCAGGAATGGAGGAGAGCAAACTGGGAGGATGGGACTGCAGCACCTGGAGCTGGAATTGAACAGTGAACCCCTATGTGGAAATGGACCAGAACTTATAAAAGGGTGAAAACTCGTGACCCGGGGTCCATCTTGGGTGTAGCCTTGGCTGGGCTCTTGCACTGCCCAAGGTGTGTCCTGTGAGGGATTTTCATAAATAACTCCTTTATTCCTTTAACTCTGTCCAGCCTCTGTTCCAGGGATCCTCTCAAGGCATCACAAATGCTCATGCAAACATTTACAGCTGAGGAGAAGAGTGGGCACAGGATATTTTAATCCTGATATTCATTAATATCCAAGGACTTTGCCCTGCAGTGAACGTCACCCCCAGCCAGGCATCCAGTGTGGAGCATCCCTTGGCTCCAAGTCCAACCCCTCTCTGCGGGTTTACAGTAACCCCTCAGACAAGGCTTGGGTTTTCCTGGGAAAGGAAGGCTGTGTGAGCACCTGAGCTGTCCCAGGTCTAACAAAGCTCTCCTCAGAGTGCACAGAGAGCAAACCAAGAAAGCCAAAGAGGAAACAAATGGACAGCTGGCCTGGGCAGGGCCATATTGCTGGAGAAAATCTATTGGCTGATTTCAAGGTCCTTAGGTGGGAGCTCCGGGAAAGGTTCTTCCCCCAGAGGTGCTGGCACTGCCCAGGCTGCCCAGGGAATGGGCACGGCCCCGAGGCTGCCAGAGCTCCAGGAGCCTTTGGGCAGCGCTGCCAGGGATGGACAGGGTGGGGTTGGTGGGGGTCTGGGCAGGGCAGGGGTTGGGCTGGGTGATCCTCTGGGTGCCTTCAGCTCAGGACATTCCAGGATTCTGTGATTCTAAAAAGAGATGTAACAAAATGATCCCTCAAGACAATCATGGACTGTGAGGCTTTATCCCTGCTCTTTGACCTTGCACTGCTGGGATGTGCTGCTGGGCTGAAGAATGCCCCCCTTCCATCACCCAGCTCCTCAGGAACCTTGGCAGAAGTGAGGAGCTCAGTGCTCACACTGCACAGCTGAACCAAGGCTTGAAGATGATGGGAACAGAGCCTTGTACAACTCCTCTCACTTCTTTGACTTTTCTTTCCCTGCCCTGTCCCTCTTTTCCCTTTCCTTATTTCCCTGCTTGCACAGGATCCTGGCTTTGCTGGGTGTAACTGCATCCTTTGGGGTATGGACACCTGGAAGGGTTAAGCAGGTTCCTGGGTGATGTGCCTTTGCCAGGTCCCCGAGAATGGCTCACTGGATGTACTGAAGCTGTTCCTTCAACACTGACTTGCCATTTGATCTCTCACCAGAGACAGATTTTCTGCTTTGCTGCTTTTTTGGGCCATGTTAACGTGATTTGAGTCTTGTTTTGCCTCATAGAAAGCAGAATCAAATTCCAGCAATGGCAGCACCTCAGCCTGGTATCATTGCATTGATTTATTCCTCCTGCCCCAAAAGCACAGTTATTGCTTTCTGTAATATCGTCACCGAGCCTTCAGACAAGGGGCCTTGCTCTATTAAGGGATTCTGTGGCTAAAGAAAAGTGAGTAAGAGATGCTGTTACAAGGGAGTTTGGGAAGTGTTGCAGGGCTGTGGCAGAGAGGGAGGTCAGAGAAGAGGAGGTGGGACAGAACTGAAAAAGGACCAAGACCACAGGAACTGCTGGGAGATGCATGGCCACCAGATAAAGTTACCTGGGACTGGGAACTCCAGGGAATTCCCACCCCTGTGCTCCCTGAGAGATGCATTCCTTGACCTTTGAACCAAAGTCCTTCCACTTTCTGCCAGAGCAGCCCTGGACAGACAAAAACCTCATCCCTGTGTCCCCCAGGTTCCTGTCCCTGCTGTGTCCACGCTGGCCTGGCCGCCAGGACAGGTGGGTTGCTCTCCCTGGAAATCAGTGGGAGCATCCCTGCCCATGGTCCTTGGAATGCCAAGGCTGGGCTGCTGGCCTTGGTGCATGAATCTCCTCGGGGGGTGGAAAACCAGAGGGGAAAGGAGAGCACTGAAACTCCTGACCCAAGATTTTGGGACCCCTGAGGCCAAGAGGCAGCCTGATCTGTCAATCCTGCTCTGAGTAATGATTGCAAAACTTTTTTTCATGTAGCCTCTCCAATGCTTACTTCCAGAGGAGGAAGAAGTCCAAGGAAAAGGCAGAGCCTTCAGGAAGACACCTTGGATTGTCCCCCCTCCATTAATAACTCCCATGTTGATGGTTCATAACCTGACCTGGGACAAACATGGTGATCCAAGGACGCAGAAAAGCAGCGTATTATTGCAATATACCCAAACACCTGGAGTTCAGGTCCATCCCAGCCTCCATGGCATTGCTTTCCTTCCTGAGGAATGTGAAGAAAAACAGTGAAGACAATCCCCTTATATGGACTGGGCCTTTGTCTCCTCTAAGGACAACACCCAGGTCTCTGCAGGTGCAGAGGAGATCAGCTGTGCCTTTCTTCTCCAAGGATTTCCCAATTTTTTTTCCAGAGACTGATTGTGTCCATTGCCCTGGGAATAAACATGTCAAGAGTTTTTGTGCTTGGAGCCCCACAGGTCCCACTCTGGGATGTGGCATGGTCTTCTTTGTACCCTCAGATCCCAGTTAATCCATCAGGAGAAAGATGTGGGAAGCAGAAACCCTGGAGAGGGCATGGGAAGGATTAAAGCAGCCAAGAGAATTCTGATTTATCAAGCTGCTGTGCTGTCCACTCTTCATAGAATCACAGAATCATGGAGTCATGGAATGGTTTGGGTAGGAAGGGACATTAAAACCCACCCAGTGCCACTCCTGCCATGGGCACGGACACCTTCCACTGTGCCAGGCTGCTCCAAGCCTCACCCAGCCTGGCCTTGGGCACTGCCAGGGATCCAGGGGCAGCCACAGCTTCACTTGGCAACCTCGTCCAGTTCTTCTTGGAGGTCTCTGGATCTTCAGCCAGCAGTTCTATTACCCCTTTTCTCAGCAATGAAAATATCAGCATTCCCCACACTGGATGTCATCTCTCTCCTGGCCATGAGTGGCAGGAAAATACAGACCAAAGACTTGGAATATTCAGGCAAAGCTCTGGGAAGAACCAGGCATGCCTGGGATCCCACCATGCCATGCCTGGCATATTAAAGGTACACAGGACTCTTCTGAAGTCCCCAATGCCTGGGAAAGCCGTCTGCCTTCTCCCCTTCCTCCTCCTATTGGGAATGCGTTGGAATTTCTTCCAGGCAGCTGCGGTAGAAGGAGGAGAAGTTGCAACCCTCACGTGAGGCACAGAGAGAGAAATTCCAGCCCTGCCAAGGCAGGAGTCAAACCTCGTTAGTGTTATTGCACATTAGAGATGGTCATTATCTAACAGCAAAGGTACTGCACCCAATACAGGGCAATTTATTTTGGACCTCGTTATGATGGATAAAGATTAATTAATCACCATGCTGGAACTTAGTGGTTGCCTAGGGAGCCATGATCATGACCTGATTATCTTTAATATAGGCAAAGAGAGAGCAGTCCCCACCAATTCATGTCTATAACACACTCACACCGTGCTTGAAACAGACTCATTTCCCAAAGCTGGGCAAAATGAGAACTGAAATTAATTTGGAGGGAAATTAGAATAAAAAAAAGTGAATGAAGACACAAAGTTCTTTCATGAGGGATGATTAGGTCAGAATTTCACCCCAAATAAAGATGATTTTACCTGAAAGTCTGCGCTGGTTTAGTGGTCAAAGGAAGGAACTGTTAAAATAAAAATGTCACACGGACAGATTGGAGACAGGAAGAAATTTATGGCATGAAGTGCAGCAAGGAAAGGCAGGAATTAATAAGGAAAACTGAAGATAACAATAATAATAATAATAAATAATCCCTAGCTGGCAGGTTGGTGTGCACTGTGGGATTTCTGAAGGGGTATTTTGGGTTTGCACGGCTAGGTTTTGGGACCGGGGGGTCACAGGGGTGGCTGCTGTGAGGGTCTGCCAAAATCTTCCCCCACGTCCAGCAGAGCCAACTCCAGTGGCTCCAGGACAGCCCCTCCCTGGCCAAGGCCCAGCCCAGCAGGGATGGTTCCACCTGCCTTGGGAGGCTTCCCAAGCTGCAAGTTCCAGGCTGGTGACATCCGTTCACTGGTGACACCAGGACTTGGGGCACACTGGGACAATGAACTCAGACCAGTTTTATGCTAGTTCAATTCCCCAGCCCAGAAAACTTCTATTTATTCTTTCTTTCTTGGAAAAACTGCAAAGGCAGAAGGCCACACTGGGCAATGGGATTTCCTTGTTGGTGCCTTGGAAAGCCAAGCCATGTTTCAGGATGAATGATCTGCTGGTGGTGAGGGGTTCAGGGCAGCTGGGAAGGGTGTGCGGTGATGTGCAGGTCTTGAGCCAGAAGAGCCCACATGCTCATGGCCAGGAGAGCAGGGATGAGGTTCCCTCTCAGTCTATGCCACTGAGGGACTGGCACTGACATGTCCCTCCTTTTGTGCCCTGCTCTGACACCCAGGTGCCCTGAAACAGGATGCACAAGCCTGTCTGGAGCCCTCCAAGAGCTGTGGTTTCATGAACACTGCTCAGACCTGCTCTCTGTGTTTGGGCGGCTGCAATGACAATTCCTAGCCTTCACCTTTCCATGTGTACCAAACTGGTAGCACCCTCTGTCCTGTCAAACAAGGAGCCTCTCCCAGCACTTTGCCAACTCCTTCTCCTGCCCATGGTCCTGTTCAACCACCTGACACAGCACAAAGTCCCTCATCCGGATGATTAATAACTGCTCTGTGCTGAAAGGAAATTTTCCTACTCCCATTCTGCCAGTCCTCAAGTTCCTGACTCAGGAACTCAGGGCCTGTGGTAGAACATGTTCTGTCCCATGTCCCCTACTCAAATGGCTCAGCTCCCTCCCACAGAGGAGCCTTGCTCCTGCACTGTTGGTGTTGTGTAAATGTGCTGGTTTTGCATTGGAGCAACTCTTTCAGTGCACAGACAAGACTGACAAACCTTCAGTCCTCCCTCGGGTGAGAGAAAAGGGCAGAGTGAGAACATGTAGAAGAACAACATGAAGACAACAAAATCAGTCAAGTCCCAGATAGGAGGGATGAGGACATGCCTTAATTTTGGGGCTAAAATCCTCTTGTAAAGCTATAGAGAAAAATGTAATTGATACATCAGACTCTCTTTCCCTGTAGCTCGTTGAAAGTATGAGGAGATTTTTCAAATTATAGATATGAGCAAAGGCCTCCATGCTAAATAAGCAGATGTGAAGTAGCTGTGATCCTATAAGAAGTTTGAACAGTGAGAAGAGTGATAAAGACCCTGTGCCCCCAGGGAGAGAAGAAGACCTCTGTTCCCAGAGATGATCTCAGAGATAGTTAAAGAAAACCTTTGCTCTTGAACAGCTCATCTTTAAAATAGTACCCCATAAGTTGGCATGGCCCATAAACACAGCTCTGGGAAAAGCTGTGAGAGATAGAAGACACTTCACAATTGCAGATTTTTCCAGGCAGCTGCTGTTCGTAGAAGTGAAAAACCACAAGAGAACTGTTTCCTTTTAGAAAAGTCTCCATAAATTGACAAGAGGGACTCCTCTCCCTAAGTGAGCTGAAGAAAGACTATTCTAAAAGTAATAAACTGACTGAATTGTTTCTGTACGTTGTTAGTGCAGAAGAAAAGGTTATGGGGGAGAAGTGTTCTGAAAGTTTTATTCTGATTCTTATTATTCTTTCTTTTAATTACTATTTCTTTATTCCCTTTTAAAGTTTTGAGCCTTCTTTACCTTCCTTCTACTTTCTCACAACAAGAAATGAGTAAGTATATTCTAGCGGGTGCACTGGCATTTGGCCAGCGTTAAACCTGCCTCATTTATTGGTGCATTTACAGAGAAATCTCAAATCAGCGAACAAAAACCACCACAGTAAATAATCCCCAACCCTCAGGTGCTGGGGACTTCCACATGGATCATCATCCTCCTGCCTGGGACGTGAGGAGCAGGTACTTCCTGATGGGTCCAAGCACTGCCTTTCCTTTGGAGTGCCCATGGAATGGGTGTCAGGACACAGACAGGTCCGAGTCCTGGTGAGAAAAGAGCCAGATCCGGGCAGGTGGGTGCTGGCAGGACAAATAGACATGGCAGAATGTTGGAGGATGGTGAGACAAGACCCACACTCTGCAGCAGGGGAGGGGTTCCAGTTACCCAAGGTGGGTTGCAAGCAGAGCTCTGAGCTGCCAAGCCTTGGGTGCAGGAGCGAAGGTGTTTGGTGCCTGGGGAAGGGATGGACATGAAACAATGGCTTGATGCCTTGTCCTCATGGGTTTATCCCTGTGGATTGCTGTGGTGGGAGGAAATGAAGGTCAGACCCCCAGCAGGGTTTAACCCCCTGGGCAAAGCTCTGCCAGGCTGTCCCACTGTCCCACCAAACCCAGCCTGGCCCTAGTGCAGGGGAACAATATCTGGGAGGGAATTTCCTGGGAGTTGCAGCAGACAGACTTCTCTGCCAAAACCGGGGGTCTGGGTGGCCTGGACATCTCCAGGCATTCCCCACTAGAGCCCAAACCCTGGTCTCACCACGGGGATGCTCTGCCTCTCTCCCCTCCCAGTAGTGAGCAGAAGAAACTGTACCGGGAGCACTGCCCAGCTCTGGGAAGGGCAAGGAGGGAGAAAATATTGGCATGAACCAGTGGGAGCAAGGTGGGAACCATGTGAAAATCTTCCCAGCCTGTTTTGTGTCGATTTCTTCTCTCTCTCTCAGGGTTCCTGATGGTCAGGGTGACCCCAAGAGAGATCCAAAAAGAGTCTTTGCTTCCCTAGCCCGAATGCAGTTAAATGAGGAGTCTTGGAATGCTTCCAGTTGTGCTTTCAAGGTTGTTTATTTCTTCTTATCTATAATACTTTCTCTCTGACCTGCCGAGCTCTGGTTAGCAAGGAGGCCATAACATTCTGTGTGCCCTTTCGGGCGGTGTTTACCTTTGATATCAAAAGTTATGTATACTACGTTTACAATTTATTACCAATACCTAAAATTTATGTTGGACAGTGTGTCCCTACCTTAAACCAACAGAAAAGTTTCACTATCACAGCAAGATGTGGAGGACAAGAAGAACAAGAAGGTCAGGACATGCCCAAATCCCTCCATCTTGTCCCCTGAACCTCTTGTCTTAAAAAACCCAAATTTCTATTTTTCCACCCTGTGTTAGCTCAAATATCACACTACTAAAATCCTTGTGACTTGTAATTCCTCATCCAGAGCTGACAGCTTTCCACGGGCTCAAATCAAAGCCACAGCTGTTTCCGACCTCCTGCCAGGGTCTCTGAGACCCCTGCCAGGGGCTTGAGCCATCCAGGGCAGCCAGAGGAATGTCCTGGACCCCGACAGTTTTGTACTTCACACACTGAACCCTGTCAAAGTCTTAGTCACCTCAAAGGTGGGAATGCTTCCCAAAGGACCATAGTGGGAAGTGGAATGGAGCACAGTAATGCTCCAAGAGGAGTGTTCTGATCCTCCCTAGAGATTCAGTGGAACTGGGGTTCCTGCTGGGAAGGGTTTCCAAGCACTTTCAGCAGGAACTCCTGTGAGTTCACACACCCAGCCCTGAGCTTGCCCTGCACACACTGACCTTTGCGTGCTCCACAATCACCAGCCTCAGGATGTTTCAAGGAAAACAGAGCTTCAATCCTTCCCTTCCCTTCCCTTCCCTTCCCTTCCCTTCCCTTCCCTTCCCTTCCCTTCCCTTCCCTTCCCTTCCCTTCCCTTCCCTTCCCTTCCCTTCCCTTCCCTTCCCTTCCCTTCCCTTCCCTTCCCTTCCCTTCCCTTCCCTTCCCTTCCCTTCCCTTCCCTTCCCTTCCCTTCCCTTCCCTTCCCTTCCCTTCCCTTCCCTTCCCTTCCCTTCCCTTCCCTTCCCTTCCCTTCCCTTCCCTTCCCTTCCCTTCCCTTCCCTTCCCTTCCCTTCCCTTCCCTTCCCTTCCCTTCCCTTCCCTTCCCTTCCCTTCCCTTCCCTTCCCTTCCCTTCCCTTCCCTTCCCTTCCCTTCCCTTCCCTTCCCTTCCCTTCCCTTCCCTTCCCTTCCCTTCCCTTCCCTTCCCTTCCCTTCCCTTCCCTTCCCTTCCCTTCCCTTCCCTTCCCTTCCCTTCCCTTCCCTTCCCTTCCCTTCCCTTCCCTTCCCTTCCCTTCCCTCCCCTCCCCTCCCCTCCCCTCCCCTCCCCTCCCCTCCCCTCCCCTCCCCTCCCCTCCCCTCCCCTCCCCTCCCCTCCCCTCCCCTCCCCTCCCCTCCCCTCCCCTCCCCTCCCCTCCCCTCCCCTCCCCTCCCCTCCCCTCCCCTCCCCTCCCCTCCCCTTCCCTTCCCTTCCCTTCCCTTCCCTTCCCACTGCAGCCTGGCCACAGGACACAGAGCACTCACTCCGAGCCAAGGTATCCCAGAAAAGGCAGGAAGGCACAGGCAGGAGTCAGGCTGGAGCATGGAGAGCTGCAAAAGACTTGGGCTGAGCCTATTCCTGGCTCCTCCTGGGGTTCCAGTGGGGAAGGGGCAAGAGCTGTACCCAAGAAGTTTTCCCCACTGGCAAATTTTGCTGAGCAGAGCTGGTGGAAGCTGCTGTCAAGTCCAGGGAGAGACACGGGAGTTCCTGGGAGGGAGGGGACTCCTGGGGCAGCCTGAACCCAGCAGTCACACTCCTGGTGGCTGATGCATCCCAGCACAGGACCGGATGCCCTGGTCTCACGGCAAAGGGCTTCCTGTCTAGTCCAGACCAGTTCACTTCCAGACGTGGAAGTCTGAAATGACACAGAGAAGTTGAATCTCAGCACTGGTTGAGACCAATCCCAAAGATTCTGAAACCACTGCGAGCTGCCAGGCTCCCTCAGCAGCTGTGGATCAGAGCCACTGTCCCCACAGAGCCTGCTCAGGCTGGGGCTGCTCTGGCAGCTCTGCCTCATCAGCCACTGACAGGTGCTGGGATTGCCAATACAGTGGGAATGGGGATAGCAAACATCAGAGGTGTGGAATATTCCAAGGGGGAAGCTGGAGAGGCAGCACCCAGAACTGCCTGGGAGGTGGCAGGGCTGGGTCCTGGCAGAGGGAGGACAGACCCAAGGGAATAACACCACCATTTCCAGGGCTCAGGGTATGCCTGCCTCCTCCAGGCTACTCTTGCCTGAGGTTCATCATGGGAGAAAGGGAAAACACCACATGGAGCAAAGTCCACTTAACAGTTGGCAGTCTAAGAATTGATGTCATGTAAGTGATACAGAACCCCCTATTTAGGGATGCAATGAAAACTGTCACACAAAAACTTCCTATATGTGTCCTCTCCTCTGGTGCCATGCTCACCTCCACAGTGTCCCTGTGGGGCTCTGGGGACTCAGACATGGCCTGGAGTGCACAGGTCCCTTAGTCAGAGAGGGGTGGGGGAGTCACACAGAGAGAGGGGAGAGTCAGAGAGGGGTAGGAGGGAATCACAAAGAGATGGGAGAGTCAGAGATGAGGGGGAGTCACAGAGAGCTGGGAGACCAGTGTCCTCAGTCCTTTGCTGGGAAGAGTGTAACGTTCAGGGTGGGATTTCTTATGTCTCTCTTTGGAATGCCCTGCAGCATTGCAGCCCCTGGGTGGGCAAGGGTAGGTTGGTGTCTTGGTTTGAAAAGACGGGTGTCTGCTAAGCAAGGGAGGGGCATTCCTTGAAACTGAAAATATAAATCCACTCCCTCTGAATTATTATAATTTTGAAATTAAGGGGCTCTCGGGCAAAGATATGTATGGGAGTAGGAATAACAGTTCTTTACCAGGAAAATTAAAAAGAAATACAAATGCAATAGTATAAAAAGAAAAAGCTGAAGAGTCAGAATCCAACCTGACACCCTGTGGGCCAGGGTGATGGCAGCAGTCCCATCCCATGGTGGCTCAGCCCTCCTGCAGTGCCAGCTGTGCTTCTGCTGGAGCAGGATCCTGCACAAGGCGGGAGTTTTCCTCTGGAGCTCCAGGGCTGGGGGGGATGGGCCTGGGCTCCTCTGGGAATGCAGTGGGGAAGAAAGCTGCTCCTCTGGGAATGCAGTGGGAAGAAAGCTGCTCCTCTGGGAATGCAGTGGGAAGAAAGCTGCTCCTCTGGGAATGCAGTGGGGAAGAAAGCTGCTCCTCTGGGAATGCAGTGGGGAAGAAAGCTGCTCCTCTGGGAATGCAGTGGGAAGAAAGCTGCTCCTCTGGGAATGCAGTGGGAAGAAAGCTGCTCCTCTGGGAATGCAGTGGGGAAGAAAGCTGCTCCTCTGGGAATGCAGTGGGAAGAAAGCTGCTCCTCTGGGAATGCAGGGGGCAAAGGCTGCTGTGCTGTTCCCAGGTCAGATTGTATCCAGGTAGGAATGCTCGGCTCCTCCCTGGGCAGAGCATCTCCCCATGGATGATGGAATTTTCTCAGCCCTGCAGGGACACTCAGTGGCCACGAACAGCAGAGATCTCCTTGAGGGAGGATTGGTTGTGGGAGAGATAAAGAAAACTGCCCCACCTGGTTTTACCAGATGGCCCCATGAAGAGAACTGTCCCACTTCTAACAGATAGTGAGAGAATACATGCCCCCGGCCACATCTTGCATTTGCAACCTAAGACAGATTGATTTAAATCTACACAGGCACTTCACCTATCACATTCCATCCTGGGCTGCAGACATCTCCCTGGTCAGGAGCTGGGCTGTGAGGGGATCAGACTAATCAGCAGCTGAGACCCAGGAGTTTTGAACTCCATATATAAGAAGGCTCTCAACAATAAAACATGCTGCTGCCGTGTTTGAGGTGTGTGTATTATCCTGCTCTCCAAGCACTGACCCCACGGAACACGTGGAGGCTTACCTAATAAGTGGCAACCCCAACATGATACAATTCAGCCAGACCCCGTGGGTACAATGGCAGAAGACAGGCTGGTGTGCGAGCAGAGCCACTGGAGAGACCAGCCGTAAAATAAAAACTAATCAAAAGGCATGTGTGGGAGCTGCCAAACCTGCAGAAATCTGGAAATAACCAGAGGCATGCATGAAGAGCTGCCCAAATTATACAGCAAGCAGAGCTGTTTTGTGGCAGAAAGCTGATAAAAAAATACAGTTTTCCTTTGTATATACCTCTTTTAAATAGAAGAAAAACTCCACTGGAAAACATGGGAGGACCTGTCTCTGTGGAGAATCATTCCGTAATTCAGGTATGGACCTATTTTCTAAAGGAATGGGACACAGATTATGAACAAGAGACTTTATTAGATTTGATAATATGGACTAAAAATTGAGGATTGGAACCTACCAAAGAGAATACATTAAATATACATATATGAACACAGACTGGTAAATATATAATGGATGCAGCTTACAAAGGTGAGAAAAGTGCAGTGAAAATCCTAAGACCTTGGAAACTGATATTGAATTATTAATACAGACAAAAATTGAAATGAGTGATGAGGACTGGGTTCTAGGAAAAGCAGCCATGCCATGCCATGTGGTATTTAACAGGTGCCACATGAAAGATTACATAACAGACCAGAATTGTGGCGGGGCCTGGAAGGACAGCAGAATCCCAGTGGAAGGTGAGAGCCCCTGCAGAGATAAAGTGGTGAGGGTCCAGCAGGCGGAGAGAGTCTGTGTGCTGCCTGTGCAGCTGCCAGAGCCCAGGGGGATGGCATGCTGGACTGTGCAACTCAGCCAGGAGTGGAGGCAAGCACAGCCACGGCGCCCACTCCAGGCTGAGTTGTCACCCAGCCACCCGGGGGTATCATCCTGGCTTGAGCTGCACCACCGTGGTGGCTGAGCACCCTGGGACCATCCTGCAGTGTCACGCAGTCTCCGGGGCCACATGAGGCTGCTGTGCTGGGTTGGACCATGCTGCTTTTTTGGGCAAGCACATGGTGCTGTCCCACTCCACAGGACCAGACCACACGACGACCACTCAGTGCCACCCTGCACCACTATGTTGGCACCCCCTACTACCACATGCATGCCAGGTCCGCCTCCTCCAGAGACCGAGTGGGCCAGCCCCAAAACTGCACCTCCGTGGAGCATGGCCATGCTTCAGTGGCGTGGCAGAAGCTGTCAAAGCCACCACCTTCATGAGAGTGTTGGGGGAGGATGAATAGCTGGGCAAGCACCAGACGCTCATGTCACCAGATGGTTAAATGCAGGTTGGCAGAATGAAGAGGCACGAGGGGTTTTCATTTGGAGTTCCAGTGGTGGTTTATTGGCCAACACACTGAAGGGGTCCAGGGACAGAAGATCCAATAAAAAAGGAGGATCCAGGATTTTATATGGGACAAGGGGAGGCGGAGCATTGGATCTGAGGGACAATGGGTAGAGGAACCGGGGTGGTACAAAGGTGGGGTTGCGAGGGAACAACCAACAGGGATTCAGGGGAGGAGCAGTAAGGAATGGGTTCCAATGAGGTAGATGTGAGTAAGGCACATCCTGGAACTAGGGAGAACAGGGATGATGTAACTGGGACTGTGGGAGAACATTTCTATGTGTCGCCCTGTCTTAAAGATGAGTGTCTTCCCAGGGCATCCCAGTTTCCGCATCCCCTGTGTTGTTCTGGGATGCAGCACTGCATCTCTAGTGGGCATGGTTCCACCCCATCCAGCCCCCAATGGCCACGCCTATTTGCTGTTGCTGCAGGGGCATGGGCCCCGGTGAGACTGCACTATAGGTGCCTGGATACCGAGCCTACGTCACTCCCGAAAATACACCACAAACAGCAAGCCCTACCACAACTGTGCCGAGTCCCCATCCCAGCCCTGACCCTGCCACAGCCTCTCCAAGCCTTTCTACATCCAAAGTTTCCCAGGGCTGTGGGAGGAGGACCAAATGATACCAACAAAGGCAGTGTTGAGTTCTTACCCCACATACCTCAGCAAATCCTCACAGCTGCCCCACCTGCTACTGCTTTTACTCTACCAAGGTTCTTGTGTCCTACAAACCCTAACAAACCAATGCTGAGTAAAAGAAAGGATCGGGCTAGTTGTTCTGGCTTGTAAGATAAGCATGTATTCTATTTGCCATCTGTTGTTGGTGGGGCAGTTTTCTTATCTCTCCCAAGAACAATGTCTCCCTCCGGGGAGATATCTTCTGTTAAAGGGCCATTGAATGACTCACTGCATGACTGGTAAAGTTACATCATCCATTGTGAGATGCTCCACCCAGAGGGAGGAGCCAAGCACCCCTACCTGCATAAAATCAGCATTTTTTTGGCACATCAGAGCAGCCTCTTCACTGGATTCCCAGAGGAGCATCTTCTTCCCCACTGGATCCCCAGAGGAAGACCAGGCCCATCTACTCCATCACCAGACCTTCAGAGAAAACTCCACCCTTCTACAGATCATCACTTCAGCAGCATTTCATCTGCCACTGCAGGAGGAGCAGCCACCATTTAACTGGACTATTACCAACACCCTGACTCCTCGGGGTGTCAGGTTTCTGACTCTATCACTAGTTTTGTTTGTACTAATTACTTTTTTTATTTAGTTTTTTTTTTCCTAGTAAAGAACTGTTATTCCCATTCTGAGATCTTTGCCTAAGAGCCTTTTAATTTTGAAATTGTGGTAATTCGGAGGGAGGAGGTTTGCCTTTTCCATTTCACGTGAGGCTCTTGCCTTCCTTCACTCTCCTGTCTTTTCAAACTAAGACACCAGTTTAACAGCCCCTTCCTCAAAAGAGAAGACCACAGCATTTTCATGTGCTGGGGTTGAAACTGATTCATGTGCCATGTCTTTGTTAAGTAATTCTATTGCAGTCACTATAGAAGTGTTGAGTCAATATTTCAAATATGGGCTACTGTTTACAGAATATGGGTTAAGATTTGGGGTAGAGTACTTATTGGTTTTGCTTTTGTGCACTCTGCAAACATATTTACTCCAACGACCTGAAAGTCTTTTCTCCTCTTCCAAAAATCTCACAGTTTTGGTTATAGGATTTCAATATCTAAAATAAATACTTTAGGTTCCTTCCATCCTCAAGAGACAACTTCATAAGTGTCCTTAGATGTCAAAGTGATTCACTCTTGTTATCTCTGTTCTATAGTACTACAGACTATCTGTGTGTATAGTTTTAAATTGGTTTGTCTGTAACAGGAGGGTGAATGGTGCTTTCAAGAGATTTATTTATGTGTGTACATAGTTATAGTTGTTCATAGGTTCTTTATAGCATCATTGGTTGTTTAGCTGAAGGTAAATAGCAGAACCACCTATTCTATAAAAATCTATTTTAATTATATGATAGGGAAGCCTGCCCAGTCTGCATCTCAGGTTTAGCCAAGCTGTGGCCTCTACTGGCAGGAGAGATGTTCCATCATGCCAGGTCATAGCCCTGGCCAGGCTATGGCTTTGACTGGCAGGGAAAGTTTTCAAAACCAGGTGTTTCTGTGCAAAAAAAAAAAAAAAAAATGAAAGCAAGTCACATTGACTAGCTAATTTGGCTTAGCAAAATTTGAACCCTTTTCCTTTGAGATAAACGTGGAGGCTTTGTCCAGAAGAAGCTCCCCAAGTCCTCACTGTGAGAAAGAAGCCCTTCAGTGATGGCAGATCCTGAGTGATGGTGAAGCATATACTGCTGCCACCTCCCTGACCCACAGGCGGCCAGGGCGTGTTCGGTCCCTGTCAGTGTTGTGTATTACTGCATTTTTATTTTTATATATTCCTTTATTTTTTTCAGTTTTTCCTAATAAAGAACTTTTATTCCTACTCCCATATCTTTGCCTGAGTCCCTTAATTCCAAAATTATAATAATTCAGAGGGAGGGGGTTTGAATTTTTCATTTCAAGAGAGGCTCCTGCTTTCCTTAGCAGACACCTGGCTTTTCAAGACATGCAGACATCTCCCTGGTCAGGAGCTGGGCTGGGAGGGGTCAGACCAATCAGCAGTTGAGACCCAGCAGTTTTGAACTCTCTGTATAAGAAGGCTCCCAACAATAAAACACGCTGCTGTCACATGGTGTGTGTGTTGTCCCTGTGTCCGACCACCGACCCCACGGAACATGTAGAACCTCGTGTAATAACACCCCACGGTTATTCTTTTATGCTCCCTCTTCCTAACTCCTGGATAGAATTTGGAAGCTTCACAGGAGCCTCCCATAGCCCAAAGGGCTCCTTTCATCCTACACAACAGCCTGGGTTTGTTCCTCCATCACCATCACAGGGTTTGTCCCAGCAGCAGCAGCAGCTCCTTGATTGCCCTGGGCTGCTGTTGGCACCTACTGAAAGCAGCTCAGGCCAGCCCAGACCGATCCCGACACTCTAGGTCAATAAAGACCCTTGGCTTCCAGCTGGGAATGACAAAAGTGGTGTTTTCTGGGTGGCACTGCCACCACGATCAGGGGTACACACACACACACACACACACACACCCTTATCCCAGCCTGGCTGCTCAGTTCATGGCACAGGTGGTACTTTTGCACAAGGTTATGCACAGGGCCTGTTTCCTGGCACTGCTGGTGCTGTGGAACCCTTGGGCTTCTCTGCAGGCATGGCATGTGTGTGACCAGCACCAGAGAGGGACAGGGAGCTGCTCAGCCCCTTCTCCTCACCAGGGATCCGCCTTCTCCTGGCTGTGCACCAGAGCTGAGCACAAAGGGGCAGCTGTGAACTGGGAGCCTTCCCCTGTCTTCTCCACACTTCTCATTCAGAAATTACCCATAAATCATGGAATTATAGGATGGTTTGGGTTGGAAAGGCCCTTAAAGCCCATCTTGCTCCCCTCCCCTGCCCTGGACAGGGACACTTCCCACAAGACCAGGTTGCTCCAAACCTCATCCAGCCTAAAACAATCTTGGTTTGCTGCTCAAATTTTGCTCACTTTAAACCCAAGCTCCTCATCCTCCAGCTCATTTTCACCCCTCCCTGAAGACCTTTCTCCTCCCAGCAGCACATATAAAAGGCTGCCTGATAAAAGCAAGTGCCTTGTGTCCTGAATAATCCTCTCCAACAAAACCCCACCTGTGTGCAACTCCTGCTGGAAAGAGCTCTCATCTTCCTCTTCAAACCAGGGCAGAGCTTCACCCAGGACATGGAGTGAAGTTAATTTCCTGTCAGTGTGTGAATCCCAGAGCCATCCCAGTCATTGGGATGTCCTCCCATGGAGTCATTGGAGGTCCAGGGGTCTCAGGGGTGCTCTGGGTAAGGTTAGTGAAGGGAGGCTCCTGCTCTTCTCCTGCATTTCCAGAGGTGCAGTTTTGTCTGCACAGCTGCTTCTTGGGCTGCTCGGGGCCTTTTCCACAATGCTGGTGACAAACAGAGCTGGGAGTGTCACCCTGTTCTTTTGATAGTTTTAAAGTTCTTCTAAAAGTTTTCTAAGCCTTCTGATGTTTACATATTTCTACTGAATCTTCTCACACTGTTCATGTAAATAATGATAGTTTTGCATTCTTCTTTGTGGGTGGAGCGAATTGATGGACTGTTGGTTTGACCAGTGTGGTTGGAGAGGTGACAATTTCGCCCTCCAATTCACTGTCACTTTTGAAATTCTATCTATAGTGGAGTCAGAAAATAAAATATCTTTTTTGGTTCTTTTCTTCCCTGTTTTACATCTGGCATCCATGTGTGAGTTATTTCGTGTCGCAGTGTCACATGGCAGCAGCCCTGGGGACTGGGGAGGGACATGAGGGGGATCCCACCTGTGTCCTTGTGTCCTGCCACCCTCTGCCTGGCCAAGAGGAGCCAGGCTGGGGTTGCCCAGCTTTGCCAGCCCATCCTGACCCATGAGGTGCAGCCAGAGGGGAGATGGGGCCCAGCACAGCCAAGCTAAGGGCCAACAATTCAATTTCTCCATTTTTCACTTCACCCAATGCTGGGGAGCCCTGGAGCTGTCAGTTCTTGGCAGATGTCCTCGTGGGGGGATGTCCCAAGGACTGGGGTGGCTCAGGGATTGCCACACTGACATGGAGTTCACTTTTCAGCATGGGGATGCTGAAGGAAGGCTGTGGGAGTGCCACACTCCTTGATTCACCTCCTTCTACCTCCCCTTCGTGGGGACCAAGCCCATCATTGCCCTGAACAGGGAACATTCCCAGCTCCACTCCAGGAATGCCATCAGGGAACAGAGACAGTGTCGGTGGCTTCGAGAGGAGCCCGTGTGCTGCTCATTCCCTGCTTGCAGTGAATGCAGAGCTCCCTCATCAACTCCCACTGCTCCAAACACTTCACTTAGGTCTCTGACAACATTAAGCTGTCCAAAAATAATGAGATTTTAAAAATTAATAAACTCAGGTGCTGTTTATTTGCCTTTTTTCTTTTTCTTTTTTTTTTTGCTGTTAGGAATTGTGTTTCCAGCTTTTGTCTGCAGTCAGGAGCTTGGCTCTGATATGATTTTCATTCAGGATTGAGTGTCCCATGTAATTCCCAGCTCTTGCAGCTGGGGCTGTCAGAGAAGAAGCTGTCAGCTCTCTGAGGGCTGAACCATCAGAGCTGCCAACCCTGGGCAGCCTTCTCCAGCTGGGAAAGGAGGGCTGGGGCTGGGGCTGGGGACAGGGATGGGAATGGGGATGCTCCTGAGAAATCTGAGGACTTGGAAATGAATTAATCCCTTCACCTGCAAATGCTTCACCTCTGGGTTTGGTGATCCTGCCCGTGGCATGGGGAGATTTTGCTCCTCAGCAAATCCCAGGATAGAACTCCCCACCATGGGATGGGTCAGAGCATTCCTGCACCCACAGGCTGAGCAGGGTTTGAGGCTCTTGTGGGGAGGTCAGGAGGAGCTGCCTGGTCCCACCTGCCTGGTCCCACCTGGCCACAGGTGTCCTTGCAGAGAGGGAAGTGACTCCTCTGCCTGTGATGGCAAAGCCAACATCTGCTGGGTTTGGCTGTGGTGTGGGGCAGGGTAATGCCTGGGAACACCCAAACAATCCCACACCATGGAATGCTTTGGGTGGAAAGGAACCCTACAGCTCATCCAGCCCACCCCTGCCATGGCCAGTGGCACCTTCCAATACCCCAGACTGCTCCATCCAGCCTGGCCTTGGACACTTCCAGGGATGGGGCAATACCCAGCGCTTGATGAATTTCAGCAGATTGAAACATTCGCCCAGCGAATAACACCAAATTCTCACTTGTCCTTTGCCCTTTATCCACTGAGAGTTCACTTCCTCACCTTGCTAGTAATGCTGCTGGGAACCCTCTATTTCCCCAGAGGAGCAGAGCAGCACTGGCTCCAGAGCTGTCCTCTTTGTCCTTATGCCACTGCTGTGTCCAAGTCTGATCTCTTTCCCAGTGCATCACCCCAAGCGATGGGATTCGGTCCTGTGCTTCTCCTTCAGCCCCCATCAGACAGATACGATGAGAAGCTCCGCAGGAGAAATGATTTTTTTTTTTTTCCTGAAAGATCAGGAAAAGGAGATGAACAGGTTGCTCAGAGCTGCTCCCGGATCCCTGGAAGTGCCCAAGGACAATTGGATGAGGCTTGGAGTCACCTGGGACAGTGGAAGGTGTCCCTGCCCATGGCCAAGGTGGCACTGGATGGGCTTTAAGGTCCCTTCCCATCCAAATCATCCTGGGATTCTCTGAAGTCCCAACATCCTTCATCAATAAATATGTGTGTGCTGACCCCTCCCAGAGTCCAGTTCTCTTTGTACTCCACAAACAAGCAGGCCTGGGAGAGAAGAGAGGCTCTGGCTGTCCCTGGAGATCCCTGCTTTCCCCAGGACTGACCAGCCAGGTTTCAGGGCTCCTGTCCAGCCCAGGACTCCGCAGCCATGCGGGAGCTGCTCTGACTCATCCCGGCCTGGATCAGCTCCAGGAAATCTCCGCAGTCCCCAGAGCAGAGACCTTAAAGAAAAGGATCTTTGGTAAATGTCAACATTTGTGCACATATTTGTTTCCTGTTTTGTATCCCTGACAAACTGCACAGCCAGGCTTTGATGGTGCTTTGATGGATTAAAGTCAGTTTTATTCCTCTTTTGCTTTGCCTTGCTGTCAGAATGGATAATGCAGATTCCCACATGGCAGCACGTCCCCCTGGGGGAAGAAAGCCCCGACAGCAGCCTGGCTGAATTCCAAGGCTCCTGCCAGGCCTCTGCAAGGCAGGCAGTTCTCCAGAGCCCGGCACTTGGACTTGGGACTCGTGGCTGGAAGAGCAGGAATTATAAACTCCCTGAACCTTGCTCCTTTTGCTTGGGGGTGAGTCCTGGGCAGCCCCTCCCCACTGACAGACACCTACAGGGTGGCACCTAAACCAGGTGTGAGTGCAGGGGTGAAGCCCAGCAGGGCAGGGAGCAGGCAGAGTTCCTCACTGTCAGAGGAAGGGACAGATAAAGGTTTTTCTCATCAGTGCTGAGCATAAAAAACTTTGCAATTTATAGCACGGCTCAGTTCACAGTCTGAGAGACCCCAGAGGGACCTGTGTATGTAATACAGAAATACATCAATCCACACCTTAAATCTGATTATGTATGAACACAGAGTCACAGAATAATTAAGGCTGGAAAAGCCCTGTAAGTTCTTTGAGCCCAGCACTGCCAGGTTCCACGAAATCTAGCGAGCCACGGCCCCCAGTGCATATCCACACTTCCAGGGATGGGCATTCCAAACTCTCCTGGGGCTCCAGCCCCTTCCCAGCTCCCTCAGCTGCTCCTCATCACCCTCCATCCTCATTTTTTATCCCCAGTATTTATTATACAGAAAATAATTCTGTTCAAGGAAAAAATTAATTCATTGGAGGGAGAAAAACATTTCCCCACACATTCTAATTTTGCAGCTGATCAAGAAAAGGAGGAGAGACCTTGTCCAGCACAGCCACTCTGAGTCCCTGGTGAGCCCAGTCTGTGGGGCAAGAGCTGCCCGTCCCACACACAGTTTGCTGGGTAGGTCTCAGCTGGGGAAAAAAAATTAGTATTCAGTGAACTGGATTTTGACCTGATAGGGCTGATTTGCCTCTCCTTGCTGGCATTTCACCCTGCTCATCACAGACCTGCATGACCCCTCCCTATTCCTGTTCCTAAATTCAGAATTCCCTGAAATGCTGGCTGACTTTTAGGTGTAGAAACTGAGGAGACACCATAGGGGTGCACTGGCACAGGCAAGGGCAAACAATTTGTGCTTATTATTTAGCTAGGGCATTTTCTTGGGATTGTTTTGGGGCCAGCAGCTTTTTTTTTTAAATAATTGTTGTTGTTGTTGTTGTTGTTGTTGTTGTTGTTGTTGTTGTTGTTGTTGTTCCCATCTGCAGTTTCTTGGCCAGTCATTTTTCATTGTCTTCTATTTATTTAGTGAAGGGGGTTTTGGTGCAGCCTGGGAATAATGGCCTTGCTCTCTTGGGCTGGGAGAGCAAAGTGCTGCAGAACCTGTGTTCAAAAAATGGACCAGACCCTGTGAGGGGAGGCTTCAGCCAGCCCCGAACAAACCTTTGTGCCCAAGAAAAGGAGCAGAACCTAAGAGAGGAGGTTTCAGCCAGCCCTGGACAAAGCCTGAGCAGCAGGAGGAGGCAGCTGGTGCTCTCAGTTCAGGTTCTCTCCCGTGCAGGATGGACACAGCTCTGCTCCCCTGAGCTAGGCCACAGGAGGTCTGGAGCTTCCCAGGCACACCTTGGATATCCTGGAGATGCCCCTGAGGCAGTGACCGCAGGACTGGGAAGGCCTGGGAAGCACCTCTGGTTTTTGGGGGAACTGGTAGGTGGGAGCCCATGGGTGGGGGCTCTGAAGGGTAAAGGAGCTCAGGAAAGCTGGCAGGTGTTCCAGGAGAGCTGCCCCAGCAGGAGAATGGTCCCTCCCAGCTTTCAGGAGAGTCAGAGTCCAGTTTGGCTGAAGAGGGAGCTCCTGCCTGAGCTCCAGCACAGGAGGACACTCAGGGGATGGGGCAGGGCTGGGAAAGGTGGGGTACAGAAGCATTGGCCCAGGATGCAGGTGAGGTGCTGGGAAAGCCAAAGCTCTCCTTGAACAGAAGGCTCCAAGAGATGCCAGGCATGACCACGGAAAGGGCAGGGACAACCACAGGAATGGGATGGGTCATGGAGTGACAGGGATGCAGAAAAGGCTCAGTCAATGCCTCCTTTCCATCTGCTGCCATTGACAAGGACTCCCGGGACTCTGGACTTGGAGAGGGGTTTCCAGGAGAACAGCTCTCAGTACCAGAGGGGGATCAAGTCAGGAATCCCTCGAGGAATCCAAACCCACCTTGGTCTGTGGGACAAAGCAGGACATATTTAGGGTGCTCAGCAGCCAGGCACGGTCAGAGCACTCTGTCACTTCTCTGGAAGGTGAAAGAGTTCAGAGGAGACCCCCAAGATCTGCAGTGAGCCTCCTGCCACAGCCAGGTCTGAAGGAGGGGCTGCAGGAGGAGCTGGAACCACAGCCTGCTCAGACCCCCTCTGGAGCAGGATGGGAAGCTGCCAGGGCCTGGAGAACCTGCGCCAGCAGCCTCCAGCTCTGAGCAAACCTCACCTTGCAGAGCCCCTGGGGCGTGGGCAGGGCTGGGAGAGCAGCTGGGAGGGGGCAAAGAGCATCACTGCCCCAGCCTGGTGCTGGTGCCACAGACAGAACCACAGGAAGCCTTCAGTTTGTAGCTCACGTGAGATCTCTGGGTGATGGAAAAGAACCAGCTGGGATTTGTCAGAAACAAATCATTGCAAATCAGCCTTTTTTTTTTTTTTTTTGACAGTTACTGGCCCAGTGGATAAAGAGAAGCAATAGATGTGAAATCTCTTGACTTTAAGGCTGTTAACAGAGCACAAGAGGATGTTCCCTGAGCAAAGCAGGGAAATAGATCCAGATTTCTTGAGAGGATGGGGGTGCAAGAAGGTGAAGGCTGCTCCCAGAGAACTCCTCTAAAGCTCTGTCCAAGTAGGAGGGCCATTCAGACAGGGCTGGCCTGAGCCTGATCCTGTTTTCAGTTCTAATTCCTGGTTTACAGGATGGACTGGGGAGGCTGAGCCCTGTGAAGAATGCCTAGCTGGAATGAAGAGCAGGATTCAAACTAGAGTGGCTTGGATGAAATTCAAATGCTCTAAAAACAGTCACCTAAAAGGGGCTGTGGAGAGGATGGAGCCAAACTCCTCTCAGGGCTGTGTAATGAGGTTTAACAGAGAATGGGCATGAGTTGCAACTGGGAAAACTTCCAGGGAAATATTCTTCACTTTCAGGACTAGAGAGGTGGGGGAAAATCTCATCCCTGGAATTTTTCTGAACCAAAGCTGAGAAGACTGATCCAGGTTTAGAGTCAGCCCTGCTTAGAGCAGAAGAGGGAAGGAGAGACCTCCAAAACCCCTGGCAACCAAAATCTTTCTATTATTCTATGACAGCAGCTCAGCTGGGCATTTGCCAAGCTGGATGGGACTTGGAGCAGCCTGGGACAGTAGAAGTGTCCCTGCCCACGGCAGGAATGGCACTGGTGGGGCTTTAAGGTCCTTTCCAACCCAAACCATTCCAGGACTCACAATTCCATGATTTAGGGCCTGAATAGCTCAGGAGAGAAGCAGCAGCTGTGCAGAAGACAAAGAAACTCCAGAGGAGCTGAGGGAGGAAATCCAGTGTCCTCCAAAAGGGACAATCCCTCAGGTCAAGCAGACTGGCTGCAGGACTTTGTTCCCTTCCCAAGGGATGAGATCCTGGTCCCTGCTCTTTGACCAACCCTCTCCAGCACTTCTAACAGCACCCCTGCTTTGGAAGGCCATAGGTGACTGTGAGTGGATTCCTTATCCCAGCAGGAGATGTTTTCTAGGCCATTGCTCCTGGTTTTCACACTTGTAAAGGTTTTAAGTTGTTTTCTTTATTTGCATGACAAATATCGTACAGTTTTTGGACACACGGAGCTGCAGCCTAAGGTTCCTCTTCTCTCAGGCTGAATGCAGCTGCACAGCAAAGATTCTCTCCCAGAGCCTGCCTCGCCCTGGGATTAAACAAAGACATTTTCAGTAATGCACAGGCATCTGTCAGGTAGATATTTTATTTTTCTCTCCACAGTGCCCAGGACTGTGGAAGGGAAGGGAGAAAAAAGAGAAACCAGAAGAGAGGAGAAAGCAGAAGATTCCTCCCTGGGCAGGACCAAAGGTGCAGCTGGGTTTGGAGATGCTCCCTGGAGCTCAGCAGAAGGGTCAGAGAAGCAGGGGCCCAAGCAGCAGCATGGGCTTTGGGCTGGAGAGCAGGGAAGCAGCCCTGGAGCTGGGATAAGGGGTTCAGGGGAGGTGGGATGTGGGGCTAGGTGCTGTGCTCAGCTGTGGCAGGTCTGGAGGAGCAGCCATGTAGGTCTGAGATTCAGTCAAAGGGAAAACAAAAAGTTTCTAATCAGGAAGAAGCCTGAGAAACTGATGGGAAGAATGTAAATAAGGTTCTGTATCTCTCTTGTTGTTCACATTGTTTATAGTTAGGTTTTGCCACTGTATGTCACTCACTGCACACCAAGAGGTGAGATGTTTTCACTTCAGGACCAATGGAGTTGGTCTGCACAAAACTCTGTATAAAAGAGCGATGTATTTTGAAATAAATCAGAGTTCTATTCTCTTGCCTTCTGACTCGGAGTCTTTTCATTCCTGTCCTGCCTCAACAGCGTCAGAGCCAGACCTCTCCTCCCACGGCTCCACCTTCCACCACCCTACTTCTGTTCTTATTTGCCTGGAGCAGAGGGCAAATAAATTCCTGATGAGCTCTTAGGAAAATTATCCATGTTAGGACTTGGGGCCACTGGTGCTGAGGGACATCCCGCTTTTAGTGTCAGGATTGGACATCAGTGCCTGGGCCTGTGATCCCCTGAGCTGCTGGGGATCTCCCTGACCCCCCTGTTGAGGGCTGACACAAAATGCTCTGACCCTTCCTCGCAACAGGCAAAGAGCCTGACCCCTCCAGGAATCCATCCCTGCCTCCCTGCCTGCTCACACAGCTCCAGGCTGGCTGTTGGAGACTCTCTGCCCTGATTAACAAACCCCTATCAAAGGTTCTGCCTCCTTTTCATCTTTTCATTTGGCTAAAAGGACAATAGCAAACCATCCAAGGCCTCTATCAAACCCTGGCTGATGCTTTATCTCCATTTCCTTCCTCCACTAAACAGAGGGGAGATAAATCCTGGATTTCCACAGCCTCTCCCATATTCTCAGAATTATGAAATGCTTTGGGTGGAAAGAGACCTCAAAGCCCATCCAGTGCCACCCCTGCAATGGCAGGGACACCTCCCACTGTCTCAGGCTGCTCCAAACCCCAATGTCCAGCCTGGCCTTGGGCACTGCCAGGGATCCAGGGGCAGCTGAAACGCGGATGAAAAATTAACTTTACAATTTTAATAACGATTTGTAGGGAATGGGTGTGTTTATTTATAGCGTTGTGGACGCATGTCGGGACTTATTGCCTTTCAATGGACATGCGTACCTTTGAGAAGTTTTGATTCTTTTTTATTACTCTTATTAATTTCTATATGTATAGAATTTTATTATAGGCTAATGCTTATTTATTCTGCTGATTTAATATTATATTTATAGCTAGTTACACTTGTACTTAGTTTTTGTTAGAAATTACAGAAAGAACTCTTGGGTCACTCTGCCCTGTCTGTTTCAAGGTCTGGGGAGTTTTTCTTATCTCTTATCTTTTAGTGTGGAAATTTGCATTCTTTTTCTTTAGCTGGGGTAGTTTTACTAGGGCTGCAGTTACTAGAGTAAACAGCATATTTAGCAAACTCAAAGTGGCACATTTCACCTAAATCTAAATGGATTTCTACCTTGTTAAGTTTTTATTCTGTCTCACAGCCACAGCTGCTCTGGGCACCCTGTGCCAGGGCCTGCCCACCCTCACAGGGAACAATTCCCAATTCCCAATATCCCATCCATCCCGGCCCTCTGGCAGTGGGAAGCCATTCCCTGGGTCCTGTCCCTCCATCCCTTGTCCCCAGTCCCTCTGCAGCTCTCCTGGAGCCCCTTTAGGTGCTGGTGTTCTCCCGAAGGAGCAGAGCTGCAGCACCACTCCCTGCCAGCCTGGCAAGGAGCCGTGTGTGCCATGTCCCCTGCAGGGTCCCCAGGGACAGCTCAGCTGCCCGGGCACGGCGCATTTGCCTCCCAGCTGAGGATTACAGAGGAGGTTTAGAGACATTTTTTGGGAGTTTTTTTAAAGCTTTTGTATTCTGCTCTGATGGTACTTCTCTCCAAGCAGAATGAGCTCCCCCACCCCAAAAAAATAAAGAAAAAAAAAAAGGAAGAAAAGGTCAGGCCAAGCCTGTGCTTGGATGAAATCCCTGGAAGCATTGGGCTCCTTGTGCAGTTCAAATGCTGCATTTGCCTGACTAAGACACAGCCTCTCCTGCTGGGTTTTTGCATGGATTCAGGAGCTCACACTGGATTTCCACCAAGGACAGGTGCCCTGAGTCCCCAGTGCCGGCAGGGAGCATTTCAGTGGGGTGCAGAGCAGGAGCCAGCTGCTCCATGGCTGCTCAGGGCTGGGAGCTGCTCCATTAACATTCCCTGCGCTGTCTGCAGCCGCTCGGGGAGAGCAGGGCATCGTTAAAGGGCCATTCATGGAAATGTTACATTTCCATCTCCTCCAGCGCCAGCAGAGCTCTGCCGGGCACGGCAGCCAGTGCTTGATTAAATGCTCAGCCGTGGTCTGGCAGCCCAGCCTGGGAGTGATCCTGGCCCGGGAGTGATCCTGGCCTGGGAATGATCCTGGCCCAGGAGTGATCCTGGCCCAGCAGCCCAGCCTGGGAATGATCCTGGCCCAGGAGTGATCCTGGCCCAGCAGCTGGGTCCCAGCGTGTCCCAGTCAGTGTGGGATGGGATCAGAGTGGGAGCAGCCTCCTCAGACCAGGCACAGATGGGAAATGGGGGAGCTTGGAAAGGGAGTGTGTGCTTGGAGGGGGAAGTTTGAGGTGATTTTCAGACTCACAGAAGGTTCTGAGTTGGAAGGAGCCCAAAGGACCATCAAGTCCAGCTGTGAATGGCCCGTGTGGGGCTGGAAGACACTGGGGGCTATCAGCACCATGCCCTGACTAGCTGAGCCAACCCCAGCTCACCCATAGACAAAAACTGCAGCTGGGCTCCATCCCTGGTGGGATCAATGCTGTGAGAGGAGTCAGGATGGCAGCCTGAGTGAGCTGGGATGGGCAGGGGGAGCTCTGCAGCTCTGCCTTCCCATCCCATCCCATCCCATCCCATCCCATCCCATCCCATCCCATCCCATCCCATCCCATCCCATCCCATCCCATCCCATCCCATCCCATCCCATCCCATCCCATCCCATCCCATCCCATCCCATCCCAGGCCTTTGTGGGGATGGAGCTGGGACATCCCACGTGCACAGGGTGTCCCAGTAGGGCCTGAGGGGTTGATGAGATCAGGGAGCAGCACAGCATCAGCCCCACGTGGGCTCAGGGAGAGCCTAAACAGCTCAGTGCTGTCACTGCTGTCCAATCCTGCCACTACACATTGGGATGTGACCCTGAGACCTGATGGAATAACTTCCCTATTGCTCAGCGGGGTTTCTCTGTGCATCCCAGCCCTTGGCAAGGATGGAGACAGAGCATTCCACCTGCAGGGTGTCCCAGTGAGGCCCCAGGGGCTGCAAGGATGGAGGAGCATTGGGAGCAGGGCTGTGTCTCCCTTGCTGACTCACAATTATCTGCACCCCACAAGCGTGGCAAAGGGAGGGGGAACATCCCCTACCCTCCCCAGGGCACAGAGGGCTCTGGCCACTGTGACAGCTCCCTGCAGCCCCTCCAGGCTGGCTGCTGGCCCAGTTTCACCTCTTCCAGAAGTGCCTGCTGAAATAGCCATGGACATCAGTGTCCTGGTGGCACCAGGCTCGGGGTGCTGCAAACCAGCCTGGATTCCTCTGGAGATGCTCAGGCCATGCTCATGTTGGTGGGTGCCAGGTGATTTCTCAGCTGTGGTGGCTGCTGCTCAGGGTCACATCAGGGGGACACAGGGGGCACTGCCAGGGAATCTCCCCAGCTATGAAATCAGAGGCCTCAAAGCAAGCAAGCACTGGCAGTGTCAGGAGGCAGCAGAGCTGCAGTTGTTGGTGTTTTCTGCTGGAAAAAAGACACTATGGGAGTTCTTCTGCCCACAGAAAATGTTCCCACCTCCAGGCTCCATCCCAGGGATGCAGGCAATGACACATGGCTGCCTCAAGTCTCTGCTGCTGCAAGAGAAGGAGCTGGATGAGCAGAAAACACCTCCTCTGCTTCCTCCCTGCTGTCATCCCCAAGAGACAATTCCTGCTTGGAAGAGGCAGGGGGGCACTGCTTGGTGCACTGCTGGAGGCACTTGAGTGTGGGGAATGTCCCAGGTAGGATCCAGCAGGAACCAGAGCAGACACAGCGACACTTCAGAGCTTCAGCCTCTCGGGATGGCAGCACCCCAGAGGGGCCATCCCAGAGCTCAGGGCACTCAGGCTGTGCTCACAGCTCTGCCATGGCCCCAGGAGGAGACCCCACAGCCTCTCTGGGCTCTGTCAGGGCTGGCACTGCCCAGGGCAGGAGTTCTGCCTCCTGGGCAGGGGCAGCTCCTGGGCTCAGCCCTGCCCGGGGCTCTGGGGCCATGGCTGGGGCTGGAGCAGAGCCTGGGGCTGCTCTGAGTGCTGCACACAGGGACAGACTGGGGGACACGGGGACAGACAGACTGGGACAGACTGGGACAGACTGGGACAGACAGACTGGGACAGACAGACTGGGACAGACAGACAGACAGGGACAGACAGACACAGGCAGGGACACACAGGGACACCCAGGGGGACACAGGTTCACCCAGGGACAGCCGGGGCTGAGGCCCCTCTCACTGGGCTCTCTCCAGGCTGAGCAGCCCCAGCTCCCTCAGCCTTTCCTGGGCACGGAGATGCTCCGGGCCCTTGCCCAGCTCTGCAGCCTTTAGGCACTGGAAGAGGCTCTGGGGTCTCTCAGAACAGCCCCAGCTCTCCCACCCTGGCTACACAGAGAAGAATAAGCAGACATGTCTAGAATTTCTATGCCTTCCATGCCAGTCCTGCAACCCCTCAGGACAAGGGAACTTTTCTGTTCCAGCTCCTGTAGGAATCAACATGTGTCCAGGCAACCCAGGAGCAAATAAAACCTCGGTGAGCTGAAGGATGGAGATCAGACAGGTGAAGGATATAAGGAGCTTACAGGGTGGCAGAGAGGACCTGTGGGGCCATGGCAGGGTGATGAGCAGGGTGGGCAGGCCCTGCACAGGGTGCCCAGAGCTGTGGCTGCCCCTGGATCCCTGGCAGTGCCCAAGGCCAGGCTGGACAGGGCTGGGAGCAGCCTGGGATGGTGGAAGGTGTCCCTGCCATGGCAGGGGTGGCACTGGATGGCTGTAAGGTCCCTCCCAACCCAAACCAGTCTGGGATTCTGTGATTTTGAGACACTCAGCTCTTGATTCCCCTTGCCCTCCACAGCCAAGCTCTCTCCTCCCTGCCTGGCTGCTCACAAAGCTGGGAGAGGCCTCATTGTGCTTAGAGCAAAAGAGAACCACACCTTACCCAGTGCCCCATTCAGCCTGCAGGAACTGGGAGCTGCAGGACTGGGAGCTGCAGGAACTGGGCACTGCAGGAACTGGGAGCTGCAGAAACTGAGAGCTGGAGGCACTGGGAGCTGCAGGAACTGGGCACTGCAGGAACTGGGCACTGCAGGACTGGGCACTGCAGGAACTGGGCACTGGGAGCTGGAGGCACTGGGAGCTGGAGGCACTGGGAGCTGCAGGAACTGGGCACTGGGAGCTGGAGGCATTGGAAGCTGCAGGAACTGGGAGCTGCAGGAACTGGGAGCTGCAGGAACTGGGAGCTGCAGGACTGGGCACTGCAGGAACTGGGAGCTGCAGGACTGGGCACTGCAGGAACTGGGAGCTGGAGGCACTGGGCACTGGGAGCTGCAGGAACTGGGCACTGGGAGCAGGAGGCACTGGGCACTGGGAGCAGGAGGCACTGGGAGCTGCAGGAACTGGGCACTGGGAGCTGGAGGCACTGGGCCCATAGGATGCTCTTCCCTCCTGTTTGCCCAGCCCAGACACAGGCCATGGGTTGCAGCCCCAGCAGGGCTTGTGAGGAAGGCAGGATTGCTGGGTGCTCCCTGCAGGAGCAGAGCTCTGCGCCGGCTCCATGGCCCCAGAGCAGCAGCAGCAGCAGCAGTGGGCTGGAGGAGGCTGCAGCAGGCAGGGCTGGCTGTGTGATTCGTGCCTGGGGAAGGTTCAGCATGTTAAGCAGGCTCTGGGCGGCCACTCTTACACGTGTCCTTCTTTAGCAGGAACTTGTAATGGGCAGCTGCCTTTGCCTGCTGTGAATTAAGGAAAACAGATGTGACATTTAAAGCTTCTCATGGCACTGTCGTGTGCTACCTAGAGCTGCATTCTTTCAGCAAGAAAGAATTTTTCTATCCAATAAAAATAATGAGCAGGTGACTCTCCTTGCAATTTCTTGACATTTATTTTCAATGTCCTTAACTGCTTCATTCCCCAGAGTGCTGACAGCAGCACTCACCCACTCCAGGCAGGTGTATTCACAAAGATTTCCTTTTGAGCACCAGATATCTCATTGAATGCCTCCAGGAAGTGATCTGAATGGGCCAAACACTCCTGGTTTGTGCCACTGCAAACCTGCAGAGCCACTGGCACATAACTCATGTAGTGAAACCAGAGCTCTGCTGGGGGAAGCTCAGCCCCACATTCTGGGCTGTGCCTAGATTTCCTCAGACTCCTTTCTAACTCAAACTTCATTTTTTCATCATAAAATAGGGTCTGGAGCCCCAGGAGAGGCTGAGGGAGCTGGGAAGGGGCTGGAGCCCCAGGAGAGGCTGAGGGAGCTGGGAAGGGGCTGGAGCCCCAGGAGAGGCTGAGGGAGCTGGGAAGGGGCTGGAGCCCCAGGAGAGGCTGAGGGAGCTGGGAAGGGGCTGGAGCCCCAGGAGAGGCTGAGGGAGCTGGGAAGGGGCTCAGCCTGGAGAAAAGGAGGCTCAGGGGGGACCTTGTGGCTCTGCACAGCTCCTGACAGGAGGGGACAGCCGGGGGGGTCGGGCTCTGCTCCCAGGGAACAGGGACAGGAGGAGAGGGAACAGCTCGGGCTGGGCCAGGGCAGGCTCAGGGTGGATTTTGGGAACATTTCTTCAAGGAAAGGGTGGTCAGGTACTGGCACAGCTGCCCAGGGAGGTTTGCAGTGCCCATCCCTGGAGGTGTCCAAGGAATGCCTGGAGGTGACACTGAGGGCTCTGGGCTGGTGACAGTGTGGGGATTGGGCACAGCTGGGATTCCATGGGCTGAGAGGGCTTTTCCAACCTCAGGGACTCTGGAACTTTAGGAAAATGTCTGTGAGCACCCAAGACACTGAGCCCATCTGGGAGGAAAATGCCAATGCCAGAGACATCTGAGGGATGTATTTGGGAAAATTGCCTTGGTTTTAAAGCCTGGGGTTTCAGCAGCAATTTGATGTGGATTTATAGAATATCACCTTGTAGGTGACCAGCCAGAGAACCTCAGCCTCCATCCTTCTCCTTCTAGTTCCGTGACCAACACCCAACTCAGCCTGGCAGCTGCGTGGCCTCCAGAGCCCTTCCCCACTCTGGTGCCACGGCAGTGTCGGACACGAGTCCCCAGCCACTGCCCGTGTCCCCCTGCTGAGCCCTCTGTGTGCCTGGAACCTTCCTCTTGTCCTTCAAGGGGTCAGGTACCACCCACTGACCTCGGCCTGGGTCATCCTCTCCAGAAACTCCACAGCTCTTCTCAGCAGGGCTGATTCCACCTCTGCCCCCTGAGCTGTGACTGCACACCAGGTCCTGTCCCACCTTCACCGAGAGCTGCCCCGGGCAGGGACAGCTCCTCCCGAGGGGCTGCAGCTTCCATCTCTGCTCTGGGACAGGGACAGCAGCCAGGGCACGGCTGGAGCTGGGCCAGGGCAGCTCAGGCTGGAGATCAGGAAAGGTTCTTCCCCCAGAGGTGCTGGCACTGCCCAGGCTGCCCAGGGAATGGGCACGGCCCCGAGGCTGCCAGAGCTCCAGGAGCCTTTGGGCAGCGCTGCCAGGGATGGACAGGGTGGGGTTGGTGGGGGTCTGGGCAGGGCTGCGGGGCACTGGATTATTCTGTGGGTCCCTCCCAATTTAGGACATTCTGGGATACTCCTTACAGAACTGGTTTTTGTCAAGTCTGGCATTTTCTGGAACATTTCCCTCTATTCAGAAGAGCAGGGTTAACAGAATCACTTTCAGAACCTACTTTTAGGTGCTTGCACAGAGAAAGAAGATGTGCAGATTTTGATGGATAATTCCAGTTTTTTCTTTCCTACTTACCCAGAATACCAAGGTTTTTCTCTGTCTCCTGTGTAAGCCCAGGCAACCTGAGAGTACAAAAAATATTTTTTTAAAAGTCGTCATTTTTGATCAAAATTTTTGATTGAAAGTAATCAGGGTTTTTTTTCATAGATTTTTCCCAATGTCCTTCAATTTTACAGATTTTTTTTCCTTTTACCCTCTTTCCCTCCTTCCTCCCTGCTCCTGAGCCCTGCTAGAGATAAAGCACTTCCCTGTAGGCACAAATACCCACAAATTTAACTCCAAGCTGTTTGAACTATTTGTAGGGCTCCTGTTGACTCTGCTGATGGCAGCAGCCAGGGGCCCTGAGCAGGAAACGAGCAGCCTGTGAGCACCACGCACCAGCTGGGGAGCAGCTTCTGCGGGAGCCTGGGGAGGTCCTGACTCCATCTGGGATGCCGAGGCCAGACCAAAAATCCTCCTGCTTGGAGCCCATCCTGGCTGCTGCTCAGCCCACCCCCCTTGCAGGGAGCTCCTGCCTCCTTCTTGCATCCCAGCAGCCCCCTATTGTAAATGCAGGCGAACCCAATGGGAAGAAATGACAATGTCTGACTCAATTCAGAAGGCTGAATGATTTCTTTATTATAACTATTCTAAAATACATTAATATACTATATAAAAGGAGGATACTCAAACTACATACTACTTTCTCTGACTCCATCATCTCTCTCACACAACTTGTGACCCTCTCTGAGCCCAGCCCCAGGTGGGTTGGATTGGCCATCAGGCTCAAACAATCCTCACCAGAATCCAACCAAGCAATCACTCCAGGTAAACAATTCTCCAAACACATTCCACATGGGAAAAACAAGGAGCAAAAATAGAAATTGTTTTCTCTTTCATTTCTCTCTGTGCACCTCTATGAAAAATCCTGAGAGGGAGAGAATTGTGCTGCCACAGCCCCCCAAGGGCAGGAGATGGGGACTGGGCCTGTGTTTGCAAATTTGGTTCAGTTAATATTGGGTTAATTAGCTTGCAACACAAATAATCAGGTGTTTTTCTGTCATTTTGTGGGTTTTCAATGAATTCCCAGTGGCACAGTTTGCCCACAACTCTGTGAAGTCCCGGGAGGCACCTGGGGTGGTGCAATCAGTGCCCTCCTGCCCTGCCCAGTGCCCACCCATGGCACACACACCCCTGATATTTTCTCTGTCCCTTGACTTCTCTTTTTTCCCCGCCCCTGGCTGCTGCTATTTTTTATATGGTATATTATGTGATAAATGTTTATAGATTTTTTTCCAATACTTATTACTTGTATTAAATGGTGTTTTTCTACTTTAAACTAATCTGTAAGTGCTGATATCATTAAGAACATGGAGGTAAGGAAGAAGAAAGAGGAAGGACAGGACCAGCCAAAAATCCCTCAATTTTAAAACTTCTGACCCCCATATACAAAACAGAAACCCCCTGTACAGGTGTTAAAACCCCCCTGTACAGCACTCAAAAATTCTTCCCTCTAATTTGTAACTACTTTTAGTATAATATCTAAACTTTTGTGACTTCTTGTTCTTTCTGCAAGGTTGGTAAATCATTCCATGGTTCAACCCCAAACTCACAGCTGTTTCCAGCTGCCTGCCAGGGTCTCAAATGCTTCTGACCTGGGCCCGGAACCTCCAAAAATGTCTGAGGGACATTCTGAGTTCCAACAGCTGGCAAACCCTGCTGGTGGCCACCTCAGCCTTGCCTGGGCTTGATCCTTCCTGCAGCTCCCTGCCCCTGGCCAAGGGGCCCAAAGCCAGGGGCTCTGTGTCCCTCTGCCTTTGGGCCATCTGATGGGCTGGTGTGCAGGGTTTCAAGCTTTGGTCTGCACACCAACCTCCCCCAAAAATTTTAGGTGAGCTGCAGGTGACATCCTGTGACTCCAGTGCCTGGAGCTGTCCCAAACCCAGCCCTGTTCTTGCTGTGTGTTGCTTTTATTCTTAAGATTTTTTAAAGCTTTTTGAGTTTATATTCTGTTAGAGAACTTTCTCACACAACTTTCTGTAAGCAACCTATTGTTTTGCATTCCTTCATAGAAGTAAAAAAACTTGATGTACTAGTAGTTTGTCCAATGTCTTTAGAGAGGTGGCACATTCACTCTCCAATCCACTGTCACCTTTAGAAAAATATAAATGCTAGAGTCAAAAATATAAACTCTCTCTCTTTCACCTTGCAATAGCAACTGTTGCTGTTGAGGTAGGACAGGAATGAGAAGACTCTGACTCAGAAGGCTGTGAGAGTAAAACTCCAGTTTATTTAAAATACCCTGCTCTTTTATACAGAGCTTCGTGAGGACCAACTCTATTGGTCCTGAAGTGAAAACAAGCCACCCCACTGGTGCAGAGTGCTTGATGCACAGTGATAGAACTTAACTATAAACAATGTGAAAAACAAGAGAGATAAAGAATTATTTACATTCTTTTCTAGTTCTTTCCCAGGCTTCTGCCTGGCTAGAAATTCTTAGTTTCTTTCTTTGACTGAATCTGAGTCCCACAAGGAACGGCTCACGTCGTGCTTTCGCGTGTCCTGTAACAACAGTGTGTGCTTGAGGTGACCTCCCATGGGCTGTGTGTTCCCAGAGCCAGCTGATCCCTCCTCTCCTCCTGCTCAGGATGTGTCAGCTGGTCACATTCAGGGTGCAGGATGGACTGGCAGGGCAGGGCTGGGACCTGGCAAGGTGAGGGAGCCCAGCAGGGAAAAGCAGGATGCGCTCCCAGTTGGGAATCCAGGCTCACGAGGTGTCCCTGAGGGGCAGAATGGAAAATCCAGATATCTGACCCACTGCTGCTGGAAGTAATAGCAGCAGGAATTGTTATAACACATTTCTAGATCCAGGTGTGATAGAAGCCTTCAGTCAGTGGGGGAGCACAGACCCACCCTGGCTGGGAGCTGTGGGAATGGGAATCCTCTGATGGGAGAAGGGTGAGGAGGCCTTGGCACAGAGCAGCTGTGGCTGCCCCTGGATCCCTGGCAGTGCCCAAGGCCAGGCTGGACACTGGGGTTTGGAGTAGCCCGGGACAGTGGAAGGTGTCCCTGCCATGACACGGGTGGCACTGGGTGGCTGTAAGGTCCCTTCCCACCCAAATTTTTCTGTGATTCTGTAAAATTAAAAACCCCACAAACCTGGAGAGCCCAAAGTAGTTTCTCATCCCCCTGCACTCCACTGGACCAAGGGAACTGCTCTGCCATGCAAAGATCATCGGCTGTTGCAGATAAATTAAGTCCCTTAATCCCTTAAATGTCTCCAGGCTTTATCTCAAGATGGCATCTTATAAATTTGTGCCATTTGGATCCTCCCTAAGCTGCTCTTGGGCAGTGCCAGGGGTGGGTGATGCTGCAGGTGACACACAGATGCCCAGTGTGACAAGAGCCAGTTCCTGTGACACAAGAGGATGTGGCTGTGGCACTGGACAGCGCCCTAGCCAACCCCTGAGCAGCAGAGAGCCTGGGAACACCCTTTGCTTGCCTGCTGTGATGTGTGATTGTGGGTAAGTGTAGAGAGTCTGCAGCCCTCAGATTAGGTTAAGATCATTTCTAAAGGCTTTTTCTTTACATATGTTTGCCCTTGTGCTGCACAGCTGTGGGCAAAGCCTCTGGGAGCTGCTAATCCCCTGCACAGCTGTGCAGGCTGATGTGCTGCTCCTGCCACATCCTCCTTCCTGTGTTCAAACTCCAGCAGAGCCTCCTGCTGAGCCTCCAGCATTGCCATGCCCTTGCTCCCCTCAGCGGGCTTGGACTCCAGGTGTGCCCCAGGTGCGCTGGGGCTCTTCCCCCAGAGGTGCTGGCACTGCCCAGGCTGCCCAGGGAATGGGCACAGCCCCGAGGCTGCCAGAGCTCCAGGAGCCTTTGGGCAGTGCTGCCAGGGATGGACAGGGTGGGGTTGGTGGGGTCTGGGCAGGGCTGGGGGGCACTGGATGATCCTGTGGGTCCCTTCCTGCTCAGGAGATTCTATGACTGTGTGAATTCATTTCAGAGTCAGGTTACAGAATCACACACAGAATGTCCTTCCTGCAAGGACCCACAGGGATCACCCAGCCCAGCTCCTGTCCCTGCCCAGACCCCAACAACCCCACCCTGTCCATCCCTGGCAGCGCTGCCCAAAGGCTCCTGGAGCTCTGGCAGCCTCGGGGCTGTGCCCATTCCCTGTCACTGTGACAGGAGCTCTCCTGTGCTGGTTTGCAGATGCTCAGTGGAGCTTTGTGCCCTCCTGCCTCTGCCCTGGTCTCTGTCATCTCTTCCCCTGAGTTTGCCAGGGTTCTCAGCAATGCTTTATCAGTTCATCAATAGCTGCTTCAAATAAAACATTTGCTGACCGCTTGGGATTGGACTCAGCTTTGGGGTGGTGCTGAGTTAGGCTCTGGTTTAAACTTCAGGTGAAAGAGGAGTGAATATGACTCACATCTGTGAGGTCCTTCCTTACATCAATGGAATCACTAACTTGGAAAAGGTCTCCAAGATCAAGTCCAGCCTTCAATCGAATCCCACCATGGTCACTGAACCCTGTCCCAATTGCCACTTGTCATTCTTTCCCCGTTTCCAGGGATGGGGACTCCACCTTGCCCTGGCTTTCCTTGGCCAAGCTCCTGCACTCATTCTCTCTCCAGACCCAGCTGAGAACTCTCCAGAGGAATCACAAGCTCTTGTTTAAACACACAGGTGACTTTGGCAATTGCTGGCCCAGCCAAGGTGAGCCCTGAGCCTGGAGTCCCCCTTAGGAGGCAGAACCTTGCAGGAAAGGGTTTTTACATCCCAAGGACTCTGGGAATGGTCTGTCTGAGGGGACTGGCAGAGCAGGACACGGGGCACTGTGCCTTGCTGGGAACGGGCCATCCCCTGCAGCCTTGGGGAGCCTCCAGCTCCTGTGTCCTGCCCAGGGCACTTTGCCAGGTGGGATTTGGGCAGAACAGTGCAGGGATGAGACACCTGCAGTGACAAACCCTCCCTGGCCCCTCTGTCCCGCTCTGCCTGTTCTCTGCACGGGAAATTCACCTCTAAATAGCTGAGAAGCCCCCTTGACTCGGTGCCCAAAACCGTGCTGAAAGGGGCTCCATCCTTCTATCTCTGACAAATCAATACTGTCTGGGCACTGGAGACCTCAGCTAAATGAAGCACTAATTACTAATTTAATAGTCAGAATAAAACTCTCTCAGGTTGTAAAGAGAAAAGGCCACTCCCCCTCAAAGGTGAACACAGTGGTGAGCAGAAAGATAGGCTAAAATACAATCCAAGACTAAGAGCTTCTTGACAGAGTCTTGTCAAAAGGCTGAAGGCACCTCTCAGTTTTTTCTGTGTTTTGTTTCCCGTGTTTGTGATTTCTTAGGACCAGCAGCTTCCCATCAAATCCAAAATTTATTGCGAGGAGAACACTGGTAACAAAAGTTCAAGTGCTGCAGTCAAAATCTGTTTCCTCTTCTTGGAAAGCCCTTGCAGAAAAACCCACCAACAACAAAATGCATAGAAATAAAGCTAAGAAATGCAGCATTTGGAGTCAGAAAATGAAAGCTAAAAGCTGTGGTTGCTCTGCATCTTAATCTCTCTGCCCTGGCTAAGGTTTCCTTTTCCATTAGTGCATTATTTAGCATCTAAAATGTAAGAGAGGATGGGAGCTGACAGGGAGAGCCTGTTCTGGAGCAGTTACAGGGCTGTGCTTCTCCTGCAGCCACAGAGCTCAGCCCAGGTTTGATGGATCAGCAGGAAGGAGGGCTCACCCGGGGAATGGGGTGGGAAGGGACAGCCCGGTGTGTTCGGGCTGGGGGAGGTACAACCCCTCCAGGGGGATCCCAGCAGGGCTTGTCTGTCCTTCCTGGGGCTGCAGCTCCTCCCACGGAAGAATCACAGAATGTCCTGAGCTGGAACACACAGGATCACCCAGCCCAGCCCCTGTCCCTGCCCAGACCCCCACCAACCCCACCCTGTCCATCCCTGGCAGCGCTGCCCAAAGGCTCCTGGAGCTCTGGCAGCCTCGGGGCCGTGCCCATTCCCTGGGCAGCCTGGGCAGTGCCAGCACCTCTGGGGGAAGAACCTTTCCTGATCTCCAGCCTGAGCTGCCCTGGCCCAGCTCCAGCCGTGCCCTGGCTGCTGTCCCTGTCCCAGAACTGCCCCTCTGTCCCAAGAGATTTCTCCTGTGCACACATGAGCTCCTTCCTCCGTGCTGTGCTGCCCCTGGGAGCAGAGGAGTTCTGGAGAACGAGCCCAGGACAAGGTGCCACTTCAAGCTGGAGAACAGGGGACGCTGCTGTGCCAGGTCCCACCCGTGGCAGCACCACAGCACCCTCCAGCCCTCCCTGGGACCCCACAGCAGGAGCACTGTAGCTCCTGCCCTGATTTTTTGGTGCCTGGCACATTCCCTGGGCACTGGCATCCCTGCATTGGCTCGATGTGCTGGGGACCGAGTCCCCAGTGCCAGCACAGGTCTGCACATGCCTGTCCTCAGCGGGGACAGCAGGGCAGGTGGCAGCTCCAGGAGCTCCTCCCGTGCCCGTTTTTCCCCTGAAAGCTGCTCGTCCCTGTTTTCTGCCCTCCAGGGCTGCCCGGGCTCTGCCAGCCCCACAGGCGGGCGGCACAGCCGTGCTGCAGTGCTGGCTATCGACGTGCCCCAATATTCACGGCCCCATAAAGCTGTTTTATGGTGATATAATAACCCTAAATATGGCACTATTGGCAACAGAGAGTTCGCAGCTCCGAGTGCTCTATCCTCGGTGAAATAAATGCCTCCCAGTCATCAATAGAGGAGCTGGATGGAGTCAAGCAAACAGCAGCTTTTCAATCCCTCTCCCCGCTGCAGCTTCACAAGGTATCAATATATCTATTGGAGTCCTTTGTGAGCAAGACATAAATCTGGGCGTTTGTTTGCCGGGAACAAATGCTTTATTATTAGCAAATTGTAAAGCAGGGGCGAAGCACTCTGCTAACAAGTGCCCGATCTGCAATGCTAATGGCAGCTGGCTCCAGCTCGCACTCACGCCCCTCCTGTAAACACCTCCGTGGGAGTGAGCAGCATCTCCCGGTGACTGATAGCCCAGCCTTCCCCTCCCGCTCCTGCTGCCGCTTCAGCTGCCGAAAATCAGCTCTGCAATCGCTCCAGGCCCGGCAGACGAGCACGGGAAGAGCTGGGCAACGCTCTCCACTCTGAGTGGCAGCGGAGCATGTTGACATCTTGCCAGAATTCCTGAAAAAGGAAGGGGGAAAATCCATTTTCTCTCCGTGTTTGTTGTTTTTTTCAGGCTGTTGTTATCGGGAGTGAGTGGGGAGCTGTGTTTGCCAGGAGCTGCGAGGCTGGCAGGCTGCTCACCATCCATGTGCGGTGGGAAACATGCTGGGAGACGTTCTGGACATGCTGCAGGGCTCCCCAAGTTCCTGAGTGATCAGAGTCCACTGCGGGACCTGCTGCAGGCAGAACACCTGGACAGGACTGCCAGGGACACCCCAGCGACAGGGGACACCAGGAGCTGTCAGCAGCTTTGGGAACTTCCCCGGCCCCCTCCTCCTTCAGAGGACTCAGCTCAGGAAACCCCCCTCGGTCTTGCCCACCTCCCTGGCAAGGGGAACAGCCCCAGGGCCCTGCCACAAGATCCTGAACCTGCATTTTAAGCGAGGTTCCCTCCTGGTTTTCTATTCTCCAGGCATCCCCATCCTGGTCTGGGTGCTGACCGAGCCCTGAGCAGCAGATTTCCATCCACGTCAAAGGGAAGGAGTGCTCCCACCTGAGCTGAAGGGCTGCTGGCACGCTCAGCCTGGAGCCCATCTTCCTTTCCCAGTGCTGCCGTCCCAAGCACCCTGCAGCAGCGTGCTTATTCCCAGCAGCTCCTTGGGAGCACTGCAGAAGGCACCACCACCCACTCCTGCCAGGGAACAGCAAGCACGGCCAGCTGTTTGCAGCTCCTTTCGGAGTGCTTTGAAACAGCTTCTCAAGTCAGTTCTGGTCAAGCTCTCGGTGATCTTCCCCACTCTGACAATGTTTTATGTAGTTCAGAGCACCCTGTGACATGCACACAGGAAGGTGCCCTTCACAGGTGGCTTCTCTGTTGCTTTAGGGTGACATCAAGTTGTCCATGGGATCCACAGACCCTCTGGAGCTGGAGGAAGCTCCAGACACCAAAAGTCCTTCCACAGTCAGGCAGCGGTGCAAGAGCTCCCCAGGCTGCAGTTCTCCAGGGCACAGCCCCTCTCCACAAGGTTCTGTTGGAGCAGAGCTGAGCATGGTCCCTGCAACAGCTGTGGGAGATGGAGGAGTTCCCAGGAGTTCCTCTTGCTGCTCTGCTGGGAACTCAGCCAGCCACACGCCTGGGCACATGCTCAGCCCCATCCTCCTGCCCTCTGCCTGTTCTGAGGTGAGGAATGGCACCAGGGGAGCTGAGGCTGGGGGGGACTGAGCCTCAGCCAGGCTCCTGCAGGGGGTGGTGGCTCTCCTTGGCTCCCTGTCCTTGGCACTGCAGCCCAGGGGAACGTGACAGTGGCAGGAGAGGAAGAGCAGGATTGTGAAAGGTGAGAAAAGCATGGGGGGGATTTAGCCAAAGGGCCAGCTGGGCTCTGGGCTTGGAAAAACCTCAGGAGGAGGAATAAGGAATCCCTGCTGTCCTTGCCATGCCAGCTGTTGTCTTCTCACACCCGACCTGCTCCTGCACTGCTCCCTGAGCATCACTCCTGATGCAGAGATGGAGCTGGGACACAGCCTCAGCACCACAGCCCCATTTCACAGGGAAAAGTCCCTTTCAGCCCTGCCCATCCTCCCCGGGATGCCCAGGGCAGCAGCACATCTTCCACACTGCCTCTGCCTCCAGCCTATCTGCAAACAGCAACCCCAGAGCTGCAGTACCCAGCAAAAATGTCAGGCTGGACACCAGCAGGAATTTTTTTATGGAAAGGGTGCTCAGGCCTTGGCAGGGGCTGCCCAGGAGATTTGGAGTCCCCTGGAGGTGGCACTCAGGGCTCTGGGCTGGGGACAAGGTGGGGTTGGGACCAGGTTGGAATCAATGACCTTGGAGGGCTTTTCCAGCCTCAGTGATTCTGGGATTCTGTGAATAAAGCCAAGGTTCTCACTTCCAGCAGACTCTGGGCAAAACCTCCAGCCCTGCAGGAATCTCTCATGGAGAAAAGGAGCCAAAATTGCAGTTCCTGCAGCTGGAAATGCTCAGGACTGTCTTGCCTGGCACCTGCAGCAGCCTCAGCCTCGTGCTGGCTTTGCCTGATGTTCCCAGGATCTCATGGATCAACACACAGAGCCCATGGCAGCAGCCCTGTGCCAAGCCCTGGCAGCGCGGCCTTTGGAGGGGACAGAGGTGACAGTGGAGCTCAGAGCGATGCCCTCTCCTCAGCCCGTCCTTCTCCAGCTCACGGGGCAATTCCTGCCTCCCCTGACCCCGCATTCCTGAATTCCTGCCTCCCCTGACCCCCATTCCCGAATTCCTGCCTCCTGTGATCCTGCACTCCCGAATTCCGGGCCGGCCCAGTGCAATTCCTGAATTCCCTGATCCGCATTCCCGAATTCCCGGCTGGCCCAGTGCAATTCCCGAATTCCCTGATCCGCATTCCCGAATTCCCTCCTCCCCTGACCCGCATTCCCGAATTCCTGACCCACATTCCCGAATTCCTGCCTCCCCTGACCCGCATTCCCGAATTCCTGGTGCTGCAGCTCTGCACAGTGCTGTCCCCGCACTGGTGCTGCAGCCCTGCACTGGTGCTGCAGCCCTGCTCGCTGCAGCCCCTGCACCGCTGCCCTGCTCGCTGCAGTCCCTGCACCGCTGCCCTGCCGTGCCCCCGGGCAGCAGGGCCGCCCCCAGCCCCTGCCCGGCTCCCCGGTCCGTGCCAGCCCCTCCGAGGGCTGCCCCGCTGCTTCCTTGAAACTTGTCCTGTACTTTACTTTGAATGCAGCAGGGAGTCAGAATTCCGCCCACTGTTCCCTTCTATTCTTGGCCCTCCGCTTCCCTCACCTCCCAACCAAAATCTGTTCTCCTTCTGAAAATGGCTTTGATTTCTGACGGCGAGAAAGCAGCTCTCCCACGGGGGCTGGGGCCGTGGGCTGGCACCCCCCGGCTCCGAGCAGCCGGGCCGGGGTGCCCCTGCCCTGCCGGACCCTGTCCCATCCCCGCTGGGCTGCCGGGGGCTGCTCTGCCTGCTGCCAGCAGCTCTGCGGCTCCTCCGGTCCCCGCTTGCTGCATTTGTCGCCCGCCTTGTGCCAGCACCGCTAAATTTACGGGATTGTTGCTGGGAATTAGCGGCGTGTCCGTGTTTGCCTCCCTCCCTTCCTGCCCGCGACTGCCGGGCGAGGCGGAACGCGCTGCTTGTCCCCTTTCCAAGCGGCTCTGTCGAATCAACAAGAACAGATTATTCATCTGCTGCGGGAGGCTAATTGCAAACAGCCGGGAAACAGGATGGTTTCATTGGGAAGGAACGGGCAGCGCCGGCCCTGCCCCGTTTGGCAGCACGGGTCAAACCCGAGCTCACACCTGGGCACAGCCCTGGTGCCAGACCCTCTGATGGCTTTGGGGTGCCACCAACACCCTCTGATGGCTTTGGGGTGCACTAACAGCTGGTGCTAGACCCTCTGATGGCTTTGGGGTGCCACCAACAGCTGGTGCCAGACCCTCTGATGGCTTTGGGGTGCCACCAACAGCTGGTGCCAGACCCTCTGATGGCTTTGGGGTGCACTAACAGCTGGTGCCAGACCCTCTGATGGCTTTGGGGTGCCACTAACAGAACCCTGCACAGCCCCGTCAGTCCCAGCCCAGGCAGCACCTGCAGTGGCAGAACCCCCTCCAGCTCAAGCCCAGGCACATCTGTAACACCTGCATCTGCTCCCTGAGCTCCTGAGCCTGCGCTGGGGAGAATCCTCAGGTGCTCCTCAGAGCTCTTGAGGTCTCTGGAACACAAAAACCCCCAAACCAGCATCCTTGTGCTGCCCATTTCACATCCTTAGCCAAGAGGTGGCACAAACAGCAGCCCTGGGGCAAGCAGGAGCCTCATGGAGGTTCCTCCAGTCCAGGAATGTGGAAGGGTTTGCTGGAGATGTGGTTTGTGTGTCACTGTCACAGAATCCTCCATCACTCTGGGTGGCACCTCAGCTCCACACATTTATGATGTTCACCCTGCAGGAGCAGCATGGCCTGAGTGTCCTGAGCGCTGTCCCCTGCCCAGGGACGGCCAGCACGGCCTCAGGAGTGCTGGTCCTGCAGGACATGGACCCGTGGCTTTGGGTTCCAGCTCCTGGTGCTGCTGCCAGGGCTCTGAACCAGCAGCTGCTCTGCAGAGTGCAGTTTGCAATGAGAGGAGCAGATTTCCGTGGGCCACTGAGCCTTCCCACAGAGCTGCATTCTGCTCTCCTGCAGCCTGCTGGCTTTTCCTCTTGCTTTAGGAAGCTCCATGGGCACTTGGCTCTTCCTGGGGCACTCTGCAGGAGCAGTTCTCAGCTGTCACTGCAGAGTCTGCACTGCCCTGGGCAAGGGTGGGCAATGGAGGGGCCACCAGGCCAGGGGGGTTCAGGAGGTGCCTGATCCCAGGAACTCTCCTAGGCTCAGGCTGCTGTCAAAACCACACCTTCTTACTGTACTCAGTGTTTTTTTGCCAAAATACTCAATTCCGTGACTTTCATTTGCCAGCTCCCCTGTGGAATTGGGGGCCCAGATATTCCCCTGCCCTTTGTCAGCAGAGCAAAGCCATGGCCTTGGTAGGGATGTTTCTAAAGCCTTCATTAAAAGCTGGTTCAACAGTGCTGACAGCATTTTCTTGGGGTTATTTCTTAAAGCTGAAATAATTCTTGTAAAGCCTTGCAGGTTCCAGCACATCCCCTGGAAAACCTCTGTGGCCCAGAGCAGCAACAATGCCCCAATAATTCTGTGCCTGGTGAGCAGGTGAGCTGGGCTCTAACACCAGCAGCTCCACAAGGCCAGACCCGGCATTTGCTGGGATCATGGCAGGTTGGGACGATAATTGCCAAACTGGATCAAAGACAAATCCACCAGATTTGAGCTGTTTGAGTATTCCTGAACTCCCCTGAATATAGAGCAAGTTTCAGGGCAGAAAAAAAAAAAAAGGTTTGAAAAAGTCCAGCTTGCCACAGATTCTCTCCAGGCAATGTCTGGGGTCAGGTTTAGTCTAAAACCTTTTTGGAGTGTGAGCAATACTTTGGTTCTGCAATCTTTTCCCAGTTTGGCACGGTCAGCACTGGAGAATTCTGCTGTGAACTTTGCCCTTCCCTGCAGTCTCAGGCACTACATTTCAGGAAAATGCCCACTAGAATTGTATTCACTTGTTTAATTCTTACTAAAGAAGACAATACTGCCCTACACCTCTCTGAATGCCTCAATGTGCTCCAGTCCACTCTGCTGCTTTCCATGGGGAGGTTGAAGACTTGGGACTGACTAAAAGGGCTAAAAACTGAAGAGCCAGACTGTGGCACTTGGAGATCCATGGGGCAGAACCACAAAGCTGCTTAAACCTGGCCTGTCCCAGCTGAAGATCCTGCCCAGGAGGACCCAGGAGCAGCCCAAGCCAATCTTTGCAGATAACTGAACAAGTGATCATTGCTCTACCGCAGCTTCCCACCTTGCACCTTCCTCCAGCTCCACAGGTTTCTCTTTTCCATGTGCAGTTTTTCTGCTCTTTGGCCAGTTTCTCCAGCACCAAGCCATGCCAAGTGCCATGCCAAGTGCCATGCCAGTCCCAGATTCATCAGGAGCTGTGCAGGGGGTGGGACACTGCATCCCTCACATCCCTCAGGCACAGCCTGCTCATGGCTCCCCTTGCCTGGGGCCAGGGGGTTCCTCCTGTTGTGCCCCCTGGGACCTCCAGGCTGTTCTTGGGGATCTCCTCTTCCTCAGGGCCGATTTCTGCTCCCCAGGCTGTCGGGCAGGTTTCAAAGGGTGGCTGGGCACAGTTCCTGGTGCATCACACCTCACCCAGTCCCTCCAGTGCCCCTACCCAGGACTGTCCCTCCATGGTGGGCACATCTGTGTGTCCCACACGGTCTGCTCCAGCTCGAAGTTGTGATTTGTCTCCAACCTGCCCTGCTCCTCTATCCCTGTGTCCTCTCCTTCCCCCATTCCCCATCCCACCTCTGCTTTGGTTCCTGCTCCAGGGTGGTTCCTTTTCCTCTTTGTTGATGGCAGGAGCAAAAGGGGAAGAGTGCAGTTTTTGGCCAGGAATAGATTTACCTTCAGTGCCCTTGGACAGCCCGTGGAGCTGGTCCATGTTTGGTAGCAGATGCCATCAGAGGGGCAGAGGAGCTGGCCAGGTGTTGATAGGACTCCCTGATCTGTCTCACATCCCTGTGCCTGCCCCAGCAGCTCTGCTCAGGGTACAGGAGCATCCCCAGAAGTCTCTGCAGGCCCCAGAGAGCCGCAAGTTAAGACATGAGCTAGAGGAGTAATCCAAAATGAATAATTTATTTTGGTGAATTTTCCTTCCCTCTGTTTACAGATTGTCTCAGAGCAGATTGCAGCTTTCACACCTCAATTCATTATTGGAAACTATTTGCAGATAGTTCCCGGTCTGCAAGTCATTTGCTAACTCTGCTGGGAGCACTGCAGAGCTGAAATCAGAGCTGCTGTGGCTGGTCAGGTGGTGCTGCCATGCTCTCATCCCTCTGTGACATCTCTGACGCTCGGGATGGGGCTGCAAGGGCGGCTGCTCCCGGGCACAAATCCCACGTTCATGTTCTGCCAGTGCTCTCCAGCAGCTTTCCTGCAAGTGCCTGCAGCTGCCAGGACAGCCAGGGGCTTGGGGGAGGAGGGGTCAGCCTGAAAAATGCACAAGGCAATGGAAAACAACCAAACAACCAAACAAACAGAGGGAGGAGGAGAAGCCACAGGCCAGTACCTCGAGGCAGAGGGAGTCTGGGCAGCGATGTCCATCCCAGGCTCCACCCCAGAGGAGACAGTGCTGGACTGAAGGAAGACACCAAGTGAGCCTTCAGAAAACACATGGATAACCCCCGGATTACAGCCCACCACCAAGTGCTGCCCCTGGGACAGCAGAGCCCCTGGAGGGCAGAGCTCAGAGCAGAGAGCTCAGCTTGATCCTACTGGTGCCACTGTGCTGCCTGTTGTCAGAATCTGAGCTATTGATGATTCCCAGATTGTAGAAAGTCTCTGTCTCTCAGCCCCACTGCCAAAGAAGAAGCCATAATTGGTCTGTGCTGGTTTCAAGGTTGTTTATTCTGTTTATCTCTAACATGTTCTGCTGCCCTGCCGCAGCTCTGTCCTGCAGGGCAGCGTGTGGGGCTCTGCCCTCAGTGGGATGGTACAAACATTAAATACCACAAACTACCTGTGCTGGATTTACAATAACGTGCCAATATCTGTCACCTACGTTGGACAGTGTGTCCCCAGCCTGAACCAACAGAAAAATGCCAACACCACAGTGAAACATGGAGGGCATGAAGAAGAAAGAGGGAGGACAGGGCAGGCCCAAATCCCTCCATCTTAAACCCTCTGACCCCCATGTACAAAACTAAAACCCCCTGTACAGCACTCAAAAATTCTTCCCTTTACTTTGTGACTACTTCTACTATAACATCTAAACTTTTGTGACTTCTTGTTCTTCCTGCAAGGTTGGTAAATCATTCCATGGTTCAAACCCAAAATCACAGCTGTTTCCAGCTGCCTGCCAGGGTCTCAAATGCTTCTGAGCTGGGCCCGGAACCTCCAAAAATGTCTGAGGGAGATTTTGAGTTCCGACAGGCTCCCAGCTGCCTGGGGGACACCCAGCACTCCCATCCAGCCCAGCCTCCAACACCCATGGCATACACGGGGCTCCCCTGGCCCAGCTCCGGGTGATAGTAAAAGGGTTTTAAAATCATGGGGATTTAGGATTAAAAGGAAAATTAAGCTTAGTAGGCCCTGAAAAAATAAATACCCATGGTACATGTAGGCCTTGTAACTTACTAGAACTGCACCTGTGTAGCTAGTACATGATAAATGATATAATTGTTAGATGTAATGATTGTTTAGTAATTATATATAATTACTGTTTAATCGTAAGAATAATCATGAGAATCTGTGGTCAGGGACCTAAGAAAGATCATGAGAAACTCATGTCAATGTATACAATAGAACAATATAAGTTTAATAATTAATATGGAAGTTATATAATGATAGAATATAAAATAAATTCAGCTCGAAAGCCATGTCAGAGTCAGATTTGGGTCTGTACCCCTGATTCCCAGAGCTCTCAATAAAAGCACCTGCAGATAATCATATCCCGTGATTATGTGTGTTCCTGAACGCTGACATGGGGAGGAGCAGCTTTTCTTGTCTTCGTTCAGATTTTCCTGCACCTCTCTCAGTGCCCTTGGCTCCCCCTGCACGTGCAGAATCTCTGGGGTGGGCTGGCCCCAGCTGGATGTTGGGTGCCCACTAAAGCTGCTTTATCAGTGCCCTCTGCAACTGGAAAGGAAAGAGAAAATGAAGGGACAGGTAAACACTGGGAGAGATCCCTCCCTGGTCACCATCACAGGCACAACAGCCTGAAACTGGGGAGAGAGATTTAATTTATTGCCAAAAAATCAGAGCAGGACAATGAGAATAAAATAAACATTAAAAACAATTTTCTGCCACCTCTCCATCCCTCCTGTTCTCTCTGCTCTGGAGCCAGGCTGGGAGCTGGGGGTGCTCACCTGGAGAGGAGAAGGCTCCAGGGAGAGCTCAGAGCCCCTTGCAGGGCCTGAAGGGGCTCCAGGAGAGCTGGAGAGGGACTGGGGACAAGGGATGGAGGGACAGGACACAGGAATGGCTCCCACTGCCAGAGGGCAGGGATGGATGGGATATTGGGAATTGGGAATTGTTCCCTGTGAGGGTGGGCAGGCCCTGGCACAGGGTGCCCAGAGCAGCTGGGGCTGCCCCTGGATCCCTGGCAGTGCCCAAGACCAGTTGGACATTGGGGTTTGGAGCAGCCTGGGACAGTGGAAAGTGTCCCCCAAACCATTCTGGGATTCCCTGCCTGTTCCCAGCTGCTTCACAGCGAGTGCAGGGCTTGGGGCAGGCTGCTCAGGGCAGCCCCAAGCCCAGGGCAGCTCTCAGCCAGGTGAGTCTCCCCAGGGCTGGAAAAGCAGCAGCTTTCTGCAAGAGACACCTGAATAAATCATCAGCCCTTCCTGCAGAGCCTTCTGAAGGATTCCTGGCACATCCCAATCTCAGCAGCATCGCCAGGACCAGGTGGGAACCTTTTACAGAGGGGATTGATGTGTCAGGCTGGAGCGGTGCTGGGATGATTTACAGGAACAACTCGTCCACGCCGACCCCATTGCTCAGGCAGGAGAGGCTGAAATGTGAGGGAAATCACGGAGCAGAGCTGCGAGGGCCATCACTCACTGCTGGGAGCAGCAGCCCCGGGCTGGGCGCACTGACAGAGGGGCAGATTGCACAGGAATGTTCCTTGTCTCTTCCCAGACTCACCTCTCCTGGCATTCCCAGAAAACCCTTCTGTTCCTTCCGAGCAGACCTGCCATGGACTGGCAGAGGGGAGCTGTTCTCTCCCTGCCCTGCCCTGCCCTGCCCTGCCCAGCCAGGCTCTGGTGCAGTTTGTCATGGCAGGAGGAGCAAAGCAGCCCACGGAGCAGCACAGACACCCGGAGCCTCTCCCTGAGCCTGGCAATGAGCTGAGCAGCTGGCAGGGATGGAGTGCCCTGCCTGCCAGGCTGGAGCCAGGCAGAGCTCACAGCAGGGCCCCTGTCCATCCCTGGCAGCGCTGCCCAAAGGCTCCTGGAGCTCTGGCAGCCTCGGGGCCGTGCCCATTCCCTGGGCAGCCTGGGCAGTGCCAGCACCTCTGGGGGAAGAACCTTTCCTGTTCTCCAGCCTGACCTGCCCTGGCCCAGCTCCAGCCGTTCCCTGGCTGCTGTCCCTGTCCCAGAGCTCAGTGCCTGCCCCTCCTCTTCCCCACAAAATTCCTCCTGTGGACACCTGGCTCCTTCTCTCTGTGGCAACACTTCCTGTGGCAGCTGAGCTATTCTGGAGAATGATCCCAGAACAAGATCCCACCTGCCCCAACTTCCCATCAACTGCTCCTACAGTTACGTGTAAAATACCTGTTTTATATTATAGATGGTGTGCGGGTAAGATGGTTCAGTCTCGGTACTCTGTTCTGCTGGAAGGGTCACTCTGCCAGCACAGAACTTCTCTGCCCGCTGGAGTGCCCCAGTTCAGGCACTGAAAATGGAGCAGGAGCTGCTCTGGGTGCCTGGATAAATCCTGCCAGCACAGATCCTCCCCGAGTGCCCCCCTGGCCCAGGAGCCCTGCTGATGTAAAGCCTCCCAGTGCCTCCCAGTCTGCAGGGCCATGTTCCAGCTGCTGGAAATGTCCAGGAAAGAGCCATGGTCTTGGTGCCCTTCACCAAAGTCAACAGGTAAAAGGTGTCAAACATAAACTTTTTCAATAGTGCAGTGGTGGTGGCTCTGGGGAGCCCTTTCGGGTGTGTGGTTGAGAATCTGCCCCACTGTGTGCCCATCCCCGGTCTCAGAGCAGGTGGAGACTGCTTCAAAAAGATCTTGTGTCTCTGCAGGGTGACTCTTCCAGAGGCCCAGAGGGATGGTTACCCCTGGAGCAGGTGACATTCCCTCAGCTGCTGCTTGCCCACAGCTCCTCCTGTCTCCTGGGAGCACAGGCAGTGCCAGAGCCTGGCGGAGGCACAATGCAGAGTCCCAGGAGCCTCTGGGTTGGAAGGGACCTTAAAAGAGCAACTTGTCCTCCTTCCACTAGAAAGAGAAAAAAACTGGTATTTCAGTGCCCTTTTCTGCCTCCTTGCTCCTCTCAGAGGTGTTTTCAGGTGCTCCCAGCCACATCACACACAGGTGCAGCCACAAGGCCACGGGGAAGAAAGGGTGAAAAGCCTTTTCTGGACCAGAACAAGATACACTTTAGTCAACATTGGGCTTCAGCTGTCAATTCCTTCAGGCTCTGTTAAAAAAGAAAGAGGTGGGTGTGAGCACAGCAAAAGGCAATGAATTCCCATTTCATGTGCCCTGTTTCCCACATCCCCCTCTCTCAGTGCCCACAGGCCCAGGAATGTGCCCTAAATCCTTTGGGAGCCCTGTGCTCACAGCCAGGTTGAAGAGAGCAGGGAGGGATGGCACTTTGCAAACAAGACTCCTAATGAGCAGGAAGATAATTGATCCCAGCATGATTAAGTGTCCAAGATTAAAGCACCAAGATGTTTCCTATCACCATCCCAGTAGCAGTTGCCTCTGGGCAGTTTTCCTTATCTCCTGTTCATAGGCCCATCAATGTCTTGCCACATGGCTCAGAGATAAACTCTCCAGGAGCCAGTTCTGGTTAACAGGGGATTAAGGACACACCTCGTGACTCAGAATAACATCAGCCCATTGTGAGATGCTCCACCCAGGGGGAGGAGCCAGGCATTCCCACCTGGATAAATCCGGGGATTTCTAGACAGAGGGGCAGCCTTTCCACAGGTTTCTGAGAAGACACAGAACCACATCTGCCATCCCAAGAGGACTGCAGCCACTCCAATCTGGACTGCTACCAGCACGCTGGCCAGAGGGTGTCAGGTTGTATTCTGACTTTGTCAGTGGTCTTCCTTTTGTATCATTGCATGTATTTTTGTCTTTTTCCCTTTTCCCAATAAATTGTATTTCTGACTTGAAATCTCTCACTGGTTTTGCTTTCAAACCAGAACATTAAGCAACAGGTAGAGATGAACATATAATTATCCAGTCAAAGCAAGGTGTCTGCATCTCGGGGAGCTTTGGCTCCTCTCCAGAGTTGCTCCCACTGCAGCTGTGAGCACCCCGGCTCCCGCAGGAGATCTCCTGTTGGGACTCCCCTCCTTCACCCAGCTCTTGCAGGCCACCCCTTGCACATGGAGAGACGGGAAGTGTCGATGTCCAGCACAGGGCACAGGGCAGAGCCAGTTCTCTGTGCTTTGTCACACAGGCCTGGGGGCAGAGCTGCCCCCAGGACACCCTGAGCATCGCTGCGTGCCAAGGTCACAGCCCCACGCTGCCTCATGGTGACCCCTGTGTCACAGCTGCTGGGCCAAGCAGCCCAAGGAGGTGCAGGGATCTGCAGCCAGAGTCAGCCCCAGCCCTGTACAGATGTGCTCTCTCCGTTTCCAGATTAACCTTTCAGAAATGTCAGCCAAACAACCGCTGCCTCCCTGGTACAACCTGGAATTTCGGGCCTGTGACTAGAGCTTCAATTAACTCCTTCAGTGCTCCTGCTCACCTTCCAGCCCTCTCCCAGGAAATTCCAGCTCCAGGGTCCTTTCTTCTGCAGCTATTTTGATGCCCCACACATCGGTGACCTCTCTCCCCTGCTGCAGCGCTTGGGGTGGTGGAGTGGAAGGGCACTGCTGAAACAGGAGTGCTGGCAGGCGTGTTCAAAAGGGAGGTGCAGCACGTTCCTAACCTGTGCTAGCTGGGCTGCCACTGCAGCAGGGTGGGATCATCCTCCCGCCCAGAAGATGTCCACAAACCAACAGCAGAGTGTGCTGCAGCAGATTGCACAGGAATGTTCCTTGTCTCTTCCCAGACCTCACCTCTCTTGGCATTCCCAGAAAACCCTTCTGTTCCTTCCGAGCAGACCTGCCATGGACTGGCCCAAGCATCCAAAAGTGACCCAAGTGTTCCAGCTGTGGCCCTGTGGGCACAATGCTCCTCTGGCAGCACGTTCATTAAGAGCTCTCCTGTTCATTAAGTGTGTGCAGGGCTCCTGGAAAATCCAGGATGGGCAGGATACAGCTGGAGTCACCCAGAGCAAACAGAGGGAAGGGGGCAGGCGAGGCAGAAGGGCTGGAGAAGATCAGGGGATGCCTGAGCTGGACTGCAGGTGTGGGAAGGAAGAGGTTTAGGGAATCATCTCGGCACCTTTGCACTCTGGAGGAGCAGAAAGAGAGCGGCCAGAGGGAGCCCCCTGCCCTCCCCAGGTGCCAGCTGCCCTCTCCAGGGGTGCAGGAAGGGGCTGCAGGCCCTGGGCTGCACAGAACTTCACATCTGCCATTAGAGGGTGTCTGCACAGCTCTTCTGGGTCATTTTCAGATGGGTTTTCAATGACCTAATGACGGTATCCCTGCCCACAGCAGTGGGATCGGAACCAGGTGAGCTTTAAGATCCCTTCTAACCCAATCCATCCTGTGATTCTGAGCCCAGGACCTTGGGCCAGTTGAGGCTGTTGCACAAATAAGGCCCACACTGAGCAAATCACCTCCAGTTGCCCCAAGTGTTCAGCTGGGTGTCTTTGGGTGAGCTTCTTTTTCCCATAGATGGTTGTGGGCTGGGTCAGTGTGAGGGACCCTCAGCCCTGGGTGTGGTGAGAGGATTTGGCACACAGGAGAAATGAACCCTGGCTCACTGTGCAGTGATGCCTACAAGAAAGGTGGAAACTGGGCTGGCCTTGGAGGGATGTGGTTGTGACAACAACCCTGAGGCCTATATTGGGGTGACAAACCACAAGTGAGGGTGAAGGCTCAGTAGCATTTCTATTCCTGGTGTACACAGGTAAAGATAATTACACACATTATAGAATGTCAGAATGGGTTGGGCTGGAAGGAACCAGCTCATCCATTCCCACCCCTGCCGTGGGCAGGGACACCTCCCAGTGTCCAGCCTGGCCTTGGGCACTGCCAGGGATCCAGGGGCAGCCACAGCTGCTCTGGGCACCCTGTGCCAGGGCTGCCCACCCTCCCAGGGAACAATTCCTTCCCAATATCCCATCCAGCCCTGCCCTCTGGCAGTGGGAAGCCATTCACTGTGTCCTGGCACTCTGGTTCTTGATGAAAAGTCCCTCTCTGGCTTCCTTGCAGCCCCTTCTGACCCTGGAAGGTGCTGTGAGGTCTCCACACAACTTTCTCCTCTCCAGGCTGAACAATCCCAGCTCCCAGTGTGGCTCCATTGGGGAGGGGCTCCAGTCCAGACCTGCTCCCAGAGCTCTATGTCCCATGTGCTGGGGGCACCAGGACTGTATGCAGAGTTCCAAGTGGGGTTTCACATGCACACAGACATATCCCACATTGTCCATGGCTCTGGTGGCAGCTGAACCTCTGCCTAGCAGGGACAGAGCCACCACCTCCCCATATTGTTCAGCTTTCCCGGGCACAATCCTTCCCTCCTCCTTTCCTCACTGAGCAAACGAGTTCAGTTAATAAAAATCCACCTTTCTGTTTCTCAGGAGGGATGGCTGCAGATGGGATCTCCCTGTGCGGGAGCCCTTGACCCTCCCGGACAGGGAGGGCTGAGCAGGGTGGGAATCCAGCTTCACCCTGCTTCAGCTACAGTGAAACCCTCGTGCTCTTTGGGTAAACTGAGGCACACCGCTGTCCTTCCTGCCCGCGGAAGACTGACCCCAAAGGGCAGGGATGACGAGAGGGCTCAGCCACAGGGAAGAGTTCTCCTTCGGGCTGTACCCAAAGGGCTCTCTGAATCCTCATCCCTCCGGCTCCGCACCCACAGCAGCCGAATCTGGTGAGGAAGAGGAGGCACCGCGGGTTCGGATGTCTCTCGCCGCCTCCCCGGTGCGCAGATCCAGAGCAGGTGAAAACACCCGCCGATCTCTCCGGTGCCTCCCGAGGGGCTGCGAGCCGCGTTCCCCGCGGTCCCCGGGGCGGTGCGGGCGCGGCTGCGGCGGGAGGTGGGAGGAGGAGCGGGCCCGGTGCCCGCCGCCGGGCGTCCCTCTCCGCCGCTTCCTTTAGGTGGCACCTCTCCTCCAGGAATGAGGCTCCGGCCCCGCGCAGCCCTGCCCGGGCCGCGGCCGCGCACCGCGGGGGCTCCGCCGCGGAGCCGCCGCCGTCGGAGCGGCCCCTCCTCCCCTCGCCAGCCCGTGCCCGGCTCCCCCGTCCTCCCGCTCACTCCTCCAGCCAGTAAATCCGATCTAGGCTGATTCCTCTCACGTCAAACCACATGATCCCATAAAACATTCATCGCCTCTCCATCCCCGCTCGCTCGCCGCTGGCTCCGGGATCCAGCGCAGCCGGCTCCGCTCCCCGCCGCGGGATCCGCCGCAGCCCCGGCCCCGAGCGTGCGGCGGGCGGGCGGAGGGAGGAGGAGGCAGGCGAGGCGAGGCAGGGAGGGGGAGCCTCGCCTGGATGCTGACTCCAGCTCGGGGGCTGCTCATTCCCCCGATGAGCGAGGGCGCCGGCACCGGGAGCGCCCCCCCCTCCCCGTGCGCCGCCGCTCCCCGCTCGGGCTGAAGTTTGGCTCCGGGATCTGCCCCGCTTTCCCAAGGATTGTACTGCTGCCGCTCCACTTCGCGCCTCCAGACGTGCCTTCCCCGAGCCCTAAGATGAAGAGGGCGATAGCACAAGGTAGGTGCGCCCCGGTCCCCCTGCGCCGCCGCGGCTCCCCCGGGCAGGGCACGGCGGCCGCGGCCCCAACTTCGCCCGGCGCCGCGAACTTCCCTCGCCGCAACTTTTTTTTTTTCCCCCGTGGGGTCTTCGGGAGCGGCCGAGGTCCCACGAGGGGAAGAGAGGCCGGGGGCCGGGCCGGGAGAGGCGGCGGGGAGGGCGCGGGGGGAGCGGAGCGGAGGCGAGGCCGGAGGGGAGCGAGCGCCGGGCACGGCTGGGCTCCAGCCGCGGAGCACGGCAGCGGGGTGGCAGGAGGACGGAGCGATGGTGGAGAGAGAGCAGCGGGCTGGAAGGAGAGCAGCGGGCTAAGCCCCCTCCAGCCGCCGCCCAGCTTCGGCTTGGCTCAGCTCGGCCTTGGGGTGACCGGGCGAAGTTGGTGCCTCGAGGGGAAGCGCATCCCACACCCCGCACCCCGCATCCCGCATCCCGCAGCCCGCAGCCCGCGGCGGAGGGGTCGGGCCGGGCGGCAGAGGGGATGGGGCAGCCCGGCTCGCCCCGCTCGCAGCCCGGCCACCCGGGGAGCTCCGGCCCCGCTCCCCGAGCCCGTCCCGCCCGCGGAGCCTCCGGACGGGGAAGTTCCCGGAGGGCCAGCGGCTCCCGGGCTGCGGTGGGGCTCTCCGCAGAGCCCTCCCTGAGGGTCCCGCCGCTTCGTGTTCGCCAGCCGGAGGCTGGGAAGGGCTGGGGGTGCAGGGGCTGAACCCCCTTTCCACTTGCTCTCTGCGCCGGGGAGATGCACGGAGCTGGCAGCGTGGCACGGCAGGACTGCGCCTGAGCCAGCCCTTTTCCGTGGACTTTGGCGACAATCTTTGTTTCCCGGCCCCGGTGTGCGGGCTGGGGCTGGGGCAGGGCTGGCACGGGGGCCGGGGGCTGCGGCGGCGCTCGGAGCCCCCCGGTCCCGCCGTGCCTTGGCCGCCTGCGGGGGCTCCGGGGGCACCGGGACACGGCCCCAGCTCGGGAGGGACCCTCGCTGCCAGGCTGCGGGCTCAGCCCGCTCGGGAAGCCTTTGGCACCCGGGTGTGTTCGCGGGAACCCAGCCCACGGATTGCAGTTTTACACCGGAGGGATCAGCCCACCGTGGGAGCTGCCGGGCTGGCCGGGCGCTGCCCGGGGAGGTTTGGGCGTGCGGAGCCTCTGGCTGCTCGGACCCCGCTCCCGGCTGTGCTGCCTCCTGCTCGCTTCCCGTTCCCGTCAGTGACACAGATATAATTCTCTTTTCCTTTCTATTTGGAGGGCACTCTGGCTGATTTATTTGTGACGATCAAAGGACACATCCAAGCTGTGATCCACACCGCACACCGCCTCCTTGAGAGGCTTTGTGTCCATCTGAAACGTGAAATGGCCAATTTATTATTCTTGTTCGGGGAGCACCTCGGGAGCAGGCTCGGCTGCCAGCTTCTCCCGGGGATGAGGGGATGCTGATACCCGAGCCTCCATTTGCCGGGGCGCGGGGGTTGCCATGGACCGGAGCCCGGCGCTCCGTGCCCAGCTCGGCCCGGGCAGTGCCGGGGCTCTGTGCCACCCTTGGGGCTGGCAGAGCAGTGCCGGTGCTGGGTGTGGTGCGGGCACCCCGATCCCCCCATCCATCCCCGCTGCTGCTGCAGCGCTGCTCTCCCCACGCACTGACACTCCCGGCTGCCGCCAGCATCGTGCGGAGCGACACGGGGAATAATGAAATATAAAATCTGTGTTACAACGGCTTTATTTATAGAACAAGGCTTGGAGGAGTCCGGGGTTGAATTATTTGCTTTTTTGCTGCAGTTTATGAATTGCTCCTGTGAGAGGCTGGCTTGCTGGCAGGTTTGGCTGGAAAGTCCTTACAAACCTGGGGGATTCTGTTTAGCTGAGTGTCCATCCTGCTGGATCTGGACTACATTTCCCACTGTGGGCTCCTAGGATGCTTCAAGTGCCTCGTAAGCCAGAAATAGCCACCAGGGGCAGTTGGACAGGCAGAGCTTTCCCTGTTCTCAGCACTTGCTGCCTTATTAACACGATTCATTTTTACTGAAAAAGGGCTTTCTATGCTTCTTCTTTTTTTTTTTTTTTAACCCGAACACAAACCCTTGTAACATGAGAACCTACATCAACATCACCGATGTGAGAGCAGCTCTCTTTTTTCCTCTTGAGAGAAGACACCATTCATTGCATTAGTCTGTATTTCCTGTCTTTATAATGTAAATTTTTTATCAAGGGTGCTCTGCATTTTCTGGGTTTTGTCCCCCTTTCCCAGCCGGCGGCACAGACTTCAGACCTGTATTCCTTGGGCCCATCAAAGGCTGCGTTTGGAGAGGTTTTCTAAAGAGGAATGTGCTCCAAGAGGAATTTTAGGGCAAAAAGGTGGAGGTGCTGTTGCACCACTCGGTGCCTGGGCACTGACTGGTGCAGACATCGTTGTTCCCTGCTGGATCTGGGATGTTTTCCCAGCCAAAGCTGGGCCAGAGGAGGAGTTAATGAGAAGCAGTGTGGAAGTGTGGAGGGCTGTGGGCTGAACCAGCCGGGCCCCTCATTCATTCCCGCAATCCCGAGCTCAGGAGCTCCGGGCTTGCCTTGGGAGAACCTCCAGGGAGCCTGTCGTGTCCATAAAGGAGCGGGAGGGAGAAGGAGTCCCTGATGGGAAGGAGCAAGGGCACAGTTTGTCTCACAGCATCTCTGCTCTGCCCTGCTCCCCGCACTGCTGCAGGGGCCTGGAATGCAAGGGAACAGGGAATGCAAGGGAACAGGGAATGCAAGGGAACAGGGAATGCAAGAGCAGGGGAGCACTGCTGCTCCATCCGCTCATCCTGTGGAGCTGGAAGCTGGCAAGGGCCCAGCTGAGATCCCACATTCCCTGTGCCAGGCTGTGCCTGCTGCCACCGGCCCTGTGCTGTGCAACCTTCTTCTGACCCCAGCAACGGCTTTGGCCTCCGAGCCCTCCAAAGGAATAACCAAAACCCAGCAGCACAGATGGGAATTTTCCACATTTTCTGTCTTGGAAGCAGTGAGGAGCCTGTGAGCTGGGGGCAGGGAAGGGGAGGATGCTCCGGGGTGCTGCACCCCTGCACGCACAGCCCTGCTGGGAGGGCACTGGGGCTCCTTCCCTCGGCATCCTCCTGGGCCATGCACAGGGAGAGGGAGAAGCGCTGGAGCAGAGCCTGCACACAAAGCAGGAGGAGGCAGATTGCACAGAGCTGAGCTCGGATCTCTGCCCTGAGCCTCCCGGGCTTGGGGGGCTGAGCTGGAGCTGAGCCCGGGGCTCACCTGCAGGGACCGGGAAGGAGCTGCTCTCATCAGCTGTGCCTCCTCTTCCCCTTGGCTTTGCAATGCTCTCTGCCGCCCTCACCTTCAGTAAAATCAGTAAAACGGCTCTCCGAGTGCCAGGCGCCTCTTTTGATGTTCCTGAGGAGGTTTTTTCTCTTTATGCAGGGGGCACAGCCCCTGTGGAACAGGAGTACCCTGCACCACCGCACAGAGGGGCTGCCAGAGGCAGCAGCTGGGAGTTTTGGGGAGGGCTGGTCCCTCCTGGGAGTTTCGGGGAGTGCTGGTCCCTCCTGGGAGTTTCGGGGAGGGCTGGTCCCTCCTGGCCATGTGGGAGGCTCTGTGCTGTGTCCCAGAGCCAGGTGGATCCGTCTGGGATTTGTGAGTAGCAGGGTGTCAGGGTGTCAGGGCTTCTCCATCACAGTGGCGTGGGAGGGAGGAGTGAGGCTGGTGAGACACAAAGCCCACCTTCTCCTCCCCTTTCCTGCTGTGGCTGCAACTCCTGGAGGTTTCCAGAGGCTGAGGGAAAAGGGGACAATTGCACTGAAAAGTCTTAATCAGCTGAAAGAGGCTGAGGGTGGATCCTGCCGTGCTTGCACAGAGATGCTGGAGGAATTCGTGCAGAGTTTGCTCAGATGTGCAAACTGACCTCAGCCTGAGCTGTGTCTGCCTGAGCCTGCTGGGACACACGGGAATGGGAGTCTGGAGGGGCTGGTTACCCCTTGGGTGGTGTTCAGAGGGTGTGTGGGCTCAGGGCAGTGGCACCAGGTGACACAGCTGTTTCCCTTGGACTCTGTGTGGGCACAGCACACCTCGTGGTGTGGCACAGACCCTGACCGTGCCTGCTTTGCTTTTGGAGTGCTCCTAGAAAGCCTCTGGAGTCTGGTCCTGGCCCTGCTTCTGCCTCCTTTGTATCCTTGCCCAGGTCAATGAGCCTTTCTGTGATGTAGTCTCAGCTTTTCCAGCACTGTCCCTCAGCGATGCTGAGTTATGGCCCAAGGGACCAGGAGATGCTGAAACTCAGCCAGAGCTGAAATGTGGAGCCTGAGCAGTCACTGATCACCTCCTTAGCAGTGCCACAGTGCCAGGTGACAAGACTGATGATCTCCTGAGGGCTGTTGCTGCATCCACAGCAGGTTTGTGTCTCTGGGCTGGCCCACCTTCCTCCCGGCCTTCACACTGCAGCTGATCAACAGCACCAGCAGATTTTACAGCATTTATTGTCCCTCTCCTGGAACCAGGAGATTAGAAAAGCACTTGAGTTTTATTTGGAATCCTCCTCGGTTGTCAAGGAAAGCAGAAACACTCCACAAACACATGCAAAGGATTGAGGAGACTGGAAACAAGACAACACAAACACTCCAGAGCTGGGGTTTAGTTCCATCTCAGGAAAGCTCAGCAGTGTGAGGCATCACCCTGATGGCTCTCAAGTAGCACTGTTGGCTCCTGTCTGCATGGGTCAGGCAAGGCCAGGCTCAGAAAATTTGCTTTCATGAAATCATGGAATATTTGGGAGGAATCACCTGGATACACCTGGAGCACCTCTGGAGCTGTCTCGATCTGGTTGCTCAGGGGTTTGTCCTTCCACCATGGATGTCTTCCCAAGGATGGAGATACCCTGTCCTCCTCCTCAGCTCCATGGGCTGTGTGGCCGAGGCAGCCCAAGCCCTTTGTCACCTGCCTGGGTCAGCACCCATGGGTGCTCCCTGTCCCTTTGCTGAGCTGGGGGTGCCTGGCTCTGTCCCTGGGTGTGGCAGGCTGGGGCAGCAGTGATGCTGACCCTTGTGCTGGCTCCTTGTGAGGTGCTGGGGAGGTGTCAAAGAGGGGTAAAAGCCAGGTCACAGCCAGGTACAGTGGCAGGGACACTCAGCGTGGCAGCAGGGACACTTGGGATGGCAGCAGGGACACTTGGGATGGCAGCAGGGACACTCAGGGTGGCAGCAGAACACTCAGGGTGGCAGCAGGGACACTGAGGGT